>NW_027362761.1:568967770-569480270 GCF_046119375.1 Phyllobates terribilis
CCTCTCCTCTAGACCTGGGTACCATCCGCACATTGAAACGCATGGATTCCGCATCTACAGATGCAGGGATGCGGATTCCATGCGTTCTAATGCAAGTTAACGGCGGCGAAAACGCTGCGCTTCCGCATAATAATTGGTAATGCTGCGGATTTTTCCGCAGCGGAAATTTCCGCAGCATGTACACAGCACATGCGGATTATGATTGGGGAACATGGCAGACCTTCTACCAAGCGTTTTTTAAGCGTTTCTGCAGCGGAATTGCCGCTGCGGAAATGCTTAAAAAACGCATAGTGAGCACACAGCCTAAAAAAAAATATTATAATTAATATTGTGCCAAATTAATTTCACGTGAACTATCACATGATCTATCACAGGGGATCATGTGACATGTCACATGATAAATCAGGTGTGTGGGGGAGGGGCCCATGCCTTCTAAACTGCCCGGGGCCCTTGCTACTCTTAATCCACCCCTGTCTCTACTAATCGGTCTCCCTCTTACTAAACTCTCCCCTCTCCAATCCGTCCTTAACGCAGCAGCCAGGATTATATTCCTCGCCAACACCGATGCCTCTTCCCTGTGGCAGTCATTGCATTGGTTGCCCATCCAATATAGAGTTCACTTTAAACTTATCACTCTTACCCACAAAGCGCTCCATGCTTCAGTACCCCCCTACATCTCCTCCCTTGTCTCAGTCTACCACCCTACACGTGCCCTCCATTCTGCCAATGACTTAAAACTAAAATCCTCCATAATCCGAACTTCCCACTCCCGTCTCAAAGATTTCTCGCGTGCTGCACCAATTCTTTGGAATGCACTACCCAGGACAGTTTGATTAATTCCCAATACCCACAGTTTCAAGCGAACCCTAAAAACCCATTTCTTTAAACTGGCGTATCGCCTCAACACACTATCTGTTCCAGTTTTGGCCCATATTAAGATCTTCTTCAATTTCAGGTTCATACCATCCATGCACTTAATAGCCTCTGTCAGGACTGTACACACACTGGCAGGCGACCAGTCCATGTAATATTATTTATCCTATTTAGTATATCAAGGCTGCATTATACAATATATGTACATTTTTACCTTTTGTGTCTCCCCCATTTCCTCATAGACTGTAAGCTTGCGAGCAGGGCCCTCACTCCTTTCGATATGAGATATGCTTATTCTGTACTGTCTGTATAAGTCCCCCCTAAAATTGTAAAGTGCTGCGGAATATGTTGGCGCTATAAAAATAAAAATTATTATTATTAACAATAAGATCGGTGCTCCATGCTGGAAAAAATCTGCATCCCCTAGAGCTGTGGATTCCGCTATACATGCATTGGTCCAATAGTCTTTAGTCCAAGGCCAGGTCCTCACAGAAATGGAAGTGAAGCAGAGCACCATATAGCAGCACATTTTTTTTTATACAGAACATGTATCTCCGTCTGTGCAGACAACCCTACTATGTCATGGGAGGTCATACTAATTACTGTAATGGCCACTGATGCTGTATATTTGCTTACATTCTGTAGCACTGGGCACAGTTTTTTTTAAAAAAAAGTGGTGAGGCGGCTCGATAAATATGGTGTTCACAATGACTGGTCTTGACATTAGTAGTTTGTGGTATCATCCAGTGGAGGACACCTTGTTGGACTATGTGCACACGGCATCTCTGAGCCAAATTTTCCCAGATGAAACCGCTTCAGGAAAATACCAGCGGTGGTTTGCTGTCACTCTTTCATTATGTTCATATTAGGGGGCACTTTTTGTGCCACGTTTTCGGGCCGATTACGCCTGAAAAAGATGCCATGTGCGCATACCCCGAGATTGCAAGTTAGCTGTAGAAGCCATGAGGAGATAAGCGGCAACAACGAGTGAAAATGACAACCATTTTACATCAAAGCCACTCCCCTTATTGCCTCCATTTTTAATACATGTAATAGGTGTTGTTCATAATCCAATGGAGGGCGGTATTATTTGTGGCCAACTACGGACTGTGTTGTCAGGATCGTCCGCGGGTCTCCTCACCCAAACTCAACTGTCCCGTAGACATATATGAGGGTGTTTGGTTCAGGTCTGGAGACCATGAATGTTGGCCTAAATCTCGTTATGTAAATCTATAGCAGCATCATAATAAGGCGGCCATTTTTGTCTTTGCTATTAGGTCTTCCTTCTATATACACCACTGATGTCCAGCAGCGGGCAACCTCATCTAGGTGTCCATTATGGGTGATAAGACGAGAGTCTACAGTATAGTACATATAGACCTCATTTATCAAAACAACATATTTGTTGCCCATAGCAACCAATGAGAGCACAGCTTTCATTTTTTAAACTGCCATGGTAAAATGAAAGCTGAGCTGTGATTGGTTGCTCTGAGCAACAAGGTTTTTCTTTCAGTTAGTTTTGATAAATGAGGCCCACAGACTCCACTCCACACAACTCCACTCCATGATGTGTGATGGAGGTGTGGGTGTATGGAGTGAGATCAGGGGCCTTCTATAGCTTGTACATGCCCCTATAAATGCCACTTTTGGTTACTCATAGCCGCATTTAAGTCAATCAATCTCAATGTTGCAACTATTATGATTCCCCTTAGTCCCCCCGTGGTACTCCTGCCATAGGAGATCAGGATTTTATTGCATACTGCAATACTATTGTAATGAAAAGTAATATAACAGTATTTAAAAATATTTAAAAAAAAACCAAAAAACCCATAAAACTTTGAATTAAAACTTTGAATTATCCCCCTTTATTCCCTAGTAAAATAATCTAGAAATGAAAAAATAAATATATTCGAGCTTGACACATCTGTAAAAGACTGAACCATCAAAATGTACTAAAATATAAACTAATTAAGCAGTGAGGTAAACGTTCAAAATAACAAAAAAATCAAAACACCAGAATTGTTTTTTCACACTGCTCTTTTGATGGAAAAATAAAAAAAAAGTTACGGGTCTCAGAAAATAGTGACACAAACCTATTTTTTTTTTCCAAAGATCATGATTTTTTTTTTAAACTACTAAAATATATCTATAAAAAAAAAACTATACAAGTTTGGTATCTCTATAATCTCACTGACCGGGAGAATTATGTTACCACTACCAGGTCATTTGTACTCCACAATGAACGCCGTAAAAAGAAAACTCTAAAGAACAATGCTTTTTTTTTAACAATTCAGCCCATTTTGGATTTTTTCTGTTACATTATATGGTAATGTGAACGGTGTGATCTAAAACTACAATTCGTCTCATTAAAAACAAAAAACAAGTCCTCATATGGCTGGAGATATAAAAAAAAGTTACGGCTTTTGGAAGAAATAAAATTTGACCATTTCGGGAAGAAATTGTTATAGGGTCAGAGGCGTATCTGGGGGGGGGGCAGCCGGGGCATGTGCCCCGGGTGCAGCTGGCAGGGGGGCGCTGTCGGGCCGCCTAATGCGGCGTCCGAGGTGTCTCCTCCGGCGGCTGCATTCTGCTGCCCCCCGGACAGGGATTCGGCAGTTCTCTGAGCAGGCTGTCATCATGCTGACAGCCCGCTCACAGAACTTGCAGCATTCTGGCTCCCAGCGTTCAATTCTTTCAGACGCAAGTACAAGTGAAGCTCTGACCATCGGCTTAGAGCGACGTCAGCAGCGTGATCAGGTCAGATGATCGCGCTGCTGATGTCACTAGCCGGTGCCCAGAAGAGAGAAGACCATTGGTGATAAGTGCTCCTGTGGCTATGGAGCTGAAGACACCGAAGATTCAGTATATTTATTCAGTGTGGAGGGGGATATTAATTAATTGTGCAGGGAGGCTATTTATTCAATGTGGAGGGGGGGGATTTATTCTGTGTGAAGGGGGGGGATTTAATCTGTGGGGAGCGAGTGGGGGGTGGGTGCAGACACATTATTGGTAGCAAGGGGAATAATGTGTGAGGACACAGTATGGGAAGTGAGGGTGATGGGATGTGTGCGGACACAGTATGGGGAGTTGGGGGGATGTGTGAGGAGGAAATATGAGGAGGTAGTGGGAAACGTGTAAGAAGACTATTGAGTGGAATAGTGTGAAGAGACAGTATGGGGGGGAAAAAGTATGAGTGGGCACAGAATAGAGACTGAGTAGTGGGTGGGGGGTACCATGGGGGGACCAGCCAGTAAGGTCACAGCCAGGAGGGGACAGTATGCTAAGGAGGGGGTGTGTGATGAAGGGGCACAGTACAGAGACTGGGCCCTATAGTGGGGACACAGTGTGAGGACAGTGTGAAGAGGGGGCCCAGTATGGAAAGGAGAGAGCAGTGTTGCGATCATGTACCATAAGAGAGACAGTGTGAGGGTGATATTTTGTGCAGGGAATATAGTGAGGGGCAATTATACAGTATATTCAGGGGCTCAACGTAGGGCAGATATTTTTATTCAGGAGCATAATAACAACTCTGCTATCTTTAAGGGCGTCATGTTGGGTTGTGCTGCAGAAGACCAGAGAAGGTGGAAGTCTGCAGAGACAGCTGTGGATGAGAAAAGTCATCATGGCATCTGGACAAGAGGAAGAAAAGAAAGAGAACGACTCCAGTGACAACGTAATCTATCAGGTACCTGGATGTAAATGTTTTTTATGATGCTGACATTTTTATATTTTGATGTATGTTAGGAGCATTAAAGATGTTGTCCACGTTTACGATGAGTCTACAGTCATTCTATGTGACTGCAGACTTCTGAATTCTCACAGTGCGCACTGCACACTGTCAGGATTCTCTCGTGCCGGCGATTTATATACATGCAGTCACATGCTGACTAGACTTGCGTGGCCTCACTCAATGACAATGAATTGAGGGAGGCCAGACACGTCTATTCGGAATGTGGCCAGAAGTATACAAATCTCATACTTGTGCTCACATGACCGTCCACTCTTGCTGCGACAAGGAAAAGTCCTAAAAGTGTGCAGTGCATGCTCTGTAAGAATTCAGAAGCCTGCAGTCACATACAGTGACTGCAGACTTTCAACTCAAACCTGGACAAGCCCTTTAATTCTAACATGAAGCCCTGTAGCCAATCCTAACAGCGTGTAATATCCTTACTGTCAGGATTCAGCTCTGCTTGCAGGTTCCATCAGTCATCACATGGATACCTCACTCATATGCGATTTTCATACTTACAGTCATGTCATAACTAGCTTCTCTTCCTGCTTCTCTCAGAGAGAATTAGGAAGAGCAGCTCGTTGGCATGTGACTAAGGCCACGGCCGCACTATCAGTATTTGATCAGTATTCGGTCAGTAATTTTTCTCAGGAGTTGGAGCCAAAACCAGGTGAGGAACAATCAGAGAAAAAGTATAATAGAAACAAGTCACCAATTCTGCATTTATCACCCACTCCTGGTTTTGGCTCCCACTCCTGAGAAAAAATACTGATCGAATACTGATAGTGGGGCCGTGGCCTTAGTGTGCAAATCGCATATGTGCTGGGGAAGGAGCGGGATGGGGATTGGGGGATTGGAAGGGGGGGACCCCAAACTGAATTCTTGCCCCAGGTGCTGGAAGACCTAGATACATCTCTGTATAGGATAGTTTATAGGATAGGTGATAAGTGTCTGGTTATTGGGTGGTCCTACTACTAGGACCTTCATTGAAAACAATATAGGGAATTCCTTGTCCCCTTTTTATATGGAGTAGGGGCTGTGAGGTCAGGATTCTGCCGCAATCATTGTCTATAGGAGTAATAAAGTTAGACTGGCATCAAGCCCAGCTGTCCTCGTCGGTCCCATTTCATGACCACCGCTCCATTTAAAAAGGAGACTCGCGATCCCAATTCCCATGATCTGTTAATATATAGGTGATAAGTTGTAATTGTGGGCCAATCCTACATCTCTCAGCTTGTCCTGTTGAAAGGTTTTGCATGCTGTACTATGTCTAGGCCTAGCATGGTGCCCACCTGCCCCGTGTGACAAATGAGCATGTGCGTCCCCGGCACTGTCACCACTAATATACATCATTAATTTCAAGTAGCAGCCATTAAAAGAACATCTGTCAGCGGCACGTCATCTGATAAGACGCTAAACAATGAGAATCATCTGAATGCATCTTCTGAGCGCTGGCAGAGGGCCCAGAGAGGAGCCCATTACAGCCCGCTGTTTGCATATTCTCCTTATTACTGCTACTAAATCATATTTAATCTCAGGTTTCCTGAGCTCTAAATCCCTTTTCATTTCCATTTTTTTTCCTGGCTGATTATTTGCTGATTGCGTTAAATTTCAGCACATCATGCAGAAGACACAGAGCGAGCTACAATCGTCTGGGAAAGAAAGAGATTATTAACCCCTTTAAGTGACTTCTTGACGTGTTTGTATTTGTATTATCCAAGAAATAATTATTCTGGGGAACTTTTCTTGAAAAACTGTTGTCTTGTCCCTCTGGTATTCCTCCTGGAAATGTATGAGTGAATTGACAAATGGCGAACGGCTGTGATCCTACAGTCTACACCATCTTGTCTTTTCTAATTAGTGCTGATAGCTCCAGACTGAAAAGGGGCACAACCTACTGATTGATGGGGTCTTGCTGCTCGTTGTGATGCTTCTGTTATTCCTCCTGGAAATATATGAATAAATTGACAACTAGGTGTTACCATTCCCTTGGTCAAAGGGATGTCTCCCTACAGTCTACACCAGGGGTTTCAAACTCAGCTGGGTAAATGGGCCGCTGATAGAAAAAAGTTAAATATAAAGAGCCGTGTTCTTTGCCGGAGAAGATTACATTTTCAGTGATATCATTATTTTTCTATATAACTTTTTATCACCTTTTATATTTACAGATCTTTTTATTTATTTATTTTTTTACATAAAACAGCATTTTTAGTGGCCAAATATTATTCCATTATTTTTTCATTCTCTATTTTACTTTTTTTTTTTTTCATTCTCTATTTTACTTTTTTTCTTTTTTCTAATGTTTTGCTTTTTTTTTCATTCTAAACCGTCCAATACAGTAATATAGTTTTACAATTAGCCCCATATAATAATTCTGGCCCCCATCCTGTAATAATGTCCCAAATCCTGTAATAATGTCTCTCACCCTGTAATAATGTCCACAAACTTGAAATAATATCCTTTGTCCTGCAATAATGTCCCTCGTCTTATAATAATTGTCCCCTGTCCTTTAATAATGTCCCCTGTCCTGTAGTAAAGTCCCCTGTCCTCGTCCCATCTTATAGTAATGTCCCCATCCTGGTCCCATCTTATAGTAATGCCCCCATCCTGGTCCCATCTTATAGTAATATCACCATCCTGGTCCTACCTCATTGTAATGTCCCCAATGTCCCCATCCTGGTCCTATCTCAGAGTAATATCCCCATCCTGGTCCCATCTTATTGTAATGCCCTCATCCTGGTCCCATCTTATAGTAATGCCCCCATCCTGGTCCTATCTTATTGTAATATCGCCATCCTGGTCCTATCTCATATTAATGTCCCCATCTTGGCCCCATCTCATAGTAATGTACCCATCCTGGTCACATCTCATAGTAATGTCCCCAACCAGGTCCCATCTTATTGTAATATCCCCATCCTGGTCCCATCTCATAGTAATGTCCCCATTCTGGTCCCATCTCATAGTAATGTCCCTATCCTGGTCCCATCTTATAGTAATCTTCCCATTCTGGTCCCATCTCATAGTAATGTCCCCATCCTGGTCCCATCTCATATTAATGTCCCCATCCTGGTCACATCTCATAATAATGTCTCCAACCTGGTCCCATCTCATTGTAATATCCCCATCCTGGTCCCATCTTATTGTAATATCCCCATCATGGTCCCATCTCATAGTAATGTCCCCATCCTGGTCCCATCTCATATTAACGTCCCTATCCTGGTCCCATCTCATAGTAATGTCCCCTTTCTGGTCCCAACTCATAGTAATGTACCCATCCTGGTCGCATCTCATAGTAATGTCCCCATCCTGGTCCCATCTTATAGTAATCTTCCCATTCTGGTCCCATCTTATTGTAATATCTCCATCCTGGTCCCATCTTATTGTAATATCCCCATCCTGGTCCCATCTCATAGTAATGTCCCCATCCTGGTCCCATCTCATATTAACGTCCCTATCCTGGTCCCATCTCATAGTAATGTCCCCATCCTGGTCCCATCTCATATTAACATCCCTATCCTGGTCCCATCTCATATTAATGTCCCCATCCTGGTCACATCTCATAGTAATATCTTCAACCTGGTCCCATCTTATTGTAATATCCCCATCCTGGTCCCATCTCATAGTAATTTTCCCATCCTGGTTCCATCTCATATTAATGTCCCTATCCTGGTCCCATCTCATAGTAATGTCCCCATTCTGGTCCCATCTCATAGTAATGTCCCTATCCTGGTCCCATCTTATAGTAATCTTCCCATTCTGGTTCCATCTCATAGTAATGTCCCAATCCTGGTCCCATCTCATATTAATGTCCCCATCCTGGTCACATCTCATAATAATGTCTCCAACCTGGTCCCATCTCATTGTAATATCCCCATCCTGGTCCCATCTTATTGTAATATCCCCATCATGGTCCCATCTCATAGTAATGTCCCCATCCTGGTCCCATCTCATATTAATGTCCCTATCCTGGTCCCATCTCATAGTAATGTCCCCTTTCTGGTCCCATCTCATAGTAATGTACCCATCCTGGTCGCATCTCATAGTAATGTCCCCATCCTGGTCCCCCATCTTATAGTAATCTTCCCATTCTGGTCCCATCTTATTGTAATATCTCCATCCTGGTCCCATCTTATTGTAATATCCCCATCCTGGTCCCATCTCATAGTAATGTCCCTATCCTGGTCCCATCTCATAGTAATGTCCCCATCCTGGTCCCATCTCATATTAAAATCCCTATCCTGGTCCCATCTCATATTAATGTCCCCATCCTGGTCACATCTCATAGTAATGTCTTCAACCTGGTCCCATCTTATTGTAATATCCCCATCCTGGTCCCATCTTATTGTAATGTCCCCATCCTGGTCCTATCTCAGAGTAATATCCCCATCCTGGTCCCATATTATAATAATCCCCCCATCCTGGTCCCATCTTATAGTAATGCCCCCATCCTGGTCCCATCTTATAGTAATGCCCCCATCCTGGTCCCATCTTATAGTAATGCCCCCATCCTGGTCCTATCTTATTGTAATATCGCTATCCTGGTCCTATCTCATATTAATGTACCCATCCTGGTCACATCTCATAGTAATGTCCCCAACCTGGTCTCACCTTATTGTAATATCCCCATCCTGGTCCCATCTCATAGTAATTTCCCCATCCTGGTTCCATCTCATATTAACGTCCCTATCCTGGTCCCATCTCATATTAACGTCCCTATCCTGGTCCCATCTTATAGTAATGTCCCCATCCTGGTCCCATTTCATATTAATGTCCCCATCCTGGTCACATCTCATAATAATGTCTCCAACCTGGTCCCATCTTATTGTAATATCCCCATCCTGGTCCCATCTTATTGTAATATCCCCATCCTGGTCCCATCTCATAGTAATATCCCCATCCTGGTCTCATCTCATATTAACGTCCCCATCCTGGTCACATCTCATAGCAATGTCTCCAACCTGGTTCCATCTTATTGTAATATCCCCATCCTGGTGCCATCTCATAGTAATATCCCCATCCTGGTCCCATCTCATATTAACGTCCCCATCCTGGTCACATCTCATAGTAATGTCTCCAACCTGGTTCCATCTTATTGTAATATCCCCATCCTGGTCCCATCTCATAGCAATGTCCCCATCCTGGTCCCATCTCATATTAACGTCCCTATCCTCCTGGTCCCATCTCATAGTAATGTCCCCATTCTGGTCCCATCTCATATTAATGTCCCCATCCTGGTCACATCTCATAATAATGTCTCCAACCTGGTCCCATCTTATTGTAATATCCCCATCCTGGTCCCATCTTATTGTAATATCCCCATCCTGGTCCCATCTCATAGTAATGTCCCGATCCTGGTCCCATCTCATATTAACGTCCCTATCCTGGTCCCATCTCATAGTAATATCCCCATCCTGGTCCCATCTCATATTAACATCCCTATCCTGGTCCCATCTCATAGTAATGTCTCCAGCCTGGTCCCATCTTATTGTAATATCCCCATCCTGGTCCCATCTTTTTGTAATATCCCCATCCTGGTCCCATCTCATAGTAATGTCCCCATCCTGGTCCCATCTCATATTAACGTCCCTATCCTGATCCCATCTCATAGTAATGTCCCCATTCTGGTCCCATCTCATAGTAATGTACCCACCCTGGTCGCATTTCATAGTAATGTCCCCATCCTGGTCCCATCTTATAGTAATCTTTCCATTCTGGTTCCATCTTATTGTAATATCTCCATCCTGGTCCCATCTTACTGTAATATCCCCATCCTGGTCCCATCTCATAGTAATGTCCCCATCCTGGTCCCATCTCATATTAACGTCCCTATCCTGGTCCCATCTCATAGTAATGTCCTCATTCTGGTCCCATCTTATAGTAATGTCCCTATCCTGGTCCCATCTTATAGCAATCTTCCCATCCTGGTCCCATCTTATAGCAATCTTCCCATCCTGGTCCCATCCTATAGAAATGTTGTCATCCTTCTTGTAACAATGTCCCACATTCTGTCGCTCTTTACACACATAAAAAAAATCTTCTCACCTGACCTCGCTCCCTCGGCGAACAGCATCGTCTTCCTCCTCCACAGTCGAGGCGCTTAGCAATGACGTCATGTGCGGTCACGCAAGTGTAATGGGGAAGACCGGGGTGTAAGTACTTTCAGAACAAGGGATCCGGAACTGCGGGGGCCGTGCCTCTTGTTGCACGGGGAAGACAGACTGCGAGACAGGAGTCAGGTGACCGGGAAGCTGGGAGTGTGTCCAGGGAGAGAGCTGAGGAGTCAGGTGACCGGGGAGCTGAGCTCGTGTCTAGGAAGAGGGTGTGAAAGGCGTTTTTGCGCGGGAAAAGCGGCAGTGGACAGTGGGAGTCAAGCCCGACTAGAGGGAGAAGAGGTGCAGGACCCCTGGAGCCGAGCAAGTGAGGTGCACTGTTATGGACTAGGGGCTCAGCGGGTCAAACCGGAGACCGCCCGCTGCCGCCAAAAGACGGAGCATTGTTTAGGCGGGGAAGCCGGAAGAAAGCAACACCGGCGCCAGCCGGCAACTGCCTTGTGAGGAGCAAGAGTCAGCTAAGTGAAAAAACTGCCGATTACAACCGTGTCGACTCTGCAACATCTAGCCCAACTGTGGATTGCAACATCTAGCCCAACTGTGGATTGTCAGTTATAGTGACGCACCCCCTGGGCCATGTTCAGGGGATACCCGGAGCCGGATCTGGGTAGGGGTAGTAGTCCTTGTGGCGGTGACCCGGTCCGTGCCCAGGGTGTCAAACTAAGTGGCAGTCTATGGCAGTAGATGTTAACTTGATCGACTACGCCACCCGTTGAGTGCGGCTTTGAAGCCGCCGCTGCAGAACAGTCCACTGAGGCCAGGTGTATAAGGATGTGCAGCGTGGTGGTATAACCCCCAACGGGAGGGGTATGGCCTCAGGGCAGCAGGTGAAGATGAGGGGGGTTGTGACGGTGCAGTAAGAAGTGTTATGTTCTGCTACCAAAGCTAAGGAAAGAGAGGAGATCTGTCCCTACTATAAGACTCAGCTGAATCCCTACGATGTAACAGGGAACCTGATCCTGCGATCAGACCTGCTAAAGTCCTAATCTAGTCTGTACGGAGACCTATAGATTTGGGGAGGGAATCCCTACAAGTACTAAGGACTGGGAGGAATATAGGACACCTCCTAACAGAAATAGCAGCAGACAGACGAACAAACAAAATAGATAGAACCTAGAGGTCCGTAGACCAAGCAAACTAACAGAGTTAGATACAGAGCACAGGCTAGCTAGAAAGTAGATATACAATGAAGTCCAGCAAAGCCAGAAGGGCGGAGCAGGATTAAATAGGCCAACAAGGTCATGTGACCAGCAAAGGAAAAAAAACCTAACAGCAAGGTTCTAACAGTACCCCCCCTTCTAAGAGGATCCTCCGGATCCCCTAGGACCAGGCTTATCAGGAAATCTCCTGTGAAACGCTCTGATAAGTCTGGACGCGGAAACATCATCTGACCTCACCCAAGAGTTATCCTCGGGTCCGAAACCTTTCCAGGCCACAAGATACTGCAAACTACCTCTATACCGTCTAGAGTCAAGGATGCGAGAAATTTCATATTCCCCGTCCTCCACCACCGGAGGAACAGAGGCAGAGGCGTCACCATCCGACACAACAGCTTTTTTTAACAGAGAGACATGAAAGACCGGATTAATTCTCCAGGAGGTAGGAACCTCCAACCTAACAGCAGATTGGTTGACAACCTGAAGCACCTTAAAGGGCCCTACAAACTTGGGACCCAATTTCTTAGAAGGAATCCTCAACCGCAGATTCCTAGAGGACAACCAAACCATGTCACCAACAGCGAACAAAACCTCCTGTCGTTTCCTATCAAAGTAGTCTTTAGATTTTCTGTTGGCCTCCTGAAGATTACCACGCACATCCGTCCAAACTCTTTCCAAATCACCGGAAAAATTCTCCTCCTCAGGCACGGCAGATCCCAACTTGGAGAACGACCCAAACGACGGATGTCTCCCAGAACAACAAAAAAAAGGCGAACAACCAGCAGAAGAAGATGTATGATTGTTCAGAGCAAATTCGGCAAGTGGCAGAAACTCAGACCACCCATCTTGATTGTCTGCCACAAAACAACGCAAGAACTGCTCAACATCCTGGTTTTTCCTTTCTGTCTGGCCATTAGATTCAGGATGATATCCGGACGAAAACGACAAATGAATTCCCAACCTGTCACAAAAGGCACGCCAAAAACGAGCCACGAACTGAGGACCCCTATCAGAAACAATGTCAGTAGGAACGCCATGAAGTCTGACAATTTCCTTGACAAAGGCCTTAGCGAGAGTTTTAGCGCAGGGCAGTTTGACGAAGGGAACCAAGTGACACATCTTGCTAAAACGGTCCACGACCACCCAGATGACAGTAAAACCCTCAGAGGGGGGAAGGTCAGTTATAAAGTCCATAGCCAAATGTGTCCAAGGAGCACTGGGGACCTCCAAAGGACAAAGCAACCCCGCAGCAGGAGTATGTGAGGACTTAGATCTAGCACATACAGTACATTGGCGCACCCACTTAATGACTTCCTTCTGCCATCCAGGCCACCAAAAACTGCGACCCACCAGTCTCTTGGTCTCAGAGATTCCGGGATGACCTGCCAACCGAGATTCGTGACACTCAACAAACAAATCTCTCCTAAAGGTCCCAGGCACAAACAACCTCCCATGAGGAGTGTTAGATGGGGCATTCTCCTGAGCTTTAAGAATCTCATCTTCCAAAACGGAGTCTAAAGCAGCTATCACAACACCTTCTTGTAAAATGTTTTCCTCTTTCTCAGCACCGACTATGGGAGAAAAACTGCGAGACAAGGCATCCGCCTTAACATTCTTAGTACCAGGGATGTAAGTAACGGAGAAATTAAACCGCGAGAAAAACAGTGCCCACCTAGCCTGACGGGCATTCAGGCGCTTGGCAGCGTCAAGATATATCAGATTTTTATGATCCGTAAGAACCTGAACGGGAAATTCCGCACCTTCCAAGAAGTGGCGCCAGTGTTCAAATGCGAGTTTAATAGCCAATAATTCCCGATTACCAATATCGTAATTCAATTCAGTCTCCGAAAATTTTTTTGAAAAAAATGCACAGGGATGTAATCCATCCCCGTTATCCTGAGACAATACTGCGCCAACCCCCACAGAGGAAGCATCAACCTCAACCAAAAACGGCCTAGTAACATCAGGCTGCATAAGGATGGGAGCAGAGGTGAACCTCTCCTTGAGATACACAAAAGCTTCAATGGCCTCAGAAGACCACTGAACCGCATCAGCACCTTTCCTGGTGAGATCAGTCAGAGGTTTGACAATACTAGAAAAAATTTTTATGAATTTTCTATAGTAATTGGCGAAACCCAAAAACCTCTGTATTGATTTCAAACCAATAGACCTAGGCCATTCCTGCACAGCCTGAACCTTAACCGGATCCATCTCAAAACCTTTGCTGGAGATAATGTAGCCCAAAAAACTAATTCTCTGTACAGCGAACTCACATTTCTCCAGCTTAGCAAAAAGCGAATTGTCCATTAATAACTGTAATACCTCACGCACGCTCCGCCAATGAGACTCCAGATCTGGCGAATAAATCAAAATGTCATCCAAATACACAACCACATTTTTACCGATCAAAGGTCTAAGGATGTCATTAATCAGATTCTGAAAAAATGCAGGAGCATTAGTAAGACCAAAAGGCATAACCAGATTCTCAAAATGACCCACAGGAGTGTTAAAAGCAGTCTTCCATTCATCACCCTCCTTCATGCGCAACAGATTGTATGCCCCCTTAAGGTCAATTTTAGAGAACCACTTGGCCCCCAATAACTGGTTAAACAGATCAGGAATCAATGGCAGTGGGTAAGGATTGCGTACCGTAATTTTGTTAATCTCACGAAAATCCAGACAAGGACGTAAACCGCCGTCCTTTTTTTTTACAAAAAAAAAATCCAACCGCCACAGGAGACTTAGAGGGCCTAATGTGACCGGCGGCCAAACTTGTCTGTATGTATTCCTCCAAAGCCTTCCTCTCAGGAATAGTAAGGTTAAATAAACGACTTTTAGGAAGAGTCGCTCCAGGGACAAATTCAATAGAACAATCATAGTCTCTATGGGGAGGCAAAACCTGCGATTCTTTCTCAGAAAAAACTCTCCAAAAATCCTGAATAGGAACAGGCAATTCTCCCCTATCCAAAGCTGCAATACGCCCGTTACAACACTTGTCATAACATTTATGGCTCCAGGATTTAATTTCACTGGTAGACCAATCCAGTACAGGATTGTGAAATTTTAACCAGGGCAAACCCAATATTACTGGAGAAGGCAAGTTATTCAACACTACCAAATCCAATTTCTCATGGTGAACACCATTAATAGTGAGAGGAAATTCACTGACCTTGAGAGTAATATTCTTCAAAGGGGAGCCATCCACAGAAACCACAGCAATGGGGGATGATAAAGGTTCAGGTTTTAAATTGAGTTTTTCCACGAATCCCCCATCAATAACATTCAGTGTAGACCCGCAATCAACAAACACCCGAAATTCCATTAATTTTTCCTGAGCAATCGTGGAAGCAGCTAAAAATATACCCTTGGAATTTAAACAGGCAATACGGGCGTGACTGACCATTTTTTTTTCTTTCTTCATACGAAGCTCACAGCCTTTAATCAAATGACCAGATTTTCCACAATAGAAACACAAGCCTTCTGAAAAACGACGGTGTTTTTCTTGAGAGCGAGGTGCCACCGATCCAATCTCCATCGGTTCACCACTGTTAGTACACACATTATCATAACCAGAAACTGACATAGCAGAGGATTTGCTCTCATTAACCCTAGCACGCAGTCTTCTGTCCACCCGTATAGCTAATTGCATAGCCTGTTGCAAATCCTCAGGTGTAGGATAAGCAATTAGCAGGTCTTTAACCTTTTCACTGAGCCCAGCAAGAAATAGACTTTTCAGAGCAGAATCGTTCCACCCTGTTTGAGTGGACCAACGACGAAAATGTGTACAATATTTTTCCATATTACCTGATCCTTGTTTTAAACGTCTCAACTCAGTCTCAGCTGATGCCACACGGTCAGGATCATCATATAATAGTCCTAAAGCAGAAAAAAAACTATCCACTGATCTGAAGCATGTATCACTAGGTTGCAAAGAAAAGGCCCACTCCTGAGGCTCTTTGCGCAAAAGTGACATTATGAACCCTACGCGCTGGGATTCATCCCCAGAGGACTTGGGTCTCAAACGAAAATACAATAAGCAAGCATTTTTAAATGAAAAAAATTCTCGATGTTCACCAAAAAATAAATCCGGCAAACATACCTTAGGCTCCAAGAAATATGCTCCAGGACAGTTACTCACGTGCTGACGGAGCTCGGCCACTTCCAGAGAGAGTCCCTGCAGGTGTTTAGCCAAATCCTGAACCGACACCATGATGGAACAAAAAAAAATCTTTCCTTAGAGAATTTACAGGCTGGACTTACTGTTATGTTCTGCTACCAAAGCTAAGGAAAGAGAGGAGATCTGTCCCTACTATAAGACTCAGCTGAATCCCTACGATGTAACAGGGAACCTGATCCTGCGATCAGACCTGCTAAAGTCCTAATCTAGTCTGTACGGAGACCTATAGATTTGGGGAGGGAATCCCTACAAGTACTAAGGACTGGGAGGAATATAGGACACCTCCTAACAGAAATAGCAGCAGACAGACGAACAAACAAAATAGATAGAACCTAGAGGTCCGTAGACCAAGCAAACTAACAGAGTTAGATACAGAGCACAGGCTAGCTAGAAAGTAGATATACAATGAAGTCCAGCAAAGCCAGAAGGGCGGAGCAGGATTAAATAGGCCAACAAGGTCATGTGACCAGCAAAGGAAAAAAAACCTAACAGCAAGGTTCTAACAAGAAGAGTCAGAGTCAGGAGATGCAGCTTCAGGGGTTTTACTCACAAGTGTTCTCTCAGTCACTCTGGCCTTGAGTGACCACCCGAGCCGTGCTGCGTCCACCAGGTCCTGGACTCGGCTAACCCCCAGGCAGTTCTGGAGCGTGGTCCTGAGCTCCCTTCTCCCTCTCTGTCTCTGGCCATTCCCACCAGGGATCCACCTTTGGCCGGCTCCCTCGGGTCTCTTAGTGGTCAAACCTCCTCTGGGTTCCCTGACCCTATGCTTGGTGTGCTTTTCTGGTGGATTTGGTGAGGGTCGTGGCAAATCTTGACCACGACCTCCGGTTCCTGGCTGAGGATAAGTGGCCTCCACCAGTTCGGGTTCCGGTACCCATGTCCGCCAACCCTTCACCCTTTTTGGTCTGATTCTGGGTTCTTAGGGTTCCCTCTGATCTTCCACTCTGGGCCTTTCTTTCTCCTCTCTCCTCTGCAGGCTTGGCTCTGGAGCTGGGCCCAACTGGAGCCACAGCTCCCAGTCAGCCCTCCTGGCTGAGCTCCCCTGCTCAAAAGACCCTGTCCTAAGATGGTGCCCACCATATATACTCCCTCTATGTGTGAGCCCAGGTGACTAGCACCCAATGAGCTCCTAGCTTTACCCAGAGTACTCCCCCTATCTGCCCCTACACTACTGGGATGTTCCACCCCCCTCCCACTCCAGCCAGGGACAGACGCTGTCGTACCTGCACATATACTTGGTGGGAGTACCGTAGTTCTGTCCCCCGGAAATGGGATGTATGTAGTGCATGCAGCCTACTGAGCTCAGTCCCACACTCCATCCTTACCCGGGAGTGGAATACCACACCTCTGGAGTGAGGTGCAATACCCCTGTAGCAGCCGAGTCCTCAGGGTGCTACATTCCCCCCTGGTAAATCACAGCACGTCCTCGGGCTGTAAAAGAGCAAAACATAATAAAACATACAAAATTTTTGCAAAAACATACACAACAGGTATAAAACACTATAACATTATCAGACTTAAACAAGATAAACTTTTTCTTTCATATAAAACTCTTTCATAATAATGTTCTTTGAGTTACTGGCCACTGTGCGCTTGTGACCAGGTAAAAGTGCAACAGTCAGTTTAAGAAAAAACAGTTTTCCTATAAAACCAGTAGGGGGCGCCTTAGAAAGCGCAACTATATACAAGGGGAGGTGGCCGCTCTCAGTCCTCGGCCAGTGGGGAAAAGGAATGGCTGTTCACAGTCCTCAGCCTGTTAAGGGATAGGGGACTCACGGGTTTAAGTTCACACTTATCCCAACGGGGAACATATTTAAATTAGCAGCAGTTCTTATACCCTTACGGGTAACTATGTACAGTTCTTTTTTACCGTACTCTAATAACGGCGTCCTCCTGATGCTTCCTCCCTGTATTCTTCAGACCCGTCCAGGTCCTCTTGCTCCTCCTGACACCTCAGCTCTTCCTCTGTCAACCGGTGTACATGAAGGGCATAGGGTCCTTTGGCACATTGGTGCCGGGTAAAGGTGACCTCGTCACCCAGGTATAGGTCACGACCTCTGTGTCCCTCCGGCAGGTGGGACTCGACATCTCTGCGGGTCACGAAGACGTCGCCTGGCGTGTGGTGATCCCGGATGAAGCCCCAACCGTGCTGCAGTTGGAATTTGATTACAGTCCCGGTGCAACGGGGACCGTGAGCTGCACGGGGGTTCCGTTGGGTCCGGCTCTTCTGCTCTGCACTCCTCACTTGCAGCCGCTCCTCGCGGACCCGCCTCTCTCGCCGTTCCCGGTCGAAAACCTCTAACTGCTGCCGGCAGCACTCTGCACGCTCAGCTGCAGCCGCCCGGGTCTCTTGAGTGAACCCGATGAGGTCTCCTCCAGTGGGGTCCCACGCAAACTGCGCTTCCTCCAGCGAGAGTGGGGTGATCTTGGCGGGCACCGGAGCCGGGATCAGGGGCTCATCCAGGGGCCTTTCCTTCCGGAGTCGGGGATGGTAGTACTCCGGTGGCCACTCAAAAGGCTGCCCATCCGGGCAAATATGCTGGGTTACCAAGTCTTCACCCAGGTGCGGCACTGTGGAGGTTGAGGGCGCGGTGGTGGCAGCGGCACCCAGGATCACTAGGCCTTGCGACCAGGCTTGGGGTACCCTGAAGGTAAAGGGCACCGTGAAGACGGCGGCGCCCGGGGGTACTTGACTTTGCGACCAGGCCGGTGGCTCAGTAGAGGGCGCTGTTGGTACTGCGGCGCCCGGGGGCACTCGGCCCTGCGACCAGGCCGGTGGCGTCTCCTGCTTGGCCGCGCTCAGGGTTGAGGCGCGTGACGTCACAAGGGGCGTGGTCGCGGCTCCTGCTTGGGGCCTAGTCTGGAGCGGTAGCGGTGCGGCAACGGGCACGATCGGTGGGATTTCGGGCTCTGCGACGGGGAGCGGGGGTAGGCTTACGGTGGCTGGGCTTGGGGTAGTGACGTCCCCTTTACTTGCCTCCGTCTCTTCAGCTCCCTCTGCGGCGTCGTCTCCGGCCTCCGTCCCTTCTGCATCCTCTTCAGGGGCAGGCGTGCTCCTTGTTGCGGGTGGTGTGCTCCGCTGGTGGGTTCCAGCCTGCTGGGCCATCTCCCTGCTCCATTCCGTCAGCGTTTCTCGCTGCACCTGGGCCATCCTCCGTGCGAGGCCCTCCAGCGCGGTCTGTGCACGCTCCCGGTCTCGGGGGAGCTGTGCCAGGATCTCCACCAGGTCTTGTGGGGTGGTGGCTTGCATCAGGCTCCTGACCACAGGGTCGGTGCTGCCTGCCTCTCCCTCCATCTCCGGGTACGGCTCCTCCAGACTCCTCCAGGCTGCACCCATCTTCGCTCTTTTGTTCTGTATCCGCCCCCATTGAGGGCGGTCCTGGGGCAACTTGGTGATTGTCAGTTCCAGGGGCCGACCCCCCACGCTGATGGACATCTCAATCATTGCAGTCTCTGCTGGTGGGGGCGGTCTTCGTTTTTGGCGCCATTCTTGGTCCTGGCCCACGATGGGAGGTGGCCTCTTGCCACCCTCTGGCACGCCCATAATGGCGTCCGCTCTGCCAGGGCGGGAAATCTTCCCAGATGGCGGGAATCGTCTCCCAGTGGCGGGAAACTCTGTGGATGGCGGGAAAAAGCTGCAGATGGCGGGCAACCGGCGGGAAACGACCCGTGATGGCGTCCGATGGCGGGGACCCTCCGGAATTGGCGGGAGACTTCTTTTTACGGTACAGATAAACTTTTCTTCAGGCACGCAGTACCCGGTGGTTGCGGGCACGTTATCCTGCCGACTACGCCAAAGTTGACGCACCCCCTGGGCCATGTTCAGGGGATACCCGGAGCCGGATCTGGGTAGGGGTAGTAGTCCTTGTGGCGGTGACCCGGTCCGTGCCCAGGGTGTCAAACTAAGTGGCAGTCTATGGCAGTAGATGTTAACTTGATCGACTACGCCACCCGTTGAGTGCGGCTTTGAAGCCGCCGCTGCAGAACAGTCCACTGAGGCCAGGTGTATAAGGATGTGCAGCGTGGTGGTATAACCCCCAACGGGAGGGGTATGGCCTCAGGGCAGCAGGTGAAGATGAGGGGGGTTGTGACGGTGCAGTAAGAAGAGTCAGAGTCAGGAGATGCAGCTTCAGGGGTTTTACTCACAAGTGTTCTCTCAGTCACTCTGGCCTTGAGTGACCACCCGAGCCGTGCTGCGTCCACCAGGTCCTGGACTCGGCTAACCCCCAGGCAGTTCTGGAGCGTGGTCCTGAGCTCCCTTCTCCCTCTCTGTCTCTGGCCATTCCCACCAGGGATCCACCTTTGGCCGGCTCCCTCGGGTCTCTTAGTGGTCAAACCTCCTCTGGGTTCCCTGACCCTATGCTTGGTGTGCTTTTCTGGTGGATTTGGTGAGGGTCGTGGCAAATCTTGACCACGACCTCCGGTTCCTGGCTGAGGATAAGTGGCCTCCACCAGTTCGGGTTCCGGTACCCATGTCCGCCAACCCTTCACCCTTTTTGGTCTGATTCTGGGTTCTTAGGGTTCCCTCTGATCTTCCACTCTGGGCCTTTCTTTCTCCTCTCTCCTCTGCAGGCTTGGCTCTGGAGCTGGGCCCAACTGGAGCCACAGCTCCCAGTCAGCCCTCCTGGCTGAGCTCCCCTGCTCAAAAGACCCTGTCCTAAGATGGTGCCCACCATATATACTCCCTCTATGTGTGAGCCCAGGTGACTAGCACCCAATGAGCTCCTAGCTTTACCCAGAGTACTCCCCCTATCTGCCCCTACACTACTGGGATGTTCCACCCCCCTCCCACTCCAGCCAGGGACAGACGCTGTCGTACCTGCACATATACTTGGTGGGAGTACCGTAGTTCTGTCCCCCGGAAATGGGATGTATGTAGTGCATGCAGCCTACTGAGCTCAGTCCCACACTCCATCCTTACCCGGGAGTGGAATACCACACCTCTGGAGTGAGGTGCAATACCCCTGTAGCAGCCGAGTCCTCAGGGTGCTACAATAGCATATTACCTGCTACTTCCTTGTTGTCCCCATATATTCCCTGTTACTCCCTGCGTGGAGATTGACCCTGTTACAGTAAATCCCCCCTATTATTTAACCCTGTACTAGCTACTCTGTGTTTCTGTGTCACTGCATCTAAAGTACCTGTGTTACATTGGGACGCTGACGTCAGCTGCTGGTCTTTGATTGGCCAGTAGCTGGTATTGGTATTGCAGTGTACAGAGCTGATCTCTGTGCCGCAGTACATTTCAATTGAATGTGCATCCTCGCTCCCACAGTCAGCTGAAAAGAAGAGCTGACGTCCGCGTGTTTGAGACCTCGGTTCTACACTATTCACTCCTGTTTAATTATTGCTAATGGTGTCAGATTGTATAGGAGTAGGGACACACCCTACTAATAGAGGGACTGGGTCCAAAAGAGCAAGAACTGCTTTTTGCAGTAGCAGCATGTGATCACTCTATTATGCCTCCTCGAAATGGATAAAATTATACCATTCATTTACTGCTGATAGTTTGAGACTGTGATGAGGCACAACCTGTTGATGGATAAGCAGGGTGCATAAGAGCTAGAATAGTTCTTTGCAGTAGCGGTGTGTGTCCTCTCTGTTACTCCTCCTGGAAATGCATGAATAAATTGACAACTGATTGTTATTATTCCCCTAGCCAAAGGGGTTTGTCCCTGCAGTCTACACTATCTAGTATTGTCCAATCAGACTATATAGGTGCACGTACAGTGGGTACGGAAAGTATTCAGACCCCTTTACATTTTTCACTCTTTATTTCATTGCAGCCATTTGGTAAATTCTAAAAAGTTCATATTTTTTTCTCATTAAAGTACACTCTGCACCCCATCTTGACTGAAAAAAAACAGAAATGTAAAAATTTTTGCAAATTTATTAAAAAAGAAAAACTGAAATATCACATGGTCATAAGTATTCAGACCCTTTGCTCAGTATTGAGTAGAAGCCCCTTTTGAGCTAGTACAGCCATGAGTCTTCTTGGGAATGATGCAACAAGTTTTTCACACCTGGATTTGGGGATCCTCTGCCATTCTTCCTTGCAGATCCTCTCCAGTTCCGTCACATTGGATGGTGAACGTTGGTGGACAGCCATTTTCAGGTCTCTCCAGAGATGCTCAATTGGGTTTAGATCAGAGCTCTGATTGGGCCAGTCAAGAATGGTCACAGAGTTGTTCTGAAGTCACTCCTTTGTTATTTTAGCTGTGTGCTTAGGGTCATTGTCTTGTTGGAAGGTGAACCTTCGGCCATGTCTGAGGTCCACAGCACTCTGAAAGAGGTTTTCATCCAGGATATCTCTGTACTTGGCCGCATTCATGTTTCCTTCAATTGCAACCAGTCGTCCTGTCCCTGCAGCTGAAAAACACCCCCATAGCATGTTACTGCTGCCACCATGTTTCACTGTTGGGATTGTATTGGGCAGGTGATGAGCAGTGCCTGGTTTTCTCCACACATACCGCTTAGAATTATCACCAAAAAGTTCTATCTTTGTCTCATCAGACCAGAGAATCTTATTTCTCATAGTATGGGAGTCCTTCACGTGTTTTTGAGCAAACTATATGCGGGCTTTCATACGTCTTGCACTGAGGAGAGGCTTCCGTCGGGCCACTCGGCCATAAAAGCCCGACTGGTGGAGGGCTGCAGTGATAGTTGACTTTGTGGAACTTTTTCCCATATCCCTACTGCATCTCTGGAGCTCAGCCACAGTGATCTTGGGGTTCTTCTTTACCTCTCTCACCAAGGCTCTTCTCCCACGATTGCTCAGTTTGGCTGGACGGCCAGGTCTAGGAAGACTTCTGGTGGTCCCAAATTTCTTCCATTTAAGGATTATGGAGGCCACTGTGCTCTTAGGAACCTTGAGTAATGCAGAAATTCTTTTGTAACCTTGGCCAGATCTGTCCCTTGCCACAATTCTGTCTCTGAGCTCCTTGGGCAGTTCCTTTAAGCTCATGATTCTCATTTGGTCTGACATGCACTGTGAGCTGTGAGGTCTTATATAGACAGGTGTGTGCCTTTCCAAATCAAGTCCTATCAGTTTAATTAAACACAGCTGGACTCCAGTGAAGGAGTAGAACCATCTCAAGGAGGATCACAAGGAAATGGACAGCATGTGACTTAAATATGACTGTCTGAGCAAAGGGTCTGAATACTTATGACCATGTGATATTTCAGTTTTTCTTTTTTAATAAATTTGCAAAAATTTCTACATTTCGGTTTTTTTCATGAGAAAAAAAATGAACTTTTTAGAATTTACCAAATGGCTGCAATGAAGCAAAAAGTGAAAATTTAAAGGGGTCTGGATACTTTCCGTACCCACTGTACTACTGCTAGAGGGGTCCATAAAAGCAAAAGATGCTCTTTGCACTTAGTAGTAGCAGACTGTGAGCCCACTGTTATTCCTCCTGGAAATCTATCATAGTGTCAGACAGTGATGGAGCACAACCTGTTGATGAATAAAAGCATAAGAGCTAGAATCACTTTTTGCAATAGCACAGTGTTGCCTCTCTGATATTCCTTCTGGATATGTATGAATAAATTGACAACTGGGCGTTACCATCCCCCTTGACAAAGGGGTTCATCCCCGCAGTCTACACTATCTGATACTGTCCAGTTAGTTAATACAGTTTCATACTATATAGGAGCATAATGTTGATGGATGGGCTGGGTCCATAAGAGCTAGCACAGCCTTTTGCTGTAGTGCTGTGTTGTGCCTCTGTTATTCCCCCTGGAAACGTATGCATAAGTTGACAACTGTTTTTTACCATTCCCCTTGTCAAAAGGGATATTTCCTCAAGCAAGAGCTGCTCTCCAATGGCTAATAGTAGGGCATTTATGATGTTCATATCCCCCAATAAAGTGTATGGACAAGGTTTGTTGCTAGAAGACCCCTTAAAGGGAATCTGTCAGCAGGTTTTTGCTATGTAATCTGAAGACAGCATGCAGTAAGTGTTAAAACTCAGATTTCAGCAATGCCTCGGTTATCAATCTCTGAGGTTTTGTTTGCTTACAATAATTGTTTTAGCACCAGGATTTTATCATTACTCGGAATAACTGATCCCTGGTCCCACACGCCCCCTCCTGTGATAAGCAGCTCACTATCTATGGACATTGTATATACAGAGCCTGGTGTGGGTGGGGACAGCTTTCTCAGCTCTGCTTCATTGCTAAATCTCAAAGCTCTGATTGTATCAGAACGGCTGCACCCAGTAATCTAAGTGATACATCATTGGATTCAGCTTCTCTTTGCCTACATCAGGCTGCTCTCAGATGAGGTAGCAAAAACCTGTTGACACATTCCCTTTAAATGTGTATTTTTTGTAAGGACATGATAACTGGTCCCATATATGGCACATACATCTCATATGTAGACATTAATAACCTGTTAAGCATGGATTGAGAGCAGTAAAGGCGCCCCTCACAATTAGGCTCCTGTTCAGGGTGAGATTGTTGCCATTCTCTCTTTATGCGTCTTGTAATCAAAACAAAGCATTGAAGTGAGTCAATTAAAATACCCATGAATAGAATTGATGGATTTAGTGGAAATCCCGTTGGAAACCTGACACTATTGATCATGTCCTTTTAAAGTGAATGAAAAGTGTAAATCTATTCAGGAGAGAAGCTTCTGTCGACACTGAAAACATGCAGAATAATTGTCTGATCACTGATGGGGGCAACTACAGGGGAAACTGATAAAAACCTGGTGTAAGTAAAAATACTGTGGACTACATATGGACCAATCAGATTGCAGCTTTTATTTTAAGGTTATGATTTGTCATTATGTACAAGTAGTGGTCAATGGCTCAATGCTATGAAATGCGCTCATTTGCTCTCCCTAGCCTTTACTGCAAACAGACAGAATTTTTTTACTTAAAGGATATGGACACCTTTGATTACATTATTTTTTTTACATTAATGCAAGTACAATTGTCTAAAATTATTTTTTACTGTAGAGTTATGGTAACATTTTTGGACCATTTGGCTTTTACATCATCTATGTATCATTGTACATAGCAGACTGTTGAATGTGTCATCAGTGAATGGACTGGGGCATATGTCTTCTACAGCCTCTCTGTAAATAGCAGTCTGCAGAATGTACCAGGGAATCTGTCAGTGAGTTTGTTCTGTAATCCTTATCTCTCAACTCCTGAATCATCTTCTAATCTGAATTATGACCAGTTGGTTCAGGAGAAAAGATATAAGTATTACAGACCCAGAATGATCTCATGGACAAATTCACTAGTTGCACATTTTGCAGTCTGCTATTGTCACGCAAGGTGTAGGAAAGACTAAGTGCAACACAAAGGAAGGGGGGAACGGAGCCCAGACTCTACGGGAACGGGGTAGTGGACACCTTCTAAGTTAATCTGATATCACCCTGTCTCCCCTGACAATCTCTATATTGGTTCCTCACCAATCGCCACACAGGAACCTAGACCCTGTATTTCCCTTGTGCTTGGCCCTGGATAGAGAAGGGGGGATGAGTACTAGTCGATCCCCACTAACAACTAAAGACAACAAGGGAGACAGACACGGGGTAAAGTAACTTAGCTTTAGCCGACTTAAGAGAGAGAACTCCAAATGTCCTCCTAGCACCCCATAGGAAGATAGCAGTCTGAGAGCTCCAAGCATTCACAAGGAAACATGTAAGTTTCACTGGCCCCTCCCTGTTGCAAAGTGAAACTATTTATACACCCAGACCTGGGTGTCAATTAGAGTAGGAGGGAGGTAGCCACTGGGTCCTAGCATAAAACAGCTAAGAAGGTGTCTGTAATGCCAAACGAAGAGATCTTCTGCAACCAACTGCAGGGCAAGTGTCTGTCACATCTGACACACCCGTGACGACTATGTACTATATTACAAAGAGGCTGTAGAAGACAAGCAGTCTGCTACGTACAGTGATGAATACAGACTGTAGAAGACCAATGGTTCAACCCATTCAATGGTGATACATTCTTCCGTCTGCTATGTACAGTGATACATAGTGGCAGTAGAAGACAAACTATACAACCCATTCAGCGGTAACACATTCTGTAGACTTCTATGTACTGTGATACATAAAACCCATTCAGTGATAACACATTCTGTAGACTTCTATGTACTGTGATACATAAAACTCATTCAGTGGTAACACATTCTGTAGACTTCTATGTACTGTGATACATAAAGGCAGACAAATGATCCAACCCATTCATTGATCTCACATTCTGCAGTCTGTTATGTACTGTGATACATAGAAGCTGTACACTACTGTCAAATTCTGCTAATTAAAGCCCATTGTAAAAATGCTATTTAACCAAAATAGCATGCATTTAAAAAGGATCAGTCACTAGGTCAAAAGTGACAATTTTTTGCTCTTAATTTATTCCTGCTGCTCCCCTAAGTTGCAAGTTTCTATAATATGCGACTTTTTGCTTTACTCAGTACTTTTGAAAAGTGGAAAGTTTTGGGCAGGAGTGGGAGAAGCCACCAATGGTCCAACAAATTTACTGTTATTGACACCAGAAATTAGTTTAAGTTATGGCACAAGTCTATACCAGCTATAAAGCAGGCATTGAAAGTAAGATCTATGGTTAGTTCTCCAAGATTTTTGGCGCAACCTTCCTGCCAAGTTCCTTCAAAAATGTGTGTAAGTGACAAGTGTACAGAGAAGAATAGGTGAAGGCAAAGAACGGTCACCACATTCTGATGTGATTTTTATTTCTCTTTTGTTCATTCACTCTATATTTTTTTAATTGATAAAAATAAACTATTTGCACTTCTGCAGCATTTTTCCATACCTGCCTTAAACATTTTCACAATACTATATGTAAGAAGTAATTTAGTTGGAGACTCTCTTTACAGGGATTGTCAAGGAGTGGGGGGTCCTGATTAGACCCCCCCTCTTTCACCTAAAGCCTAAAGGCATTTCCTTGAACATGCACCCGAAAAATAGATGGAAGTCCAGTGATTAGCATGACAATGCCGTGTTTTACCAGATAACTCGGAGTTGTCAGATGACAAAGACTGGAAGTGTGAACAGATTGTGACCGCTCTCCATCTGTCTGAGGGTGGACGACCTCCAAACATCGAGTCATCAACTGTTCCCTGATCTTGTCCAACATGTAAACTGCCTGAGATGGAGACAAGTGAAGCTTTCTAGAGACCACATCATTGATAACAGCCATCGTAAAATATGTCCAGATCATTGTACAAGCACCAGAAATCACAGCATATCATCCATCCATCCATTTCATATTTATCGATCTACAGTTAGGTCCAGAAATATTTGGACAGTGACACAAGTTTTGGCATTTTAGTTAATGTTTACCAAAACATATTCAAGATCCAGTTCTATAAACAATATGGGCTTAAAGTGCCGACTCTCAGCTTTCATTTGAGGGTATTCACATCCTAATTGGAGTAAGGGTTTAGAAATTGCAGCTCTTTGATATGTAACTGCCTCTTTTTCAAGGGACCAAAGGTAATTGGACAATTATCTCAAAAGCTCTTTAATGGGCTGCATGGGTTGTCCCCTCATTAATCCATCATCAATAAAGCAGGTAAAAGGTCTGGAGCTGATTGCAGATGTGGCATTTGCATTTGGAAGCTGCTGCTGTGAACCCACAACATGCGATAACAGGAGCTCTTAATGGAAGAGAAACAGACCATAATTAGGCTGAAAAAAGAAGACATACATCAGAGAGACAGCAGAAATGTTAGGAGTGGCCAAATCAAGAGTGGTACATTCTGCAAAAAAAAGCGCACAAGTGAGCTTGGGAACCCAAAAAGGCCTGGATGTCCATGGAAGAAAACAGTGGTGGATGATTGCAGAATTCTTTCCATGGTGAAGAAAAACCCTTTCACAACATCCACCCAAGTGAAGAACACTCTCCAGGATGTCAGTGTTTCAGTATCTAAGTCTACACTAAAGAGAAGATTTCATGAGAGCAAATACAGAGGGTTCACCGCAAGGTGCAAACCATTAATCAGCCTTAAAAATAGAAAGGCCAGATTAGACTTTGCCAGAAAACATCTAAAGAAGCTACCCAGTTATGGAAAAGTGTAGCATCGGCGTCTCTGCCTCCTGCCGGGCAGAGACGCCATTCCCCTCAATGCCACGGCCCTGGTCCGGCGTCTTCCGGCTCCCGTCCTGCAACTAATGTGGCGCGCACTGCGCGCAGCCTCCCGGGCACTGTGCTTAGGGCGCGCTCGTGCGCGCTCCCTACCTCTTAAAGGGGCCGCGCGCTCCGTCCTAAAAAGTCCCCGGCCAATGGCCGGACGACTTCCCCTATTTAAAGCACCTCCTCCAATATGGAGGTGCCTGTGCAAGGTTGTTGTTCTGTGTGCTAACACTTGCTTCAGCCCTCAGGTCCCGCTGCCTTTCAGTTCTGCCCGCCAGTCTGCCCGTCAGTCCGGCCCGCCAGCCTGCCTGTCAGTCCTGCTCGCCAGTCTGTCTACAGCCCAGCCCGCCAGCCTGTCTATAGTTCTGCCCGCCTGCTTACCTGGAAGCACCTGCCAGTTACCTGCCATGCCCGCCAGCCTGCTTACCTGGAAGCAATTGCCAGTTACCTGCTGTGCCCACTAGCCTGCTTACCTGGAGCACCTGTCAGTTACCTGTCGTGTCCGCCAGCTCACCTACCTGGAGCACCCGTCTGTGCGACCTTGCGACCTTGGTCAGGCCGAGTAGGTACTTAGTCACGCCCCTCTGTTCCCTCCTTGCACCGAAGCACAGAGGTTCCACCACCCGGATCCGTAACAGTTTGCACAGGCCATGGAACCCGGTGGCCCCAAGCTTCTTTGCTCTCTGATCTGTACCAGGAGGTCTCACGTCAGAGATCCCAACAGGAGACTATCCTGTCCTATCTGCGGTCAGTCAACTCTCGCCTGGACATGCTGTCCACCCCGCCTGTGTCTGTCTCTAGCCGAACGCCACCTGCTCCGGCGGCACCTCAACCTACTGGCGCTATGGCACCCGGCTCTGGACCCCGGCTCTCTGCGCCTCCACGTTTTGGTGGTGACCCCGTATTATGTCGGGGCTTCCTAAATCAGTGCACACTGCACTTTGAACTCCTGGCACATCAGTTCCCCTCCGACCGGGCCAAGGTGGCGTTCATCATGTCTCACCTCACTGGGGAGGCATTGGCATGGCTAAACCCTCTGTGGGAGAGAGGGGATCCCCTGGTGTCCGATCTTCCGGCTTTCCTCAATGCCTTCCGGAAGGTCTTCGATGAGCCCGGACAAAAATCTTCTACTGCCTCCTCACTTCTCTGTCTCCACCAAGGGAGTCTCACCTTCGAACCCTCGCATCTGAGTTTGCCTGGAACAACGAGGCCCTGGTGTCCACCTTCTGGGAGAGTCTTTCCGGATGGATCAAGGATGAGCTAGCCGGTCGTGACATCCCTTCCACCCTGGACGAGCTGGTGTCATTAGCTACCTGGATTGACATCCGTTTTTTGGAATGAGCTAAGGAGACTACACGGGAGAGAAGACTTCCGCGTCTTGCTCCTGTAATCCAAAGCCCAGCCTCGCAACCAGCTATTCCTCGGACACGTTCCCCAGAGCCTATGCAAATTGACCAAACCAAGATGGTCAAGTCTCGCCTGGAGACACGCCGAGCCGAGGGGAGTTGCTTCTACTGTGGCAGTAAAGAGCATCTGATCCGTTCCTGCCCAGTGAAGCAGGGAAACTCCAGTGTTTAGGACCATTTGGAGAGGTCGTCATAGGCAAGAGTAAATCCTCTCCGTCCTTGACTCTATCTGTTTCTATTTCAAGTGGTGAGACCCGCTTCTTTGAGACTGCCCACCTGGATTCCGGAGCCGCTGGGAATCTCATTTCACAGGCTGTTGTGCAGCAGTATCAGATTCCTACCATACTCCTGGCTGAACCGTTGGCGGTCGCTTCCATGGATGGGAGACTTCTTCCGGAGACCATCTTGCTCGTCACAGAGCCTGTAACCCTTCAGGTGGGAATGCTGCACTCGGAGAAGATCTCCTTTCATGTGCTGTCCGGTCTCTCTCACTCCCTCTTGCTTGGTCTACCCTGGTTACAGAGACATGAACCCGTCCTGAATTGGAGGTCTGGTGAAGTGCTCCGCTGGGGGCAGGAATGCCATGAGTCCTGCCTGGTTCCGGTTCGTCCAGCTTGACCTCCATCTACTCCGGGTAATCTACCTGGTCTGCCAGCCCCCTACTGGTCCTATGCGGACGTCTTCAACAAAAAGGAGGCAGAGACACTTCCACCTCACAGGCCGTATGATTGCCCAATCGACCTGGTACCTGTTGCTTCTCCTCCCCGCGGGCATATCTACCCCTTTTCGCTGGCTGAGACCCAGGCTATGTCTGAGTACATAGAAGAGAATCTTGCTAGGGGATTCATCCAGAAATCTACCTCCCCGGCGGGAACAGAATTCTTCTTCGTTAAGAAGAAAGACGGCTCACTACGTCCCTGTATTGATTACAGGGGTCTTAACCAGATTACCATCAAGAATAAGTACCCCCTGCCTCTCATCTCGGAGCTGTTCGACCACCTTAAAGGCGAGAAGATCTTCACCAAGCTCAATCTTCATGGGGCGTGCAATTTGGTCCGGATCCGCCAGGGAGACGAGTGGAAGACGGCATTCAACACCCGGGACGGTCACTATGAATATCGGGTGATGCGCTTTGGTCTCTGTAATGCCCCAGCCGTCTTCCAGGAGCTGGTCAACGACATCTTCCGTGATGTCCTGTATTTTTGCGTGGTGGTGTACCTGGACGATATCTTGGTCTTCTCTCCGGACCTGCCCACACACCGGAGGGATGTTCGTCAGGTTCTGCTAAGGCTCCGGCAGAATCGCCTATACGCAAAATTTGAGAAATGCCTCTTCGAGCAGACCTCCCTTCCGTTCCTGGGCTATATTATCTCCGAGACTGGTCTGCAGATGGATCCCGAGAAGGTTTCTGCCGTCTTAAAGTGGCCCCGACCGGAGGGGTTGAAGGCGATTCAGCGATTCCTGGGCTTCGCAAATTATTACCGCCTCTTCATCCCTCATTTCTCCTCCCGGACCGCTCCCATCTCCGCGCTCACCCGTAAGGGAGCAAATCCCAGGGAATAGACTTCCGAAGCGGAGGAGGCCTTCGTCTCCCTAAAACAAGCCTTCTCCTCCGCCCCTGTGCTGCACCGTCCGGATTGCAACAAGCAGTTCTTCCTGGAGGTTGATGCATCCTCTTCCGGAGCCGGAGTGGTGCTCACCCAGAAATCCCTGTCCGGGAAAATGGTAACCTGCGGCTTCTTCTCCAAGCTCTTCTCCTCGGCCGAGCGCAACTACTCCATGGGAGATAGTGAGCTGCTAGCCATCAAATTGGCGCTGGAGGAGTGGCGTTACCTGCTGGAGGGGGCTCTGCACCCAGTGGTCATCTACACTGACCACAAAAACCTGGCCTATTTACAAAACGCCCAAATGCTTAATCCGCGTCAGGCCAGGTGGTCTCTATTCTTTGCCCGATTCTGCTTCACTCTGCAATACCACCCGGCGGACAAGAACATTAAGGCTGACGCTTTATCCCGCTCATTCCTGTCCACTGGCCTCTACATATCATCGACCCCTCCAAAGTAATGACTGTGGCTCCGTTTGACCTGTCTCTTCTTCCACCCGGTAAGACTTTTGTGGCGGGTCCAGATTGTAAGAAGGTTCTACTCTGGGGCCATTCATCCAAACTAACCGGTCATGCTGGTCAGAGGAAGACCTTTCTGCTCTTCGCCAGACATTACTGGTGGCCTTCTCTGCTCAAGGATGTTGCGGACTTCGTCGCGGCTTGTTCCTCCTGTGCACGTAACAAGGTTCCCCGGCACCTTCCATCCGGCCGTCTCCTTCCTCTTCCCGTACCTTCCGCTCCGTGGCAACACATAGCTATCGACTTTATTACGGGTCTCCCTGTCTCTGCTGATTGTACAGTCATTTGGGTGGTCGCTGACTGCTTCTCGAAAATGGCCCACTTCATCCCTTTGCCTGGTCTTCCGCCTGCATCTGTGCTGGCTAAGGACTTCATCCATCACATCTTCCGTCTTCACGGCCTACCCCTCCACATTGTGTCTGATCGCGGGGTTCAGCTCACTTCGCGCTTCTGGAGAGCTACGTGCAAGCTGCTGGATGTCTCCCTGGGTTTTTCCTCTGCTCATCAACCTCAATCCAATGGTCAAGTGGAACATATCAGCCAGGTCCTTACCTGCTTTCTCCGGCACTTTGTCAATACTCACCATAACAATTAGGTCGAGCTCCTGCCCTGGGCCGAGTTCTCCTATAACAACCATGAGAGCGAGTCTTCTACTAAATCCCCGTTATTTGTGGTCTACGGTCAACACCCCCGGATTCCGTTTCCCATCTCTTCTTCAGTGGACAATCCTGCCGCGGAGTCTCTTGTCAGCGAATTTTCGGCTATTTGGGAAGACACTAGATCTGCACTTCTTCAGTCCTCCGAGCGGATGAAGAGACATGCTGATAAGAGACGTCTGGATCCGCCTCAATTCCGTCCGGGAGACAAGGTCTGGCTTTCCTCCAAATATGTCCGTCTCAAGATACTTTCCTATAAGTTGGGTCCGCGGTTCATTGCTCCTTTCGAAGTTCTGAACCAAATCAATCCCGTGGCCTACAAGCTATAACTCCCGGTCACCTTACGGATTCCCAACTCCTTCCATGTATCTCTCCTCAAACATGTTGTCCTTAATTCCTTCTCTGACGATCCAGGTACTTCTCCAGCTCCAGGCTCCGCTGAGGATGTCTTTGAGGTAGAAAACATTTTGGCCACCAAGAGGGTAAGAGGAAAGAATTTCTTTCTTGTGGATTGGAAGGGGTTTGGCCCGGAGGAGAGGTCTTGGGAACCCAGGGAGAACATTCATGCCCCTCATCTTCTTAAAAAATTTCTCTCGGGCTTAAAGATGGGGGGCGTAAAGGGGGGGATACTGTAGCATCGGAGTCTCTGCCTCCTGCCGGGCAGAGACGCCGTTCCCCTCACCGGCACGGCCCTGGCCTGGCGTCTTCCGGCTCTCGTTCCGCAGCTACTGTGGCGCGCACTGGCGCAGCTTCCCGGGCACTGTGCTTAGGGCGCGCGCGCGCTCCCTCCCTCTTAAAGGGGCCACGCGCGCCTTCCTAAAAAGTCACCGGCCAATGGCCGGAGGACTTCCCCTATTTAAAGCACCTCCTTCAATATGGAGATGCCTGTGCAATCTTGTTGTTCTGTGTGCTAACACTTGCTTCAGCCCTCAGGTCCCGCTGCCTGTCAGTTCTGCCCGCCATTCCTGCCCGCCACCCTGCCTGTCAGTCCTGCTCGCCAGTCTGTCTACAGCCCAGCCCGCCAGCCTGTCTATAGTTCAGCCTGCCTGCTTACCTGGAAGCACCTGCCAGTTACCTGCCGTGCCCACCAGCTTGCTTACCTGGAAGCATTTGCCAGTTACCTGCCATGCCCACCAGCCTGCTTACTTGGAGCACCTGCCAGTTACCTGTCGTGTCCGCCAGCTCGCCTACCCGGAGCACCTGTCTGGCTATCTGCCGAACCAACCTGCTTATCTACCTGGACCTCCTATCAGCCTCCCTGCCATGCTCATCCGCTGTACCGGTTAGTTCCTGCCATCTGACCCATGGGAGTCACCTGCTCTCACAAGGTCGGTCCCAGAGTGGCACCTGGTCCCCCTGCTCGGTCCCTCCCTGGTTCACGGAGTCAATTGAGCCGCCGTGCGACCTTGGTCTGGCCGAGTAGGTACTTAGTCACGCCCCTCTGGTCCCTCCTTGCACCGAAGCACAGAGGTTCCACAACCCGGATCCGTAACAAAAAGCTGGAACTAGGATCAACATTTACCAGGTTGATGGGAAGAAGAAAGTACGCAGAAGGCATGGAACGGCTTGGAACGACTCATGATCTTTGGCACACCACATCCTCAGTAACATATAGTGGAGGTGGTATGATGGCGCAGGCATGCATGGCTTCCAATGGCGCTGGGTCACTAGTGTTTATTGATGATGTGACTGAAGCCAGAAGTGGCCGGATGAATCCTGTGTGATATGGGACAAACCTTTCTGCTCAGATTCAACCAAATGCAGCAAGGTTGATAGGACGGCGCTTCAAAGAACCAATGGACAATGACCCAAAACACTGCGAAAGCAAAGAAGTGGAATATTCAGCAATGGCCAAGTCAATCAGATTCCTAAACCCTTACTCCAATTAGGATGTGAATATCCTCAAATTAAAGGTACGCTCACATTGTCATGCGAAAGAATCGGCTTGATTATGCTAATGATTCTCGGCTCATTGGATTGTCCTGATGAAGAAGTAAGAATGTTTTGAAACGCGTTGACATATAAAAACCGCATTTATACTTTTGACTCGCCCCCTGGGCCGTGGGGCACTCGGATCCGGGCAACAGGGCAATAATGGGGGTAGTAGTGGCAACCCGGTCCGTGGCTCAGGGTGGTCAGACCAGCCGCAGTCTTCTATATGTTTTGCAATGTCCGACTACGCCACCCGTGGATTGCGGTCAGGGCTAACCGCCGCTGCAGTGCAGACCGCTGGGGCAGATGTGAATGTGCAGCACTGAATAGTACAACTCCCCACGGGAGGAGTATGGCCCCAGGGCAGTATATAATGGATGATGGAGGGGATGATTCCGACCGCGATAGCCAGGAAACGGAGGCCTCTTAGACAGTTCAGGGTCTTTATTAGAACAGGTGAAACGACCCAAAAACAGGCCCAGCTAGGAGGGGGCCTGGATGTCTGAGAACAAGTGGGAAGCTGGCCCTGATCAGGGTGAGGGTGTAGGCCTACCGTGCTCTCTGCGCTCTCTCTGGCTATTTCCCTCCTCGTGGTGTAATAGCCCACGTTCCTGAGCTCACCGTGTCTTCTCGCCCGTATGGCTGGCGACTTGGGTCCCTTTTTACGCTTGGCCTGGTGCGGCTTCACCGGTCCCTTCTGCTGTGGTGGAACCTCCGGGCTTCCCCTGCGGACTGGTTATTTGCTGTAGGACTTGGAATCCTCACAGCCTCAGACACCAAAGTCTGGTAGATTAGCTTCTCTATCAGCCAGGACAGGCTCGCTTCGCCTCTTGTCCCTGGCTCGTGGCTCTCCTATTGCCACACGGCCTCTTAGGCTGCAACACAACTGTCTGTCCCTGCTCTGGGACACCTCTCAATCCAGAGACAGGTTGTCCAGTTCTCTCTAACCCTGCTCCCAGTTCCAGCTTTTATAGGGGCAGCCTGCTCCCCCTACTGGCCTGGGACAGGAGGTACTGCATGCTAATGGTCCTTGACCAGAGAACCTCCCCCTTGCTCTCAGACACAGCTTTATTATACATTTGTGGCATCCAGGCCAGGGTGACACATTCCCCCCTAGTAAAATTTAGTACTCCGGGACTAAACAAGAAACAAGAATAATATGCATGACCATAAAACATTAGTAAACAAACGACGCACAGGTTGAGTTCTTAAGGTCACAGTGTGGTCTGTGACCGGGTGTCCATCTCACCAACAACAACGGGGAGCCTTAACCAGGTGGGGGTCTGTCCTAGCCCCAAGTCCTTTACAGTCTTAGTTCATTCCTTGGTTAGGCTCCGAACGTAGTCCATACAAAGTTCCGGTTTTTAAAAGTTCATAACCTTTGAGTCCGTACGGCAACTGTAAGAAACTGAAATACACAATTACTAATCATGCATGTAACTTTGCAAAGATTTCAACACTTGGCAACAGGGTTATTTACAGTTTTAGTGTACCCTATCTTCTTCAGCGAGCGGGTATCTGCCCCTTTGTGCTCCTGGTTGACCTGCGTAACCCACTGTCTGGTGGTGGTCTAACCTGGTTTTCTTCACTACTATTTAGGGTACAGTCACTGGCTAGACTTACAGGCAGGGCAGGCAGCTGTCTGCGGGTCCTCTGGCTTACCGCAGGCATGGCAGGCTCACTGTCAGCAGAGGGTTGATTCTCCTGGGCTGCTGGTACAGGCTCTTCTGCCTCTGGGGCTGCTTGTTCCTCTTCACCTTCCTGCTCTGGTGTAGGTTGCTGCTGCTTGGGTTGCAGGAAATGCAGGACGGGTACCGCTATGGCATCGTTTATTCGAGTCCAGGACTGAGAGAACTCTCCGAGAACGGTGCTGATCATTTCTTCCTTGTCCTCTGCGGGTTCAAGGTCACTTTGATGCTCTTCTGCATTCCGTAGTTGCTCGGGGCATCTTTTTAGGTGGTCTCTGGAGACGGTACTAGTGGTTTCTCCTCCATCCTTGGTGATCACGCACACCTTCGGGTTGTCGTGATCAGACTGCAGTATGGTGTAGGGTTCCCTTTCCCACTGGTCGTCCAGCTTGTGTAGCCTTCTCTTTTGCTTCAGGACCTGCTCACCAGGTTTTAGGGGACCAGCAGGGGCGTGTTGGTTGAAGAGTCTCTCTTGCCTTTCCCTCACCTGGGCTAGGCTCTTCTCCACACTCTCCTGTACCTTCTTGTACTGCAGTCGCCTCTCCGTATCCCAGTCCGCATCTGGGGAGGTGTCCTCGGATGTTAGGACTCCCATCTCCAGGTCTATGGGCAGCTTACCTGGTCTGGCTCGCATCAGGTAAGCCGGGGTGCAGTTTGTAGCATTCACTGGGATATGGTTGTATAAGTCTATCAGGTCCGGCAGTTTTTCTGGCCACAGGCTGCATTCCTCCAGGGGCAATGTCTTCAGGAGATCAATGACTATATTATTCATTTTCTCACACATCCCGTTGGTTTGTGGGTGGTAAGGCGTTGTCCGAATCTTCTTACAGCCATAGAGGTTGCAGAACTCTTGGAAGATTTCAGCCTCGAACGCTGGACCCTGGTCTGTCAGGACCTGCTCCGGATACCCGTGTGGGCGGCAGAAGTATTGCTGGAAAGCTCTGGCCGCCGTTTGAGCTGTCAAGTCTTTTACAGGGACCACCACTAGAAATCGGGAGTAGTGGTCCACGATTGTCAGGGCATAAACGTATCCTGACCGGCTTGGAGCCAATTTGACGTGGTCCAGAGCTACCAGCTCAAGAGGCTGCGTGGTGACAATGGGCCTCAAGGGTGTCTTCTGGCTGGTGCGGTCCTTCCTCCTTAGGTTACAAGGGCCACAGTCTCTGCACCACTTCTCTACAGCCCCTCTCATGCCGACCCAGAAGAACCGGCCTCTCATCAGGAACTCCAGTTTCTTCCAGCCGAAGTGCACCGCTCTGTCATGGTAAGCCTCCAGGACCATTGCTGCATCTCGCCTTGGGACCACGACTTGCCAGGTCAGCTCGTGCGTCCGGTGGTTGATGAGCCTTCTGCACAGCTTACCTTCATAGAGGAACAGCCTGCTCTTCTCTTTCCATTGCTGCTTGGCTTCCTCTGGAGCATCCGGATCTAGACGGGCGTCTTCTCGGGTCAACAGGTCTTTCACCATGCAGATTGCAGGGTCACTATCTTGGGTCTCGGCCCAGCTGTGGTGAGGTAGGGGATTGATCATGACGGTTGTTAAGTCTTCCTCCTTCACGCGGTGGGAGTATTGAGTGGCTCCATACCGGTGAAACACAGGGAGTTCTACCTCCTCCAGCTCTTCTGGGTCTTCGCCTCCATCAGGTAAGTGAGGCATTCTCGATAGAGCGTCAGCGTTGGCATTGGTTCTGCCTGCCCGGTACTTGATCGTGAAGTCATAATTCGAGAGTCGCGCCATCCACCGCTGCTCTAGGGCACTTAGTCTTGCATTGTCCAGGTGTGTCAACGGGTTGTTGTCCGTGTACACGGTGAACTTTGCGGAGGCCAGGTAATGCTTAAACCATTCGGTGACGGCCCACACCACTGCCAAGAATTCTAGCTTGAAGGAGCTGTAATTCTCCGGGTTCCTTTCAGTGGGCCTCAGCTTCCGGTTGGGATACGCGATCACCCTTTCTCTGCCCTGTTGGTTTTGCGACAGTACGGCTCCCAGCCCCACATTACTGGCGTCTGTGTGGAGAATAAAAGGCTGGCCATAATCGGGGTAGGCCAGGATCTCATCCCCTGTGAGGGCCATCTTCAACTGGCGGAAGGACTCCTCTTCTGGCTTGTCCCACTTGAAGGGTGGCTTTTGGCTTCTGGACTTAGACTGTCCTATCAGGAGGTCCCGCATAGGGGCTGCCATCTTAGTGAACCCGGGGATGAACCTTCGGTAGTAGCCTACCAACCCGAGAAATTGTCTCACTTCTTTGATGTTTGAGGTGCTTGGCCAGCTCTTGATTACTGTGACCTTGTCAGGGTCAGGGGCTACTCCTTCTGCACTTACCACGTGCCCTAGGTACTGGACCTTCGGTTTCAACAGGTGACACTTTGATGGTTTCACCTTCAGGCCATAGCCTGCCAGGGCTTCGAACACCTCTGCCAGGTGTTTTAGATGGTCCTCGTAGGTCTTCGAATAGACGATCACGTCGTCCAGGTAAAGTAGGACCGTCTCGAAGTTTCGGTGCCCTAGACAGCATTCCATCAGCCTCTGGAAGGTCCCTGGTGTGTTGCAGAGCCCGAAGGGCATACAGTTGAACTCGCTCAGTCCCATCGGGGTGGTGAAGGCAGTCTTCTCCTTGTCAGCCTCTGCCACAGGAACCTGCCAGTACCCGCTAGTAAGGTCCAAAGTAGAAAAGAAGTTAACTGATTTTAGTGCGGCTAAAAATTCCTCTATTCTAGGCAGCAGATACGCGTCTTTGTGGGTGATACGGTTGATTTGTCTATAGTCCACGCACATTCTCATGGTGCCGTCTTTCTTTTTTCCAAGAGCCAATGGGGCTGCCCAGGGGCTACAGCTATCTCTAATGACCCCGGCTTCTTTCATTTCCCTTAGCATGCCCTTTGCGTTCTGATAATGTGCAGGGGGTACAGGTCTGTGCCTCTCTTTTATTGGTGGGTGGCTCCCCGTGGGGATGTGGTGTTCCACTCCCTTTACTCGGCCGAAGTCTAGCGGGTGCTTACTAAAAATTCTCTCGTACTCCTGAACCACCCGGTAGACTCCTTGTTTCTGGTGCAGGGGAGTGGAGTCAGCACCCACATGGAGTTTCTGGCACCAGTCCTCCTTTTGTTTCTGGGAGCCATTACCCTCCGCCTGTGGAGATGGAGGCAAAGGCTCCACGGCCCTGATAGCTTTGTGTTCGACAGCAAACAGTTTGGCAAGTGTAGCGTACCTGGGTAAGTGTACCTCCCTCTCCCCAATGTTGAGAATGCGAGCAGGCACCCTCCCATGACGGACATCAACCACCCCCCGGCCTGTCAAAATGGTGGGCCTGCTGTCTGAGTACACGGGTTCTACCATGGCTTGGTAGTCTCTACCTCTCAACCCGATTGCAGTCCGACACCAGATCATCATTTCACTTTTGGGAGGCATGGAAATGGGGAATGGGTCACTCATTCTTACGCTACCGATCTCACCACCAGACAGTTCTACCTGCTGCCGTCTCATCAGGGCTTTTATCTCTTTGTTGAGGACTCTCTGTTGGCTGGAACTAGCATTCACCGCCACCTGTTGTAGAATTACAATTACCTCTGAAAGACAATTTTCAATCACGTTAGTACCCCCAGTTATTTTAGGGTGACTTTCACGACGGTCAATGTCCACAATAATCACTCCCTGTGCCGGTAGTTCAACTTTACCAATCTTAATGGTCATCTCCTTGAACCCCATCTGCGGCACGGGCAAGCCATTACTGGCGATGATGCTCAAGTCACTGTCTGGATACCGTGTTATATCAGCATCAGTCCAATACTGCGTAAAAAGTACATAAGGGATAGTAGTTACTTGTGACCCGGTATCCAGCAAGGCGCTCATGGGGATACCGTCCAGCACCACGGGTAAAACCGGGCGCCCCCCAACGTACTTATTATGCCAATTGTAAGGGCCTGGTGTTCTTATGCCTGGGGGTTGGCCCTCTGCCCCAGGTTGGACCCGTTTAAATTACAGTACCTGGAAATGTGTCCGGGCTGGTTGCATCGACGGCAAATGGGCTGTCCATCCTCTGCGTAGCGGTCTGTGGGCCTCCCTCGGATCGACGGGGTCCTCCTCTGTCGACGCCACGGGACATCCTCCGGACTTGAAGCCAACTCGATGGGTCTTGACGGGTCCACTTGTAATGCCTGGACGGTCCTGGTCAACGCCGCGACGCTCCTGGTCAGCTCCTGGACTTGGTGGTGCAGATCTTTCAACAGGGCTTGGTACAGGGCCTCTGCATCGGCCCCCACAGAGTTAATAGAAGAGGGCGCTGCCTCCTGGTGATAGGTGAGAGCAGGGCGCCGGGGGTTTATAGCGCCACTTGTTGCGGCTTCACGGAGCACCCTTATGGCCCTGTCCTTGAATTGGGCAAAGGTCAGATCAGGGTTCTGAAAGAACATGAGGCGCAGCTGGGTCCTGTGGACAGCAGACCTTCTATGAACTGTTCTGTTAGTAGCTTATCCGTATCCTGCACGCTGCCAGGGTCAGCTTGTTTGATGGCTCTCAAGGCTTCCTGCAAATTTAGGGCATAGTCCATATTTTTTTCCCTCTGCTTGGTCTGAAAAAAATTACCATTACTGATTACCACATTTTTAATCTTGATTTCTTTTAGTGTTTCTTAAAGCCCTAAAGTTGCCATTTGAAATGACTTTAGTTTTGTGCCATGTCTGTGATCTGCTTTTTTTCAACAACTTTAAACAACTGAATGAACATCCTCCGAGCCTGGTGATTCCATAATTTTTGCTAGGGGTTGTATATATAATCTATCTATCTATCTATCTATCTATCTATCTATCTATCTATCTATCTATCTATCTATCTATCTATCTATCTATCATCTATCTATCTATCTATCTATCATCTATCTAGTATCTATCTATCTATTATCTATCTATCTATCTATTATCTATCTATTATCTATCTATTATCTATCATCTATCTATTATCTATCTATTATCTATCTATCTATTATCTATCTATCATCTATCTATCTATCTATCTATCTATTATCTATCTATCTATTATCTATCTATCTATCTATCTATCTATCTATCTATCTATCTATCTATCTATCTCATCTATTCATCTCTCATTTATCCATTCATCATTTTTTCCACTTAACCATCCGCTCAGAAGTGTTGCTGATCACTCGATATCTCATCTTTGTAATAAACACGTGCAATTTTCTTGGGTAAGGAACATTCTGGAAACAAGCTGAGAAATTCTCTTCTTTTATGTCACAAAATTACCAGCTGATACATTGTAATTGAAAACTTTGGATAACAATATATCAGGCTGTAATTGAAATACAAATAGGTTTGCTTGTAATTGTATTGACTGTATAAAGAATGGATACAGAATATAATCGTTGCAATTGCTTTAATCACTTAGCCAACGGTGCCCAGTGTTAAATGCCTTATCTTTCATCTATTCAATAGCAAGAAGGAAGGATTCCCTTTAAATCTTAAAGGCGAGACAATTCTGCTGACCCCTAAATAAAAGATACAAAAATTCCCCCTCCCATCGATGAGCATAGCCTCAACTCCATGTAAATCTGCAGGACAATTTTCATTTTAACGCACAGGAATGTTGCTACTTTGTATCAAGTCTTTCTTTTATGGCAGTAATTTCCTCCTTAATAATGGGCATTCATGAGATGTTTCTTGTGTTCACGATAGCGAGAAATGAAGGAATGAATTGCGGGCGTGCGTCTTTTTTACATATTGACAAAAGATGCATGAGCGAACAATAGGCTCGGAGCCTCGCTAGAAGGAAGCTGCAGAGAGAAACCTTTGTGATGGGAGGAAAAAAAATGCCACTTATGTCACCAGGACTCGTTCTAGCATTATGAATCATCGGTAATTATCCCAAATAAAATAACACGTTTTACAGAAATTCCTCGGTTTTGTATATAGAGGCAGAAAATATATTCACGCCCCTTGTACAGATTGATTCTCTTGTTTCCTTGTCACCATTACGACTCAATGTCTTTACAGGATATAACATGATGTCCTTAAAGGGAGACTTTTCATTTTTTAGTTTTGCAGCTTTTTGGTAGAAAACACTACAACACTTATTGGCTATCTATCAGAACTTACATCATACCTGTCCTTTCACACAAAACCTTTAGAAAACCATAATCTTGCATCTCTCATCCCCCACACTTTTTTGTAAGTGCACATACCGGCCTAATATGTCCAAGAACTGTCTAAATTCTCATATTCTGTAGCTTTTCATCCACCATTTTTTAGTTGGTGGGTCCTTTTCATTACTGTTCTGTCAGCACTATAGGTACTGGATCTTCCTTCCCTTCGTTTACAGTATGTATTGCTCCTGCTATTGTCCAATCTATTTATCGCATGAGATCAAGTTGTCTGACAGTACAGTGACCATTAAAAGGGGTATTGTCACGGGTGTGTTAGAAGAGACAGACAGTCACCCTGCAGTTGGTTGCAGGAGATGTCTTCGTTTGGCATTACAGACAACTTCTTAGAAGCTGTCTCTCTAGGACTCTAGGCTACCTTCCTCTGGCTAATTAACACCCTGGCCTGGGTGTATAAATACCTGCTGTGTGCCAGAGGGAGGTGCCGGTGATATTCATTACTCCTTGTGAAGGCTTGAACAAGAGCAGTATTTCTTCTTCACCTGTACTAGAGGTCATGTTCGCATTTATCTGGAGTCGACTAAAGCTAAGCTATTTCCCCTTGTCTGTTCCCCCTTGTTGTCTTTAGTGTTCATTTGGGATCGACTAGTGCTCATCCCCTCCCTTCCCTAGCCAGGGCCATACGCCAGGGAAAGACAGGGCGAGGTACGCGTGTTGCAATTGGTGAAGAACCAATATAGGGACGTTAGTGGAGACAGGGTGATATTAGATCAGCCTAGGAGGTCTCCACTCCCCCCCTTTCCCTAGAGTCTGGGTTCCCTTTCCCTCTTCCCTTTGTGTTGCACTAAGTCTTTCCCACACCTTGCGTGACAGGTATCCAGACAATAAATAATTAGGCAACGGTGACCAAACAGCAGATGGTGATCCATTGACAGTCTACATTGCAGGGACCAGTAGATGTTCATGTTAAATGGGTATTTCCATCTTATACATTTATGCCATAATACTGACACCCTCTCCACTGACAATGACATCAGTCAGGGGCCCCATTCGTGAGATAGATGTGGGTCCTTTTGGTGAGGTCCCCATCTACTACACGTTTGTGGCATATCACATGGACATTCCAAAAATCCATAAAATTGGAAAACCCCTTTAAGCCACCATATTGTTCTGCTGGCTTAATGCATGCGCTTTGGTATATAATTCGCAAATGCTCAATAAAACCCAACGCCAATCAGGAGAACGTGAGCCACGTGCCACCCATTACTCCTTTAAAGTTGGCACCAAATGGAAGGAGAAGCAGGGAAGCATGGTATCCTAGGGTGATGGAAACAACCAAAGGTGGAAAGGTTGTCAGCAAACCCAATGTAGTTGTGGCTCCGGACGAGAGGAAGAATAGAGTAAGAGCAGAGCAATCTCCAGATAAATTAGGCTCCGGCAGGCAGTAGCACAAGGTCAGGCAGGAAGGGTCTCCAAGAACAGAACCTTATAAAAAGACAAAGCTGTAGGGGCATTAATAAGACGAGATCCAAGGAAGCAGATCAGGACATGCTGGGCTTATAAGTCTCCCTTGACCTCTGATCTCTGACATCAAAATCCTTGGGGAAATCACTTACAGGACTGAGATCATAAGAAATCCTGGAGAAGCAGGAGAGGTACCTGACTCACATATTGCTTGGTTTAATTCCTGTTGTGTCCATTGTCTGATTGTGGCACCATCATGTAGAGGCTCCTGTAGACCTCAAAGAGGACCTGTCCGCTCTCCTGACATGTCGTTAGATTTAGTAAATAATTGTATACACCACATTATAAGATTTCTGGAATATCTTTTCTTATGACTGTATTGTGTTGTTCCTCAGTTACTTCTCCTAGAAATGTGTGAATCAGTGCACAACTGGGTGTTAGGAGTTGGGTGTGTGTCCCTGCACACTATGGCACTGTGCAATCGGTGCCGAGAGTGTATGATCCCACAGACATATCTATCATGTATGGGTTTTAGAAGATTGGGGGCTTTTTGGGGGCACCAATTATCTAATTGGATCAATACAAGCAAAAATCCAGCTTATTTATCTTATTATAAGTATTATACTCGTTCATATCCTATTATACTCCACCCATCTAGCCTGAATGACAGCTCCACAGCATCCCTCCTACCTCATCCTACTGAGTCTCTGCATATCTAGCATGATTGACTGCTGCATATTGTCCCTCCTCCCTGCTGATGAATCTTCAGACACCTGGCCTGATTGATAGCTCCTCAGTGTCCCTCCTCCCTGCTGCCGAATCTCTGCTGACCTTGCCTGTATTACAGCTCCTCAAGATCCCTCCTCCCGACTACTGCTGAATCTTTGCCTATCTAGCCTGATTGTTAGCTGCTTAGTATCTCTCCTCCCAGCTGTTGAATCTTCACCCACCTGGTCTGATTGACAGTACCCATCCAATGCTGTTGAATCAACCCTGATTGACAGCTCCTTAGTGATGCGTATCCCATCTGCTGAATCTTCATGCTCCTGGCCTGATTCACAGCTCCTCAGTGTCTCTCCTACCTGCTGCAGAATCTTCATCTACCTGGCATGATTGATTGCTCCTCAATGTCCCTTCTCCCTGCTACTGCTGAATCTTTGCCTATCTAGCCTGATTGTTAGCTGCTCAGTATTGCTACTTCCAGCTGCTAAATCTTCACCCACCTGGGCTGATTGATAGCACCCACCCAACGCTGCTGAATCTACCCTGATTGACAGCTCCATAGTGTCCCTCCTCCATGCTGCTGAATCTTTGCCCTCCTGTCCTGATTGAGAGCTCCTCAGTGTCTCTCGAACTTGCTGCTGAATCTTCACCCATATGGCCTGATTGACTGCTTAGCAGTGTATCTCTTCCTGCTGGTGAATCTGCCCCCATCTAGGCTGATTGATAGCTCCTCAGTGTCCCTCCTCCCTGCTGGTGAATATGCACCTACCTAGCCTGATTGACAGCTCTTTAGTGTCCCTCCTCCCTGCTGGCGAGTCTCTGCCCACCTGGCCCGACTGACAGCTTCTCAGTCTCCCTCCTCCATGCTGGTGAATCTCTGCCCACCTGGCCTGATTGACAGCTCCTCAGTGTCCCTCCTCCCTGATGGTGAATCTCTGCCTATCTGGCCTGATTGACAGCTCCTCAGTGTCCATCCTCCCTGCTGGCGAGTCTCTGCCCACCTGGCCCGGCTGACAGCTTCTCAGTCTCCCTCCTCCATGCTGGTGAATCTCTGCCCACCTGGCCTGATTGACAGCTCCTCAGTGTACCTCCTCCCTGATGGTGAATCTCTGCCTATCTGGCCTGATTGACAGCTCCTCAGTGTCCATCCTCCCTGCTGGCGAGTCTCTGCCCACCTGGCCCGGCTGACAGCTTCTCAGTGTCCCTCCTCCCTGCTGTGAATCTCTGCCCACCTGGCCTGCTTGACAGCTCCTCAGTGTCGCTCCTCCCTGATGGTGAATCTCTGCTCACTTGGCCTGATTGACAGCTCCTCAGTGTCCCTCCTCTCTGCTGGTGAATCTACACCCTCCTAACCTGATTGACAGCTCCTCAGTGTCCCTCCTCTCTGCTGGTGAATCTTTGCCAACCTGTCCTGATTGACAGCTCCTCAGTGTCCCTCCTCCCTGCTGGTGCATCTCTGCCCACCTGGCCTGATTAAGAAAGAAAGAATTGTGCGGTGTTAGGGAAGAGCTAGAACAACTAGACGGGGAGGGGATTAAGGTTATAACAGACAAACCTTTTATTGTTTAATACGCTCTCTAACGCCACGACGCGTTTCGATAGCAGAAGCTATCTTCCTCCCTGCTGTGAATCTCAACCCACCTGGCCTGATTGACAGCTCCTCAGTGTCCCTCCTCCCTGCTCCTGAGATCTCCCACTGCTCAGTACAAGCTGCAGTTGTTAGTAAGATAGGGTGGGTGGAATTTGAATACACTTGGACTTACATTATCTCTTTACCTGGACTCATAATATGCTCATTTTAATGTCAGAATTAGACAAGTATTCTAACATGGATTTTCAATGAAAGTACACCCGCCTCATCCTGTTCCAAGAGATCTATTTATTAATGAATGCAGTTTGTATTGTGAAATCTTTTGACAGATCTGCTTTAAGCCCAAGAGATATCCTGCATAAATGGCATGAGGATGTCCCACTGCAACTAGGAATTCTTGGGTTATCCTTAAATGAATCAAATATTGTGTAAGCGGCGCCAGCTATCCCCTTACTCCTGTGACACCGGTTTCGAAAACAAATGCAGAATTCCCTGTCCTGCATTTCCCAGGTTACAATTCCAAACAGATCTGATGTATTGTCTCCAGCATTGCAGATGAATGATTTTACTGCTGCGCATCTGGTAAAGTGTTTCCTCCACTGGGGCTTGTGCAGAACAGCGGGTGAGTTTTTGTCCCAGCCCTTTCGTGACCCGGTGAACAAGCCGCGAGCTTCCTTCCTTTGTGTGTGACTATACAAGTGTTGCAGTCTGCTTTCCTCTCTCTCTTGTTTAACAGTCTCTGTTGCTAAGCAAACCTCGGGGGCAGAGAAAAGACGACAATTTTTGGTGGAATTTAGGGAATTTTCTTTTTTTTTTTTCAAATTTCCAACACGTAACGAGTTTTACAGTAATATGGTCGACCCCCAACCTTTCTATCATTAGAATACAGCCCGACAAAGTCTGTAACAGGGGCCTCAACTACCATGGACCATTTACAATACCGGTGTCTTCCTATGTGGCACAGAGACTTTAGGGGCCCCCTTACTTACATGTGCTACTCTCTGCACCGCTCCCAGCTTGCACTACACATCAGGACTAGATATGAGCAAATTAATTTGCAACTGATCAAATTTATTATGAATTTCCCACCAAATTTTAATGTGTCAAAACCTAAATTTTTGGGGGTTTCAATTTTCACATATCAAGCAAAATAGCCCCAATTTTGCTGGATTACTTATAGGGCCAGAAAAGGGTTAAAAAATATGATAGATTCTATTCACCTGTCCTAGTTCCACCCTTTACCTGTCCTGACATCGGAGCTCCTGGTCCTCCTCTCGCTGCCATCTTTGGTCCATCTCTTCCAGCACTGGCTAGATCAAAGAGCTTAACAAATGTCTTAATGTGGGGGGCAGATTAGACTCAAATTTCATTTGGGCTGAATGGAATCTGCTGGCCAAATGAGGAACATAAAAACAAACAGGTAAATACATATAAGATAAACTTTTAAAAGTGGAGCTAACTAAAAAAAAAGTAAGACGCAAATGAAAAACAGACAAAAAAACACCCAAAACTGGACAAAAAAGGCGCAAATGCAATAATGAATTATACTCCATGTCTCTTAGGGTATGTGCACACGATGCAGAAATGCTCAGGATTTTTTCCTGAGCGTTTCTGCATCTCTCTGGCAGGAAAAAACGCATGCGGATTGTACATGCGGTTTCCTGCCAGGGACATGCGGAAATGAAGCGGTCTTCACTTTCATTTCCGCATGCGGGTTGACAAGTGCTTCCCAAGTAATTTTAGCATCACTTGGAAAGTGCTTGTCAACTTTACATTATATAAATCCATGCAACCGGCATGGATTTATATAGTGTGTGAATGTCAAAAAATAAAAAATAAATATACACTTTACCCTCTGATGGCCCCCGGTGTCCGGCTTCGCTCGGTCCCGGCTGCCAGCAGTGAAGACTTTAGGACCTTCCGACGTCAGCGTCACGTGACCCGTCACATGACTCTGACGTCAGCGAAGGTCCTTCTTCATTCAACCGCGAAGTGCGGGGAATCAAGCAGGAGCGCTGCGCGGGCCGTCAGAAGGTGAGAATATATATATTTTTAATTTTATTCTTTTTTTTTTAATGGTACCTGGGTCTGGATGAGAGTCCTCTCATCCACACCCGGGTACCATCCGCACATTAGACCGCATGAAAAGCGCATCAACATATACAGTGATGCGGATTCCATGCGGTCTAATGCAAGTCAATGGCAGCAAAAGAGCAGCGTTTCCGCAAAATTAATTGACATGCTGCGGATTTTTGACCGCAGCGTTTACGCTGCGGAAAAATCCGCATCATGGGCACAGCACATGCGGATTTCAATTGGGGAACATTGCTGCCCTTCTACCATGCGTTTTTCATGCGTTTCCGCGGCGTTTACGCAACTGCAAAAACGCCGCGGAAACGCATGAAAAACGCATCGTGTGAACTCAGCCTTAGGGACAATTATATTTTGACCCAAATGACATCATTAGTTTGTGAGGTCTTGTGTGGAGGGTAATAGGACAAGTTGACAAGTTGGCGTATTTACACAGGCTGATGCAGACTGTATGCCAACGAGCCACCAACCATACACATGGATGCTCGACAGAACCAGACTCCTCTTCCCTAAGAACTAAAAGGATCAATCATGTTGAAATCCAACATGCCCATTCACTTCCTTCCCTGACATCTGCTGGGGAAGAGTCAGGAGGCATCCATACATATTAGATGATCGACAGTCCTCTCCAAAATCATCGGGTTTAGCTGATTTTCATCTACTGTGTATGGCCAACTTAAGAGTCATGTCAATGCAACATGGCCTATTCTATAAGTCACTATTACAGGCACATAAACCCCCTTTAAAAAAGACCTGTCGCTTTCTCAAAAAAATTGAGTTAGATACCTTGTAAAAATCCTTGAGCTCCCCTGATGCCTCCAATTTTTTCCATTTTGTGCTGCGTTGCTCCATTGCTGAGATATTCACATTTGTTTCTTTTGGAGTGCATTATGTGCAATCTCTGCTTGTAGTACAATTGGGAATTTATACAGTCTTCTCTGGGGCATGTGCTTTCACTTCCTGGCCAGATGCTGCCAATAACAGCCTTGCAGTGTCTGAGACTGCTGATTGGCAACATCTAGGAGGGAGGAGTGAAAGTGAACGTCCCTAGATAAGACTCTGAAGAAACACCCAGTTGGATTGCAAGCAGAGATTTCACATACTGCGCTCCAAAAGCAACAAATGTGAATATCTCTGCAATAGAGTGACGCAGAGCAAAACTAAAAAGAACAGAAGAATCAGGGAAGCTCAGGGATTTTTACAAGGTATTTGACTAAATTTTCTGATCAAGTGACAGGTCAGAAAGCCATAAATGTCAGAGTCTGAGCTACTTTTATTTAGTTCACGTTGGGGAATAGCAAATTTCTAAAGACAGGTATCCAATCAATCATATTGTTGAATTTTTTTAAATCCATATTCCCATCCATAGGGGGCATAAGCTTTCTTAAAGCAATGGCTGGAGGAGCCTGACAACTGGGTTACACAGAAATGTGACCATAACAATTGTCACTTCCGTTCCTGTTCTGCTATGAGCAGATTATGTACAGCAGAGGGAAACAATGAGCACAGGAAAACACTCCCCCTGTGGATATTCGTCCTGAGGCGTGATGGGAGGGTCATTCACAAAATGTTCTTATTTTTTATTTTTGGTGTCTACTCTGCGCCTCAATCATTATTGCATCTGCACCTTTTTGTGTGCTTTGTGTGGTTTTGCGTGTTTTGCACTTTTTTAGTTTGCGCCAAATTCCTCTTTTCATTTGCTTTTTTTAAAAATTCACTTTTTTAAAGTGTTTGGTTTCTTCTTTTTATTTTTTTTTTGAGTTCGTCATTGTGGGCAGGGTTTACTCTTTCCTGGTATTTGCACCTGATTCAACATTAACAAATTTTTGAAAAATTGTAAAATATTTACGCACGTGTACTCCAGTCGCTTTCCCTTGAGTCATTTTATATACACTAGAATTTTTTTTTAACGCCACTTTGAAAATTGTGCTACTTTTATTTTGCTCTAAAAAGTTGCAAAAATGGTTTAAGTAAAAAACAAAAAAGTGATTTTTTCTTTGTTAACTTTATGTAAAATTTGTGAACTGTGCGTTCAGTTTTGAAGAATTTGGAGCAAAAAATGGCAACGAATACAAGGCAAAAAAGAAAAGTGGCTTGAAAAAAAAATAAAAAAATATGATGTACCATGTAATGTAAGTATTTATATTGCACCATCAAGTTGACTGCAATTGGCCTTAAAAGTGATATGTTCACGGGTTAATATTGCGGACCCCATTGCTACAACCAGCCCTGCGTACAAATTACGGAGCTCCTTATGCCTGACACCGATTATTTGCGCTTGAGTTAATGGTTTGGACATCACACCTCTCTCCATAATGATGACTAACTAGATCTAATCAATAGATTCTTCTCTTGTGCTGCCCATGTGCTGTCTCCATTGTGAAAGTTGCTAGGAGCTCACAGACAAAGGTTAAGAGGAGGCTAAAAGGTAATGTACAGCAATGTGTTTGCTATCACCTGGGGGCTCAGCGCACAGAGAACGCCTCCCCACTTCCCCACACCTGATAAACCTAATAAACACATTAGGGAAATCTCTGAAATATTCCCTTCTATTTAGCGATAACACTTTTCAATCATTACGGGATTTATCTATGGGAGATAAGAGGAGGCCTGCGGATTTTTAAGAGTTTTCCTTCACCCTCTCTTCCCATGACGTCATGATGCCATCAGCGTGGATAACGCTATATTGTTAGCGCCAATTGTACCATTGCAGTGGTGCAGCCTGATCCTACTACCATGCCATGGGTTCCCTCAAAAGTCTTAAGTTCGGTAGTCAGCCTACATAAGGGCTCCGAATTTTGAAGATCTTGTTTTTCCATCCAGGCCGTTAATAGTGATGTCAAAAACCAGAAGTTTCCATCCACTATATGAAAAGACACATCTGCGTGTTTTTCTCAATATCTGAAGTGAAATCAGAATAAACCTTTCCCGTTTTAGGTCAATTAGGATTACCATAATTTTTAATATTTGACAAGTGCCAGAATAATGAGAAAGAATGTTTTAAGGCATTTTTATTACTTACTGCAAAGTCAAAAGTTTACATACACTAAGATTACTATGCCTTGAAACAATTCTGGATATTGAGAAAAACATGCAGATGTGTCTTTTTATATAGTGGATGGAAACTTCTGGTTTCAACTGTATATACAACATCTGACTATGCTTTGTACAGGTTGAGAAATTTGGCAAATATATTGTACTAGATTCATGTATTTTTAGAAAACCCATTCAACATTGGGCAGATATTCTACAAGAAAAGCTTGTTTTGCTAGGCTTCTTCTCTAGTGCCCTCCCAGCTAGTACAGACTGGAAAATATAGTAAAGTAAACAAAAACTAATTTCTATAACCTTATGCGAAAGTTTTTGGGAAGAGAGGTTAAATCTCTTGAGTTCAAGATGCTTATCCTTAAAGAGTTATTTCCAGGAAAGTGAGTTTTAGGGGGTGCCAGTGGTAAGACCCTCAGTAGCCACAGCAAATTGCTTGACTATTTATATCAGTCCCATAGACAATAAATGGAGTGGAGGTCAAGCATTCGCACCTCCACTCCATTCAAGACAGATTGCTTAGTTCCCTAGCCCCTTTCTCAGGATCACTGGGGGTCCAAGTGGTCGAACCAACAGAGTTCAGTAAGTTATTCCCTAGTCTCAGGAGAGGAAAAAATGAAAAAATTTACTATCTTAGGAATAACCCTTTAAAACCTAAGCAGCTTTAAATGTTTTTTTTAACTCAGAAAACTTTAAAATAACTGTGTAAATGGCCATAATTAAAAATGTTTTGTTTTGTGGCAGCTGTCCTTCTGCAAATTTATTTGTCTCCATGGTAACAGACTACAAACAAATCCTGTGTAGTCTGACACTGGAATCTTCTATTATTCTGTGTTATCCCTTCTTCTTGCAAATGGAAGAGGAGAAAGTGAGTATAATTGCATGATCAGATTACACACTGCTTCCAGAAAAAGGGGAGACTGCTCCCGGAAAAAAGGGATGACCTCTAGGATTCCCGAAAGAGCTGGTGATTCTCCACTAATTTCTCAAAAGGCAGTGCCCCCTAACTTTTCCTTGACAGCTTCAAATTAGGGTAAAGATTCCAAATTTTCTAGATAATATACAATTTTTCGGCTGTCCTTTCTGAAGCTTATCTACGTGTCAACAATATATATACAGTGTCATTTACAGATATAGCTGGGAAAATTAGTATTTGATACACTACCAATTTTGCAAGTTTTCCCATATACAAAGAATGGAGCGATCTGTAATTTTTATCGTAGCTACACTTCACCTGTGAGAGACAGAATCTTAAAAAAAATCCAGAAAATCACATTGTATTATTTTTATATAATTAATTTGCATTTTATTGCACAAAATAAGTATTTGATACGATAGAAAAACAGAACTTAATATTTGGTACAGAAACCTGTGTTTGCAATTACAGAGGTCAGACGTTTCCTGTAATTCTTGACCAGGGTTGCACACACTGCAGCAGGGATTTTGGCCCCCTCCTCCATACAGATCTTCTCCAGATGTTTCATGCTTCGAGGCTGTCGCTGGGCAACATTGAGTTTCAGCTCCCTCCAAAGATTTTCTATTGGGTTCAGGTCTTGAGACTGGCTAGGCCACGCCAGGACCTTGAAATGCTTCTTACGGAGCCACTCCTTAGTTGCCCTGGCTGTGTGTTTTGGGTAATTGTCATGCTAGAAGACCCAGCCATGACCCATCTTTAATGCTCTTACTGTTTGAAGGAGGTTGTTGGCCCAAATCTCGCAATACATGACCCCATCCATTCTCCCTTCAATAAGGTGCAGTCGTCCTGTCCCCTTTGCAGAAAATCACCCCCAAAGTATGATGATTCCCCCACCATGCTTCATGGTTTAGTTGGTGTTCTTGGGGTTGTACTCATCTTTCTTCATCCTCCAAACACGGTGAGTAAAGTTGATACCAAAAGTTCTATGTTGGTCTCATCTGACCACATGACCTTCTCCCATGCCTCCTCTGGATCAGATGGTCATTGGCGAACTTCAAACGGATCTGAACATGTGCCGGCGTGAGCAGGGGGACCGTGCGTGCCCTGCAGGATTTTTATGCATGACGGAGTCGTGTGTTACTAATAGTAATGTTTAACACCGTGGTCCCAGCTTTCTTCAGGTCATTGACCAGGTCTTCCTGTGTAGTTCTGGACTGATTCATGACCTTTCTCATAATCATCTTTACCCCACGAGACGAGAGCTTGTGACTCGCCCCCTGGGCCGTGGGGCACTCGGAGCCGGGCAACAGGGCAATAATGGGGGTAGTAGTGGCAACCCGGTCCATGGCTCAGGGTGGTCAGACCAGTGGCAGTCTTCTATATGTTTTGCAATGTCCGACTACGCCACCCGTGGATTACGGTCAGGGCTAACCGCCGCTGCAGTGCAGACCGCTGGCGCAGATGTAAATGTGCAGCACTGAATAGTACAACTCCCCACGGGAGGAGTATGGCCCCAGGGCAGTATATAGATGGGTGATGGAGGGGATGATTCCGACCGCAATAGCCAGGAAACGGAGGTCTCTTAAACAGTTCAGGGTCTTTATTAGAACAGGTGAGACGACCCAAAAACAGTCCCGGCTAGGAGGGGGCCTGGATGTCTGAGAACAAGTGGGAAGCTGGCCCTGGTCAGGGTGAGGGTGTAGGCCTACCATGCACTCTGCGCTCTTTCTGGCTATTTCCCTCCTCGTGGTGTAATAGCTCACGTTCCTGAGCTCGCCGTGTCTTCTCGCCCGTATGGCTTGCAACTTGGGTCCCTTTCTACTCCCGGCCTGGTACGGCTTTGCTGGTCCCTTCTGCTGTGGCGGAACCTCCGGGCTTCTTAGGCCAAGGAACATACAATCCCCTGCGGACTGGTTATTTGCTGTAGGACTTGGAATCCTCACAGCCTCAGACACCAAAGTCTGGTAGATTAGTTTCTCTATCTGCCAGGACAGGCTCGCTTCGCCTCTTGTCTCTGACTCGTGGCTCTCCTACTGCCACATGGCCTCTTAGGCTGCAACACAACTGTCTGTCCCTGCTCTGGGACACCTCTTTCTTCAGAGACAGGTTGTCCAGTTCTCCCCAACCCTGCCCCCAGTTCCAGCTTTTATAGGGGCAGCCTGCTCCCCCTACTGGCCTGGGACAGGAGGTACTGCATGCTAATGGTCCTTGACCAGAGAACCTCCCCCTTGCTCTCAGACACAGCTTTATTATACATTTGTGGCATCCAGGCAAGGGTGACACACTTGCATGGAGTCGCAAACCGTGGAAGACAGACAGTCATTTTGTGTTTCATTCATTTTCTAATAATTGTGCCAACAGTTGTTGCCTTCTCACCAAGCTGCTTGACTATTGTCCTGTAGCCCATCCCAGCCTTGTGCAGGTTTACAATTTTGTCCCTGGTGTCCTTAGACAGCTCTTTGGTTTTGGCCACGGTGGAAAGGTTGGAGTGTGATTGATTGAGTGTGTGGACAGGTGTCTTTTATAGGGGTAACGAGTTCAAACAGGTGCAATTAATACAGGTAATGAGTGCAGAGTAGGGGGGCTTCTTAAAGAAAAACTAACAGGTCTGTGAGGGCCAGAATTCTTGCTAGTTGGTAGATGATCAAATACTTATTTCATGCAATAAAATGCAAATTAATTATGTAAAAATCATACAATGAGATTTTCTGGATTTTATTTAGATTCTGTCTCTCACAGGTGAAGTATAGCTATGATAAAAATTACAGACGTCTCCATTCTTTGTAGGTGGGAAAACTTGCAAAATCGGCAGTGTATCAAATACTTATTTTCCCCACTGTACATACACTGGATTTTATCTACACACACCTTTTGGGGAGGAATAAAGAGTATTTTATTGCATAAAACAACTTTCTATTTCATCATTTCGGTGCCGAAGTTCTCTTTGTATATTATTGACGCATGTCATTCTTCCTGGCACGAAAACGCACAGTCGAGCAGATCACCTTCTTTCACATCAATCCTTGCCCTGTGTGACATGTTGATGTTCTCGCCCCCCGTACGGTACTTTGCCATTCATTAATGAAATTTTATCCCTTGTCCTATACCATCCAGGAAATTTGATTTAATTTTACATGAGATTTGAAATAATCTTCTTACATCTCTTGATCCTCTAATACCCCAGGAGTCAGACACACGTCCTCATATACATGATGACCCTGTGGTCTCCTGTACCATATCTCCAGCATCCCAGGCCTGATATGTAATCATCGACCGTTTCATTCTTACTGCACATCCAAGTATGCCAGGCATTGACTCTGTGCAAAGATGCCCCTCTTGCAATGTTTCCATGCAGCAGTAGTGCTCAGTTTAGTAGGTGCTGGAGGGAGGCCATTCTTCTTTACAGACATTGTGGTGCAAACCTCTTGTATTGTCTTAAGAATAAGGGGCCTAAATAATAAAGATATTTCCCTGAGATCAGCTTTGTAGTTGTGTTGCAGCAACAGCTTCTCCATGATTTTACCTAGCATTGTCGTGAAGCCTGAGCCTTATTGTGTTAGAAGCCGGGCTCCTTCGAGGATCCTCTCTCTGATGTCTCTCGCTCCTACCTGCCGGCTTCACTTAATCATTGTTCTTTACAGCACTTTAATATGTATTTTGTGAAAAGAAAAAAAGGACGAAAAAAAATACAAGAAACAAAAGAATCTTTTGATAGACTGTTCATTTTCATTACAAAAACAGATGAAAAGATTGTAAAAAAAAATATATAGAATTTATAAGAAACCCAATTTAACTCCTTTGAGTACCCCACTATAATAATGTGGAATAGTCCCTAAAGAAACTTCACTGTTCAATTATGGCACATTGGTTGAAGTCCATGGAAGTCTGTCTTTGGCAGAACAACTGCCTATCTATCTATCTATCTATCTATCTATCTATCTATCTATCTATCTATCTTTCGTTCTATCTATCTATATATCATCTATCTATCTATCTATCTATCTATCTATCTATCTATCTATCTATCTACAGTAGCTTGCAAAAGTATTCACCCCCATTGGCTTTTTACCTATTTTGTTACATTACAACCTGTGCTTAAATGTATTTTTTTAAATTCGATTTGTGCGTGATGCATTAGCACTAAATAGTCTAAGTTGGTGAAGTGAAGTGAGAAAAATATAGGCATCAATTAAATGTATGGGATCAAATAACTAAAAATTGGCATGTGCATATGTCCACATGTGGTCAAAATTGTTGGTGCCCCTAGTTTAATGAAAGAAAAACCCACAATGGTCACAGAAATAACTTGAATATGACAAAAGTAATAATAAATCAAAAATCTATGAAAATTAACAAATGAAAGTAAGACATTGCTTTTCAACCCTGCTTCCACAGAAATTTAAAAAAAATTAAAATCATGAAATAGGCCAGGACAGAAATGATGGTACCCCTGAAAATAATGTGACAAAAGGGACATGTTAAATCAAGTTGTGTCCACTAACTAGCATCACAGGTGTCTACAATCTCGTAATCAGTCAGTGGGCCTGTATATAGGGCCCTGACGTAAATCCTATTGAGCATCTTTGGAAAGAGGTGAAACATGCCGTCTGGAAAAGGCAACCTTCAAATGCGAGACAACTGGAGCAGTTTGCTCATGAGGAGTGGGCCAAAATACCTACCGAGAGGTGCAGAAGTCTCATTGACAGGTACAGGAATCGTTCGATTGCAGTGATTGCCTCAAAAGGTTGTTCAACAAAATATTAAGTTAAGAAGAGCCATCATTTCTGTTCAGGCCTATTTCATGAGTTTCATTTTTTTTAAAATTCTGTGGAAGCAGGGTTGAAAAGCAATGACTGACTTTCATTTGTTCATTTTCATAGATTTTTAATTTATTATTACTTTTGTCAGATTCAAGTTATTTCTGTGACCATTGTGGGTTCTTCTTTCATTAAACCAGGGGTGCTAACAATTTTGACCACGTGTGTATTCACCCCCTTTTGCTATGAAGCCCCTAAAAATTTCCAGTTGCAAGCAATTACCTTCATAAGTCCCATGCTTAGTGATGGGACGTCCACCTGTGCGCAATCTAAGTGTCACGTGCCTGTCAGTATATACACTTTACCTTTTCTGAAAGGCCACAGAGGCTGCAACACCATTAAGCAAGAGGCACCACTAACCAAACAACACCATAAAGACCAAGGAGATCTCCAAACAAGTCAGGGACAAAGTTGTTGGGAAATACAAGTCAGGGTTGGGTTATACAAAAATATCCCAATCTCTGGTGATCCCCCGGAGCACCATCAAATCCATTATCATCAAATGGAAAGAACATGGTCCCACAACAAACCTGAGAAAGAGAGGGAGCCCATCAAAACTCTCAGCCCGGGCAAGGAGGGCATTAATCAGGGAGGCAGCACAAAGACCAGAGGTAACACTGGAGGAGCTGCAGAGTTCCCAAGCAGAGACTGGAGTATCTGTCCATACGACCACAATAAGCCGTACACTCCATAGAGGTGGCCTTTATGGAAGAGTGGGCAGAAAAAAGCCTTTACTTACACACAAAAACGGTAAGCCTCGCTTTGAGTTTGCCAAAAGACATGTGGGAGACTCCGCAAATGCATGGAGGAAGGTGCTGTGATCAGATGAGACCAAAATTGAACTTTTTGGCCATCAAGTTAAATGCTATGTATGGCGCCAAACCAACACAGCTCATCACCCCAAGAACACCATCCCCACAGTGATACATGGTGGTGGCAGCATCATGCTGTGGGGATGTTTTCGGCAATAGTTACATAGTTAGTAAAGCCGAATAAAGACTTGCGTCCATCAAGTTCGACCTGTTAGTTCTGTAATTGCTAAAGTTGATCCAGAGGAGGGCAAAAACCCCAAATGATTTAGCCAATCTTCACCTGAGGAAAAATTCCCTCCCGACTCTGAAACCAGCAGTCAGAATAAATCCCTGTATCAACCTACTATTTTATTCTATTTTTAAGTATATTCAGAAATCTGCCTGGTATCTAGAAAAGCATCCAGTCCCCGCTGGAACTGGTTTAGTGAATCCGACATTACCGTCTCCTCACTCAGTGAATTCCATATTCTCACTGCTCTTACCGTAAAGAACCCCTTCCTATGCTGGTGCTGAAACCTTTTCTCTTCCAGTCTTAGTGAATGCCCTCTTGTTACCGTAATATCCCTCCTTTTGAACAAATCCCTGGCAAGATCTCTATACTGTCCCCTAATATATTTGTACACATTTATTATGTCCCCCCTCAACCTTCTGTTTTCCAGGCTGAATAGTCCTAGTTTTGCCAACCTCTCTGGGTATTGCAGTCCCTCCATTCCCTTTATTAATTTTGTTGCCCTCCTTTGTACCTTTTCAAGCTCATTTATATCCTTTCTATATATTGGGGCCCATAACTGAGCACAGTATTCCAAGTGTGGTCTGACCAGTGCTTTGTACAGTGGAAGAACAATGTTCTCATCCTTTGCAGCTATACCTCTTCTGATACATCCCATTACCCTGTTTGCCCTTACAGCAGCCGCCTGACTTTGGGCACTCCAATTTAGTTTGCTATCAATCAAGATGCCCAAGTCCTTCTCCATCTCTGAATTCCCCAATGATTTCCCATTCAGTGAGTACTGGTGACTTCCATTTTTCCTTCCCATATGTATGACCTTACATTTCTCCTCGTTAAACCTCATTTGCCATTTAATGCTCCACCTACCCAGCTTATCCAAATCCCTCTGTAGGTCTGCACTGTCCTCTTTTGTATTAATTGTTTTACATAACTTTGTGTCATCTGCAAATATTGATATTTTACTATTTATCCCGTTGACTATGTCGTTAATAAAGATATTAAATAACATTGGGCCTAGTACAGACCCCTTCAGTGTGGGTTGTTATGTTCTGCTACCAAAGCTAAGGAAAGAGAGGAGATCTGTCCCTACTATAGGACTCAGCTGAATCCCTACGATGTAACAGGGAACCTGATCCTGCGATCAGACCTGCTAAAGTCCTAATCTAGTCTGTACGGAGACCTATAGATGTGGGGAGGGAATCCCTACAAGTACTAAGGACTGGGAGGAATATGGGACACCTCCTAACAGAAATAGTAGCAGACAGACGAACAAATAAAATAGATAGAACATAGAGGTCCGTAGACCAAGCAAACTAACAGAGTTAGATACAGAGCACAGGCTAGCTAGAAAGTAGATATACAATGAAGTCCAGCAAAGCCAGAAGGGCGGAGCAGGATTAAATAGGCCAACAAGGTCATGTGACCAGCAAAGGAAAAAAAACCTAACAGCAAGGTTCTAACAGGGTCTGTACTAGGGACAGGGAAAATTGTCCGAGTCGAGGGGAAGATGGATGGTGCAAAATACAGGGATATTCTAAAGCAAAACCTGTTTCAAACTGTCAGTGATTTGAGACTGGGACGGAGGTTCACCTTCCAACAAGACAATGACCCAAGGCATACTTCTAAAGAAAGACTCCAGTGGATTAAGGGGAAACGTGTAAATGTTTTTGGAGTGGCCTAGTCAAAGCCCAGACCTCAATCCAATTGAGAATCTGTGGTCAGATTGAAGATTGCTGTTCACCGGAGGAATCCATCTAACTTGAAGGAGCTGGAGCAGTTTTACCTTGAGCAATGGGCAAAAATCCCAGTGGCAAGATGGGGAAAGTGCATAGAGACTTATCCAAAATGACTTGCAGCTGTAATTGCCACAAAAGGAGGCTCTACAAAGTAATGACGTTAAGGGGGTGAATAGTTATACACACTGAAGTTTTCAGTTATTTTGTCCTATTTGTTGTTTGCTTCACAATAAAAAGAAAACCAAATGTACACAGTTGTAGGCATGTTCTTTACATGAACTGATGCAAACTCTAAAAAAAAACCAGCGAAGTAACAAAACACAAAAAATGCCAAGGGGGTGAATACTTTTGCAAGTGACTGTACCTATCTGTCTACCTATTTATTTATGTAACAGTAGGGAAGAACAAAAGATCCAGGTGTGGCAGGAAACACTCAAATGTTTCGCTGCAACAATGCAGCTTCCTCAGGGGTATAATATTTTTTTCTTTGCGAAAGCTGCATTGTTACAGCATAACAAGTGGATTCTTTCCTCTCCACTCTTGCATAAATATGTTTTTACATTTGCTCTTTTGCACTGTGCCCTTTGCCCTTACGCTCATTTACAGCCAGTGTTTCCTTTGTCATACAGGGATACATAACACTTTATTGGCTTGTTTGTTTCTATTTTGTATGTATATTTTTTCGCCTTGCACTCTGTTTAACTTTATATATTTGTGGTGTCTACTCCTACTAGTATTGTATAGTAGTGTTTTATTATAATTTTTTGTATCTCCCATTATTGCTGTTTTATCTTATAGCTTGTATTAGCTTGCATCAGGCAGGATCCATATTTACAGCGGGTGAAATAAGTATTGAACACATCACTAATTTTCAAAGTAAATCTATATCTAAAGGTGCTGTTGACATGAAATTCTCACTAGATGTAGGTAACAACCCATCCAATCCACACAGGCAAAGAAATCAAACCACAGATGTTCTTAAATTAAGTTATGTGTAATAATGAGAAATGACATAGGGAATAAGTATTGAACGTGCTTACTGAAATCTATTTATTACTTTGTACAAAAGCCTTTGTTGGTGATGAAAGCCTCAAAAACCTCATGTATGGAGTAACTAGTCACAGGCATTGCTCAAGTGGGAGTGGGATTTTGTCCCATTCTTCCACACAAACACTCTTCACGTCCTGAAGGTCCCGTGGGCTCCTTCTATGAACTCTGAGCTTCAGTTCATTCCATACATTTTCTATTGGATTCAGGTCCGGTAATCGACTCGGCCATTCTAGCAGCTTTATTTTCTTTCCTGAAACCAATTGAGAGTTTGCTTGACTGTAATTGGGATCATTGTCTTGCTGAAATGTCCATCCTCATTTTATCTTCATCATTCTAGTAGATGGCAGCAGATTTTTATCAAAAATGTCTCAGTACTTTTGTCTTTTCATCCTTCCTTTAATTATATGAAGTTTGCTAGTGCTGTATGCTGAAAAACAGGCCACCACCATGATGTTCCCACCTCCAAACTTCACTTTGGGGTGATATGCAGTGCCTTTTGGCCTCCAAACATGTGTATAATTGCATCCAAACAGTTCCAGTTTAGTCTCATCTGACTAAACTATATTCTCCCAGTATTTCACGGGCTTGTCTAAATGTTTTTGAGCAAACTGTAAATGCGCCTGAACATGCTTTTTGCTTAGCAATGGAGTCCTGCGTGGTGAGTGTGCATACAGGCTATGGAGGTTGTGTGGTGAGCGTGCATACAGGCCATGGAGGTTGAGTCCATTACTTATAATATTCTTTGAAACAATTGTACTTGCTGATTCCAGGTCTTTCTGTAGCCCTCCACAGGTGGTCCTTGGCTCTTGGACAACTCTTCTGATAATTCTTTTCACTTCTCTATCTGAAATCTTGCGGGGAGCACCTGGTCGTGGCCGGTTTATGGTGAATCAATGTTCTTTCTACTTCAGGATTATGGCCCCAACAGTGCTCACTGGAACCTTCAGTAGTTTAGAAATTCTTCTGTCAATGCCTTCAGTATGTTTTGCAACAATAAGGTTGCAAAAGTCTTGAGTGTTAGAACCCTCCTGTTTGTTTTTTCCATCTTGTGTTTTGCGGTCACATGACAATATGCCTTTATATTCCAGCTCCGCCCTCCTGGCTGTGCTGCACTTCAGTGTTGTTTCTCTAGCCTGGTGCTTCGATGCCTTTTTCTGTCAGTTCGCTTGGTCCTCTGGGACCTCTAGTACCTTTTGTCAGTTTGTATTTTTGTGTTCTGCAACAACTTCTCTGTTTAGGAGGTGTCCCTTTTTTGTCCCAGTCCTTAGTTCTTTTAGGGACCCCTCCCTTAATACTATAGGTATTCGTTCAGACTAGCCGAGGCCTAAGGCGGGTCTGTTCGCTAGGATATCGTAGGGATTCAGCTTAGTCTTACTGTAGGGACAGCTTTCGCCTATCTTTCCTTAGTACATGTTGCAGATCATAACAGTAAATCCAGCCCAAAAAACTAAAAGGAAAGAAATTCGGGGATCAGTATCGTTTCTGTCCAGGATTTGGCTCAATGCCTGCAGGGATTGTCTCTGGAGGTGGCCGAGCTTAAGCAACACGTGAGTAGCTGTTCTGGAGCGCATTTTGTCGAACCCAAGGTAGGACTTCCTGATGTTTTTTATGGTAAACAGCAAGATTTTTTTTCCTTTAAAAATGCTTGTTTGTTATATTTTCGTTTGAGACCAAGGTCCTCTGGGAATGAATCATGGCGCATTGGTTTTATTATGTCACTTTTGCGCAATGAACCACAGGGGTGGGCCTTTTCTCTCCAACCTAATGATCCATGTTTAAGGTCTGTTGAAGAATTTTTTTCTGCTATGGGGCTATTATATGACGATCCTGATCGAATCTCATCTGCTGAGGCAGAAAGCAGGCATTTGAATCAGGGGTCAGGTGATGTTGAAAATTATTGCACACACTTCAGGAGATGGGCCTCAGAAGTTAAATGGAATGATCCTGCGCCGAAATGTTTATTTCTTGCTGGTCTGAGTGAAATGGTTAAGGATCAGCTAATTGCATTCCCTGCACCTGAGACTCTGCAGGATGCCATGCAATTAGCTGTTCCTGTGGACAGGAGACTGAGGTGCAGGCTCAATGAGGTAAAGACTCCTGTAATGTCAGTTCCTAGTCCCCAGAAAATCTGCTCAAATGGCGGAGAACCGATGGAGGTTGGGGCGATGTCACTCCGCTCTCAGGAAAGAGACCGGAGGTTCGCCGAGGGATTGTGTTTTTATTGTAGTAAAGCTGACCATTTGATTAAATATTGTGAGCGTCGTTTAAGTAAAGAAAAAAAAAGGTTAGTTACGCCTGTATAGCTTGTTTACGCTCTGCAGGAGTATTTCTTTCTGGGAGTACTACTTTGCAGGAAAATTTGATTGAATTTCAGGTATTTGTGGATTGTGGTTCAACACTTAATGTGATTGATAAAGGGTTTTTGGAAAACATTATATTGAAATCCAAACCTTTGTCATCACCTATTTCTGTGATTGCAATTGATAACACTCCCTTGAAATGTATTACTCACAAGGTTGCTGCATTTCCCCTCACTATCAATGGAGTTCACCAAGAAATTTTGGACTTGGTTGTTTTAGATAATTTACCCTCTCCAGTTGTTCTAGGATTTCCTTAGTTAAAACTGAACAATCCTTTACTGGTCTAGTCTACTAATGTGATTAAGTCTTGGAGTCCGAAGTGCTATGATAAATGTTGTAATGGTCGCATTGCGGCTGTGGAAAAAGGGGAATTACCGGTATCTATTCAAGATTTTTGGAGGGTTTTTTTCAGAGGAGGAGTCGCAAGTTTTACCTCCTCATAGGGATTATGATTGCGCCATTGAATTTGTTCCGGGAGCTACTCTTCCCAAGAGTCGCTTGTTTAATCTGACTATCCCTGAAAGAAAGGCCTTGGAGGAATACATACAGACTAACCTGGCTGCTGGTCACATTAGACCTTCTAAGTCGCCTGTGGCAGTTGGATTTTTCTTTGTTAAAAAAAAGGACGGCGGTTTACGTCCAAGTCTGGATTTTCGTGAAATTAATAAGATAACCGTACGCAATTCCTACCCATTGCCGTTAATTCCAGACTTGTTTAACCAGTAAGTGGGGGCTAAGTGGTTCTCTAAAATTGATCTCTGGGGGGCATACAATTTGTTACGAGTGAAGGAGGGTGATGAATGGAAAACTGCTTTTAACACTCCGGTAGGTCATTTTGAGAATCTGGTGATGCCTTTTGGTCTTACCAATGCACCTGCATTTTTTCAGAACCTTATTAATGACATTCTGAGACCTTTCATTGGTAAGAATGTGGTTGTGTATTTGGATGACATTTTGATTTGCTCACCAGATCTAGAGTCCCATTGGCAGAGTGTACAGTCATGGCCAAAAGTATTGAGAATGAGACAAATAGTAATTTTTCCAAAGTTTACTGCTTCATTTTTTGTAATGGCAATTTGCATATACTCCTGAATGTCAAAGAGTGATCAGCTTAACAGCAATTACTGTACTTGCAAAGTCAATATTTGCCCAGAAAATGAACTTTAACCCCCAAAACACATTTCAACATCATTGCAGTCCTGCCTTAAAAGGAGCAACTAACATCGTTTTAGTGATTGATCCATTAACACAGGCTTGGGTGTTGATGAGGACAGGGCTGGCGATCAATCAGTCATGATTAAGTAAGAATGACATCTCTGGACACTTTAAAAGGAGGCTGGTTCTTGGTATCATTGTTTCTCTTCAGTTAACCATGGTTATCTCTAAAGAAACACGTGCAGCCATCATTGCACTGCACAAAAATGGCCTAACAGGGAAGAGTATCGCAGCTACAAAGATTGCACCTCAGTCAACAATCTATCGCATCATCAAGAACTTCAAAGAGAGAGCTTCCATTGTTGTCAAAAAGGCTCCAGGGCGCCCAAGAAAGACCAGCAAGCGCCAGGACCGTATCTTAAAACTGTTTCAGCTGCGGGATCGGACTACCAGCAGTGCCGAGCTTGCTCAGGAATGGCAGCAGGCTGGTGTGAGTGCTTCTGCACGCACTGTGAGGCGGAGACTCTTTGAGCAAGGGCTGGTTTCAAGGAGGGCAGCAAAGAAGCCACTTCTCTCCAGAAAAAACATCAGGGACCGACTGATATTCTGCAAAAGGTACAGGGAGTGGACTGCTGAGGACTGGGGCAAAGTCATTTTCTCTGATGAATCCCCTTTTCGATTGTTTGGGACATCTGGAAAACAGTGTTACAACTCTCCTGTTAGGTTTTTTTTAGTGTGCTGGTCACATGACCATTTTGCCTATTTAATCCGGCTCCGCCCTCCTGGCTTTGCTGGACTTCATTTGTATTTACTACTGTTGAGCTAGCTTGTTGCTCTATTGCCGTTCTCTGTTAGTTTTGCTAGGTCTTCGGACCTCTATGCTTTTTGTTGTGTGTTTGTCTTTGACTGCTACTATTTCTGCTAGGAGGTGTCCAACTTGTCCCAGTCCCTAGTTCTTGTAGGGATCCCTCCCCCACATCTATAGGTCTGCGTTCAGACTAGCCGAGGACTTTAGGGGGTCTGATCGCAGGATCAGGTTCCCCGTTACATCGTAGGGATCTAGTTTAGTTCTATTGTAGGGACAGATCTCCTGCCTTTCCTTAGTCTCTGTAGCAGATCATAACAGTAAGTCCAGCCATAAAAAAAAAAATAAAAAGGAAAGGATTTTCTCTGGGGAAAGACCTCCAGTTTTCCATCATGATCTCGGTGCAAGATTTGGCTCAACGCTTGCAGGGACTCTCTCTGGAGGTGACCAAGCTCCAACAACAAGTGAGTAGCTGTTCTGGAGCGCATTTTGTGGAACCAAAGGTACGTCTGCCTGATCTATTTTTTGGCGAACAACAAGATTTTTTTTCTTTTTAAAATGCTTGTCTATTATATTTTCGTTTGAGACCCGGATCCTCTGGTGATGAATCACAGCGCATAGGGTTCATAATGTCACTTTTGCGCAAAGATCCTCAGGGATGGGCCTTCTCTCTCCAACCTAGTGATCCGTGCTTTAGTTCAGTGGATAGTTTTTTTCTGCTTTGGGTTTGTTGTACGATGATCCTGATTGTGTCTCATCTGCTGAGTCTGAATTAAGACGTTTGAGGCAGGGATCAGGTAATGTGGAAAAATATTGTTCTCACTTCCGTCGGTGGTCTGCCCAGGTAGGGTGGAACGATTCAGCTTTGAAAAGCTTGTTTCTGGCAGGGCTAGGTGAAAGGGTTAAGGATTTACTGATTGCTTATCCCACACCTGGAAACTTGCAGGAGGCAATGCAATTAGCTATACGGGTGGACAGGAGACTGCGTGCAAGGGTTAATGAGAGCAAATCCTCTGCTATGTCAGCTTCGAGTCCTGAGAGGTTCTGTGCTGACAATGGAGAGCCGATGGAAATTGGGGCGATGGCACCCCGCTCTCAGGAAAAAGACCGCCGACTTTCTGAAGGCTTGTGTTTCTATTGCGGAAGCTCTGGTCATTTTATTAAGAGCTGTGTGCTTCGTAAGAAGAAAGAAAAAAAAAAGGTCAGTCATGCTCGTATTGCCTGTTTAAATTCTAAGGGGGTATTCCTATCTGCCACTACTGCTGCTCAGGATGAATTAATTGAATTTCGGGTATTTGTGGATTGTGGATCTACTCTGAATGTGATTGATGGGGGATTCTTGGAAAAACTTAGATTAGAACCTAAAACTTTGTCATCCCCTATTGCTGTGGTTTCTGTCGATGGCTCTCCCTTGAAGAGTGTTACTCACAAGGTCTGTGAATTTCCCCTCACTAATAATGGTATTCACCAAGAAAAGTTGGATTTGGTGGTATTGGATAATTTGCCTTCTCCAGTAATATTGGGGTTACCCTGGTTAAAATTGCACAATCCTGTACTGGATTGGTCTACCAATGAAATTAAGTCCTGGAGCCCTAAGTGTTATGACAAGTGTTGTAACGGACGCATTGCTGCTGTGGATAGAGGGGAATTGCCTGTACCTATTCAGGATTTTTGGAGAGTTTTTTCTGAGGAGAAGTCGCAGGTTTTGCCTCCCCATAGAGACTATGATTGTACCATTGAATTTGTCCCTGGAGCGACTCTTCCTAAGAGTCGTTTATTTAATCTTACTATTCCTGAGAGAAAGGCTTTGGAGGAATACATACAGACAAGCTTGGCCGCTGGTCACATTAGGCCTTCCAAGTCTCCTGTGGCTGTTGGTTTTTTTTTGTGAAAAAAAAAGATGGCGGTTTACGTCCTTGTCTGGACTTTCGTGAGATTAATAAAATTACTGTACGCAATCCTTACCCACTGCCATTGATTCCCGATTTATTTAACCAGTTAGTGGGGGCCAAGTGGTTCTCTAAAATTGATCTCCGGGGGGCATACAATTTATTGCGCATGAAGGAGGGTGATGAATGGAAGACTGCTTTTAACACTCCTGTGGGTCATTTTGAGAATCTGGTTATGCCTTTTGGTCTTACCAATGCTCCAGCATTTTTTCAGAATCTTATTAATGATATCCTTAGACCTTTAATCGGCAAAGATGTGGTGGTGTATTTGGATGACATTTTGATTTATTCGCCGGATCTGGAGTCTCATTAGCGGAGCGTACGTGAGGTATTACAGTTATTAACCACTTCGCGCCAGAGCCTGTTTTTGCCTTCGTGACCGGGCCAATTTTTTCAATTCTGACCACTGCCAGTTTATGAAGTAATTACCCTGGAACGCTTCAATGTATTCCCCTGATTCTGAGATTGTTTTTTCGTGACATATTGTACTTCATGATAGTGGTAACATTTCTTCGATATCACTTGCGTTTATTTGTGAAAAAATCGGAAATTTGGCGAAAATTTTGAAAATTTTGCAATTTTCAAACTTTGAATTTTCATGCCCTTAAATCAGAGAGATATGTCACACAAAATAGTTAATAAATAACATTTCCCACATGTCTACTTTACATCAGCACAATTTTGGAACCCAAATTTTTTTTTGTTAGGGAGCTATAAGGGTTAAAAGTTGACCAGCGATTTCTCATTTTTCCAACAAAATTTACAAAACCATTTTTTTAGGGACCACATCACATTTGAAGTCACTTTGAGGGGTCTTTATGACAGAAAATACCCAAAAGTGACACCATTCTAAAAACTGCACCCCTCAAGGTGCTCAAAACCACATTCAAGAACTTTATTAACCCTTCAGGTGATTCACAGGAATTTTTGGAATGTGGAAGAAAAAAATTAACATTTAACTTTTTTCACAAAAATGTTACTTTAGACCCAATTTTTTTATTTTCACAGGGGTAACATGAAAAAATGGACCCCAAATTTTTTTGTGCAATTTCTCTTGAGCGTGCTGATACCCCATATGTGAGGGAAAACCACTGTTTGGGCGCACGGCAGGGTTCGGAAGGGAAGGAGCGCCATTAGACTTTTTGAATGTAAAATTTGTCTGAATAATTAGCGGACGCCATGTTGCGTTTGGAGAGCTCCTGATGTGCCTAAACAGTGGAAACCCCCCACAAGTGACACCATTTTGGAAACTAGACCCCTTAGGGAACTTATCTAGATGTGTGGTGAGCACCTTGAACCCCAAGGTGCTTCACAGAAGTTTATAATATTGAGCTGTAAAAATAAAATTTTCACATTTTTCCCACAAAACCGTTTTTCATCCCTTAATTTTGCATTATCATAAGGGTAATAGGATAAATTGCACCATGAAATGTGTTATGCAATTTCTCCTGAACACGCTGATACCCCATATGTGGAGGCAAATTACTGTTTGGGCACATGGCAGGGTTTGAAAGGGAAGGAGCGCCATTTGACTTTTTGAATGTAAAATTTGTTTGAATAATTAGCGGACGCCGTGTCACATTTGGGGAGCCCCTAATGTGCCTAAACAGCAGAAACCCCCCACAAGTGCCACCATTTTGGAAACTAGACCCCTTAGGGAACTTATCTAGATGTGTGGTGAGCACCTTGCACCCCCAGCTGCTTCACAGAAGTTTATAATATTGAGCCGTAAAAATAAAATTTTCACATTTTTCCCTCAAAAAATGTTTTTCATTCCCTAATTTTGTATTATCATAAGGGTAACAGGATAAATTGCACCATGAAATTTGTTGTGCAATTTCTCCTGAACACGCCGATACCCCATATGTGGAGGCAAATTACTGTTTGGGCACATGGCAGGGTTTGAAAGGGAGGAGCGCCATTTGACTTTTTGAATGTAAAATTTGTTTGAATAATTAGCGGACGCCGTGTCACATTTGGGGAGCCCCTAATGTGCCTAAACAGCAGAAACCCCCCACAAGTGCCACCATTTTGGAAACTAGACCCCTTAGGGAACTTATCTAGATGTGTGGTGAGCACCTTGCACCCCCAGCTGCTTCACAGAAGTTTATAATATTGAGCCGTAAAAATAACATTTTCACATTTTTCCCTCAAAAAATGTTTTTCATTCCCTAATTTTGTATTATCATAAGGGTAACAGGAAAAATTGCACCATGAAATTTGTTGTGCAATTTCTCCTGAACACGCCGATACCCCATATGTGGAGGCAAATTACTGTTTGGGCACATGGCAGGGTTTGAAAGGGAAGGAGCGCCATTTGACTTTTTGAATGTAAAATTTGTTTGAATAATTAGCGGACGCCGTGTCACATTTGGGGAGCCCCTAATGTGCCTAAACAGTGGAAACCCCCCACAAGTGCCACCATTTTGGAAACTATACCCCTTAGGGAACTTATCTAGATGTGTGGTGAGCACCTTGCACCCCCAGCTGCTTCACAGAAGTTTATAATATTGAGCCGTAAAAATAAAATTTTCACATTTTTCCCATAAAAAATATTTTTCATTCCCTAATTTTGTACTATCATAAGGGTAACAGGATAAACTGCACCATGAAATTTGTTGTACAATTTCTCCTGAGTACGCCGATACCCCATATGTGGGGGAAAACCACTGCTTTGGTGTACGGCAGGGTTCGGAAGAGAAAGAAGTGCTATGTTGGCTGGGATAGGCAGCAGACACCATGTCACATTTGAAGAGTCGCTGACATGCCAAAACAGCAGAAACCCCCACAAGTGACCCCATTTTGTAAACTACACCTCTCAAGGAATTCATCTAGGGAAGTAGTGAGCATTTTTTAATTTTTAAATTTATACCATTGGGCAGTGAAAAAAGCATAATTATATTTTTACCACAAAAAAATGTTTTACCCTCAGATTTTACATTTTCACACAGGGCAATGGGTAAAAATGGTGCCGAAATGTGTCACACAATTTCTTCTAAAAGTGTCAATACCCCATATGTGGCTGTATCGTACCACTTAGCCATACGGTGAGATTTGAGGGGGAAGGAGCGCTATTTGACAATTGGAAAACAAATTATTGTAGAATAGGCATTTGGATTTGGGAGCACAAAATTTTCTGAATTTCTTTTGGGGGGCAAGGATCATTTTGCTTTTCCAGAGCCTTTCTGCTACCAGTAACTTGGAAGTCCCTTATATTTTTAACAGATGATGGACCTGAGTGGGGACTAGCTTTTTTTGAGGACTGAGTTGAAGCTTTTATTGGGAACATTTTACGTAACATTTATCCGGCGCTCTAGGCTGAGCACTTACATCGGGGTTTCCATCTAATTTTCCAAGTGATGTAATTCAGATGAAACCCCTGCAGGATCCATTCACTGTAATGAGGCAGCAGAGTTACTCTGGACTCCGTCTGGCCTCTGTTTAGTGGTGTCCTTTTTTTCAGAAGTGCACAAAACTGTGGCCAACCGCACTTTTATGCACGCCTAAAACAAATGACACCGTGGGATCCCAGGCTAGACGGCATCCACAGTGGCCTATATCTGCCTCATTACAGGGAATCTTCCATCATGGGTTCTGGCTGAATCACGTATTTCAGAGATTTACACGGAAACTCTGGTGTAAGTGCTCAGCGCAGAGCACAGGATAAATGTGAGCAGAGCCTTACTGGGATCTTTGGGAGACATAATAAACAAATCAGTAGCAGGTGAATAATATTTGTTTTATTTATTTTTTATGCCGTTCCTAGTGTGATATAACTGATTAGATTACTTTATTCTTCGGGTCGGTGCGATTACAGAGATACCAGATTTATATCGGGTTTTTATGACTGACAGCTGTCACACACTAAAATACGCTTTTTTTGCAAAATCTAGTTTTTGCATCACCATATTTTGAGAGCTATAATTTTTCCATATTTCGGCCGACAGAGTCATGTGATGGCTTGTTTTTTGCGGGATGAGTTGAAATTTTTATTGGAACCATTTTTGGGCACGTGACATTTTTTGATCGCTTTCTATTCCGTTTTTTGGGAGGTAAAATTAACAAAAACAAACACTTCAGGAATTGTTTTTTGAGTTTTTTTTTATGCCGTTCTGCGTGTGGTAAAAGTGATCAGGCAGCGTTATTCTTCGGGTCAGTACGTTTACAGCGATACTACACTTACTGTATTTTTTTCATGTTTTGGCGCTTTTACACAATAAAACAATTTTATAGAAAAAAAGCCGTTTTTGGTTGAGGTTGATGCTTCTTCGGTGGGGGTTGGTGCGGTGTTGTCTCAGGAAAACAAGGATGGAGTACATCCCTGTGCCTTTTTTTTCAAAAAAAATTTCCGAGACTGAACTTAATTACGATATTGGTAATCGGGAATTGCTGGCGATTAAACTCGCATTTGAACACTGGCGTCATCTCTTGGAAGGTGCTGAATTTCCCGTTCAGGTTTTCACTGATCATAAAAATCTGATCTATCTTGATGCTGCCAAGCGCTTGAATGCCCGTCAGGCTAGGTGGGCACTTTTTTTTCTCGCGGTTTAATTTTTCCGTTACTTACATCCCGGGTACCAAGAATGTTAAAGCGGATGCTTTGTCTCGCAGCTTTTCTCCCATGGTCGGTGTTGAGGAGGAAGAGGAGACCATTTTACAAGAAGGTGTTGTGATTGCTGCTTTGGACTCCGTTTTGGAGGATGAGATTCTTAAAGCACAGGAGAATGCCCCATCTAACACTCCCCATGGGAGGTTGTTTGTGCCTAGGACCTTTAGGAGAGATTTGTTTGTTGAGTGTCATGAGTCTCGGTTGGCAGGTCATCTAGGAATTTCTGAGACCAAGAGACTTGTGGGTCGCAGTTTTTGGTGGCCTGGATGGCAGAAGGAAGTCATTAAGTGGGTGCGCCAATGTACTGTGTGTGCTAGATCCAAGTCTTTGCATGCTCCTGCTGCGGGGTTGCTTTGCCCTCTGGAGGTTCCTAGTGCACCTTGGACACATCTGGCTATGGACTTTATTACTGACCTTCCTCCCTCTGAAGGTTTCACGGTCATCTGGGTGGTCGTGGACCGTTTTAGCAAGATGTGTCACTTGGTTCCCTTCATCAAACTACCTTGCGCTAAGACACTCGCCAAGGCCTTTGTCAAGGAAATTGTCAGACTACATGGTGTTCCTACTGACATTGTTTCTGATAGGGGACCTCAGTTCGTGGCTCGTTTTTGGCGTGCCTTTTGTGACAGGTTGGGAGTTCATTTGTCGTTTTCATCCGGATATCATCCTGAATCTAATGGCCAGACAGAAAGGAAGAACCAGGATGTTGAGCAGTTCTTGCGTTGTTTTGTGGCAGACAATCAAGAGGGGTGGTCTGAGTTTCTGCCACTTGCTGAGTTTGCTCTTAACAACCATACATCCTCTTCTGCTGGGTGTTCGCCTTTTTTTTGTTGTTCTGGGAGACATCCGTCTTTTGGGTCATTCTCCAAATTGGTTTCGGCTGTGCCTGAGGAGGAGAGTTTTTCCGGTGATTTGGAGAGAGTTTGGACGGATGTGCGTGGTAATCTTCAGGAGGCTAACAAAAAATCTAAGAGGTACTTTGATAGGAAACGGCAAGAGGTTTTGTTTGCTGTTGGTGACATGGTTTGGTTGTCCTCTAAGAATCTGCGATTGAGGATTCCTTCTAAAAAATTGGGTCCCAAGTTCGTAGGGCCCTTTAAGGTACTTCAGATAGTTAACCAATCTGCTGTTAGGCTGGAGGTTCCTACGTCCTGGAGGATTAATCCGGTGTTTCATGTTTCTCTGTTGAAAAAAGCTGATGTGTCGGATGGTGACGCCTCTGCCACTGTTCCTCCGGTGGTGGAGGACGGGGAATATGAAATTTCCCGCATCCTAAATTCTAGATGGTATAGAGGGAGTTTGCAGTATCTCGTCGCTTGGAAGGGTTTCGGACCTGAGGATAACTCATGGGTGAGGGCGGATGATGTTTCTGCCCCCAGACTTGTCCGAGCGTTTCACAGGAGGTTTCCTGGTAAGCCTGGGCCTAGGGGATCCGGAGGATCCTCTTAGAAGAGGGGGTGCTGTTACAACTCTCCTGTTAGTTTTTTTTTAGTTTGCTGGTCACATGACCATTTTGCCTATTTAATCCGGCTCCGCCCTCCTGGCTTTGCTGGACTTCATTTGTATTTACTACTGTTGAGCTAGCTTGTTGCTCTATTGCCGTTCTCTGTTAGTTTTGCTAGGTCTTCGGACCTCTATGCTTTTTGTTGTGTGTTTATCTTTGACTGCTACTATTTCTGCTAGGAGGTGTCCAACTTGTCCCAGTCCCTAGATCTTGTAGGGATCCCTCCCCCACATCTATAGGTCTGCGTTCAGACTAGCCGAGGACTTTAGCGGGTCTGATCGCAGGATCAGGTTCCCCGTTACATCGTAGGGATCTAGTTTAGTTCTATTGTAGGGACAGATCTCCTGCCTTTCCTTAGTCTCTGTAGCAGATCATAACAAACAGCTTATTCGGAGAAGAAGAGGTGAGCGCTACCACCAGTCTTGTCTCATGCCAACTGTAAAGCATCCTGAAACCATTCATGTGTGGGGTTGCTTCTCAGCCAAGGCAATCGGCTCACTCACAGTCTTGCCTAAAAACACAGCCATGAATAAAGAATGGTACCAGAATGTCCTCCAAGAGCAACTTCTCCCAACCGTCCAAGAGCAGTTTGGCGCCCAACAATGCCTTTTCCAGCATGATGGAGCACCTTGCCATAAAGCAAAGGTGATAACTAAATGGCTCATGGAACAAAACATAGAGATTTTGGGTCCATGGCCTGGAAACTCCCCAGATCTTAATCCCATTGAGAACTTGTAGTCAATCATCAAGAGACGGGTGGACAACCAACAAATTCTGTCAAAATGCAAGCATTGATTATGCAAGAATGGACTGCTATCAGTCAGAATTTGGTCCAAAAGTTGATTGAGAGCATGCCAGGGAGAATTACAGAGGTCTTAAAGAAGAAGGGGCAACACTGCAAATATTGACTTGCTGCATTAACTCATTCTAACTGTCAATATAACCTATTGGTACTCATAATATGATTGCAATTATATTTCTGTATGTGATATAAACATCAGACAAACACTAATAAAAACCAGAGGCCTGCAGATCATGTGAAAATATAATTTTGGTGTCATTCTCAAAACTTTTGGCCATGACTGTACGTGAAGTTTTGCAGTTATTGAGTGATAATTCACTCTTTGCTAATCTGGAGAAATGTGAGTTCGCTGTGCAGAAAATTAGTTTTTTGGGCTACATTGTCTCCAGCGAGGGCTTTGAGATGGACCCTGTGAAGGTTCAGGCTGTGCAGGAATGGCCTTAGCCTATTGGTTTGAAATCTATACAGAGATTTTTGGGTTTTGCCAATTATTACAGGAAATTCATTAAGAATTTTTCTGTAATTGTTAAACCTCTAACCGATCTCACCAGGAAAGGTGCGAATACGGCCCAGTGGACTACTGAGGCCATTGAAGCATTTGAGTATCTCAAAGAGAGGTTCAGTTCTGCCCCTATCCTTATGCAGCCTGATGAGACCAAGCCTTTTTTGGTCGAGGTCGATGCTTCATCGGTGGGGGTCGGAGCAGTTTTGTCTCAGGAGAACAGGGATGGAGTACATCCTTGTGCCTTCTTTTTGAAAAAATTTTCGGAAACCGAACTGAATTATCATGTTGGAAACCGGGAGTTGCTGGCTATTAAACTCACGTTTGAACATTGGCGTCATTTTTTGGAAAGTGCTAGATTTCCTATTCAGGTTTTCACAGATCATAAGACTTTGATCTATCTGGGTGCTGCCAAGCGCTTGAATGCCCGTCAAGCTAGGTGGGCACTTTTTTTTCTCGGTTTCATTTTTCTGTTACCTATATCCCTGGTACTAAGAATATTAAAGCCAATGCTTTATCTCGCAGCTTCTCTCCTACGGTCGGTGCCGAAAGGAGAAAGGAGTTGAGGTGGCGGCTTTGGACTCCGTTTTGGATAATGGGATTCTGAAAGCTCAAGATGATGCTCCATCTAACACTCCCCATGGGAGGTTTTTCTTGCCTAGAGCCTTTAGGAGAGATTTGTTTGTGGAGTGTCATGAGTCTCGGTTGGCAGGTCATCCAGGAATTTCGGAGACTAAGAGACTTATCAGTCGCAGTTTTTGGTGGCCTGGATGGCAGAAAGAAGTCATCAAGTGGGTGCGTCAGTGTACTGTGTGTGCTAGGTCAAAGGCTTCACATACTCCTGCTGCGGGGTTGCTTTGCCCTCTGGAGGTTCCTAGTGCGCCTTGGACGCATCTCTCTATGGATTTTATTACTGATCTTCCTGTGTCTGAGGGTTTTACTGTCATCTGGGTGGTCGTGGACCGTTTTAGTAAGATGTGTCATTTGGTTCCATTCATTAAGTTGCCCTGCGCCAAGACACTCGCTAAGGCACTTGTTAAGGAGATTGTCAAGCTCCATGGCGTTCCCACGGATATTGTTTCTGATAGAGGACCTCAGTTTGTGGCTCGCTTTTGGCGTGCTTTTTGTGACAGGTTGGGAGTCCATTTGTAATTTTCGTCTTATCATCCTGAGTGTAATGGACAGACTGAAAGAAAGAACCAGGAGGTTGAACAGTTTTTGCGTTGTTTTGTGGCGGACAATCAAGAGGTGTGGTCTGAGTTTCTGCCTCTCGCAGAATTTGCTCTTAACAATCATACATCCTCCTCTGCTGGGTGTTCTCCTTTTTTTTGGTGTACTGGGAGACATCCGTCTTTTTGTTCATTCTCCAAATTGGGGTCGGCGGTGTCGGAGGAGGGGAATTTTTCCGGTGATTTGTAGAGAGTTTGGACTAATGTACGCTGCAACCTTCAAGAGGCTAACAAGAAGTCCATGAAGTATTTTGACAGGAAACGTAAGGAGGCTTTGTTTACTGTCGGTGACATGGTTTGGTTGTCCTCGAAGAACCTGCGGTTGAGGATTCCCTCTAAAAAAAACTCGGTACTAAGTTTGTGGGTCAATTTAAAGTGCTTCAGGTTGTTAACCCATCTGCTGTCAGGTTGGATGTCCCTACTTCCTGGAAGATTAATCCTGTGTTTCATGTTTCCTTGTTGAAAAAGGCTGATGTATCTAATAGGGATGCCACTGTCACAGTTCCTCCTGTGGTGGAAGACAGCGAATATGAAATTTCTCGTATCTTGAATTCTAGATGGCATAGAGGGAGATTACAGTATCTTGTCTCCTGGAAGGGTTTCGGTCCCGAAGACAACTCCTGGGTAAGGACGGATGATGTCTCTGCTCCTAGGCTTGTTAAAGCTTTCCACAGGAGGTTTCCGGATAGGCCTGGGCCTGGAGGATCCGGAGGATCCTCATTAAAGAGGGGGTACTGTTAGAACCCTCCTGTTTGTTTTTTCCATCTTGTGTTTTGCGGTCATGTGACCATCTGCCTTTATATTCCAGCTCCGCCCTCCTGGCTGTGCTGGACTTCAGTGTTTGACTGTTTCTCTAGCCTGGTGCTTCGGTGCCTTTTTCTGTCGCTTGGTCCTCTGGGACCTCTAGTACCTTTTGTCAGTTAGTCTTTTTGTGTTCTGCAACAACTTCTCTGTTTAGGAGGTGTCCCTTTTTTGTCCCAGTCCTTAGTTCTTTTAGGGACCCCTCCCTTAATGCTATAGGTCTTCGTTCAGACTAGCTGCGGATTAAGGCGGGTCTGTTCGCTAGGAACAGGCTGTCCGCTACATCGTAGGGATTCAGCTTAGTCTTACTGTAGGGAAAGTTTTCCCCTATCTTTCCTTAGTACATGTTGCAGATCATAACATTGAGACAGCTCATGAGATGTTTCTTGTGTGGCACCTTGGTAATCTGACACATTTTTATAGGCCATCAGTTCAACCAGCTGATATTATTTTTCACTATGTGGCAGGATTGCTTTCTAATTACTGATAGATTTCAGTTGGTGTCAGGACTTTCCATGGCTTTTTGCACCTCTCTTTCTTCATGTGTTCAATACTTTCTCCCCGTGTCATTTCTCATTATTACACATAACTTAATTTATGGACGTCTATGGTTTGATTTATTTGCATTTGGATTAGGTGGGTTGTTACCGATATCTAGTGAGAGTTTCATGTCAATAGCACCTTTAGAAATATATTTCACATGCTGTATATATTTTGAGGCCTTTACATCTAATTTTTGGGGAATGTGCATACAAGATACCCTTACTCACATGTACTAATGGTATATATTAGTTTTTAAGTATTTTTAATCCTTGTGTTTGTCCTTGAGTTTTCATCAAACAAAGCTGATGTATTTTATGTACTTGGGTATGTGCATACCTGTTCTTTCATGTGCTTCTTTAGTTGTGTTATATGCAAACCAAAGAGCAGCAGCAATTATTGAATATGTGAAATTAATGAAATGGTCAGGGTCCCATCAAGGAAAAATTGGCTAATTTCTAAGTATAGTCTATATGGCAGTGTACATTTCATATATTCAAAGTTTGCATACATCTTAGTTAATACAGAGGTTCCTGTATTAATTGGATTGTATATAATGCAGTTTTAACAGCTTGTAATATTTTTGTTTCTTTCTAGTAATTATCTATTTAAAATCTATAAAGCTACTTGTTTTATATATATCTATCATTTATCTATTACCAGTATCTATCTAGCTATTATCTATTATCTATCCATCATATCCATTGACTAATTATAAAATATTAGTAATTAATAAAAATATCCTTATAGGATTAAAGAATGAAAATAGTATTGAATAGTGGGTAGAAAACAATAAATATTGCACACATTTGGCCTCCATCACATTTACTTTTTTAGCTCTTAAAAAAGTCACAAAAAAGTGTTTTTATATATATTTTTTTACAAGTGTTTTGGTGGTGTTTTTAATTTTTTAGATTTGTATCGTTCATTTTTTTTTCTGTTGTTTTTCATGTCCCATACAGAAGTCAATTGGGAAAATACGAAAATACCAGAAAAGTACCCATATCTACAGCCATACCCAGAGCATGCTGAGTTTTGAAATAAAAGCTACTGATCCAAAAAAAAAAAAGGCAAAAACCACATTGAACTCATTTTAAAAATAAAATAAAATGACAATCAGAATGATGTGGCAAAAAAATATATATATTTTTTGGACGTGGTCTTGTAAGGACTTTATTAAATTGTTGCCATTTGGTACCATTAAAAAAAAATTGCAAAAAGTTATGTTTTGCTCGGGATGAGTTGACATCAGTGCCCTCTGGTCACAAAGGGTTAATGAACGGCTTTGCAGGTAATGTGGGGTTTTCCCGTCCCCGTTCAGCCACTATTTGCCGGAGATCCTATTATATGAAATCTGGTAACAACGGGGCGCCTATTTCCCTGGCTGAGATCATAAAACAACAATGCGCTCCGTGTTAAAAGCCTGTTAATAAACTGCAGTCTCTGACATCTGCGGCGTAATTCTGGGAAAGCCACAGTAACAGGAGAGAAGAGATGAACTGTGCGTGGTGCCAATGTAGGGGCATATGTGGCGTCAATGCAATTATCCCTCAGGGATGAAGAGAAAGACAAAGAAGAGAAAATGACTAAGTGACTGTGCGCCATTTAAGACATGGCACGAGATCAATTGTGAGCAGTGAGCGGCAGGGGTACCTTTTTAGTCGAGAGGTGCTTGCTGTTAGTGCTTACTGTCACTGTGGGCACCAAGGTTAAGCTATCGCACTCCGCCAATAATGGAAGACAAAGGGGAGAAAAATGTCCGGAAAATCAGTAAATGTCAATCAGCCGGAGGAGTAGCAATATGGCCACCAATACACTTTCTATCCAGCTTTCCCGGACTTCTGAATGGTAGATATGGCTAGCTATTTCTTCCCCGACACTAATGATCATTGAATACTAGGTAAAAACGGCCTATATTAAATATCACCCAGTTTTACCCCAAAACAGATGTAACCTTACGTTTTTACAGGACTTTTCATGCAAAATTGTGGATCATCTAGAAGTTGGCAGAAAATTTTCCTGGAATTTTTTAGAGACAAATATTCTTCTGATTGACTTCATGTGGAAAAAAAAATCATCTACAATATTTTTTTAAGGATACAAGGGGAATACAATTTTCTATAAAAAAAAACAATTCTAGAGCCATTTTCTAGTAAATTATGGTGTTTTTCAAATACTCGTTGCTCAGATTTTAATGAAATACTAATGCCATTTGCTGCGCACAGTAAAACCATGTTCTGGCTGCTCTCATCCCCCACATATCAGTGCACATACCAATGTAACATGTCCAAGAACTGTCCTGATACTCATGCTTTGTAACTTTCATCCCTCTCTTCATCAGCATTCTGTCGAGCCTACAGGAGCTGGAACTTCCTTTCTCTCTCTTCCCAGAATGCACTGCACCAGCCCTTGACATGCATGCCCTGTACTGAAGGCCTTCTTCTCTGTTATGCCTTAATGCAGTTTAACAGTATAGTAGAAGCAAAGCAAAGACCACCACTTCCTGTAGATAGACAAAGACCCACCTCCACTTCCTGTAGAGAGACAAAAACCTGCCTTCTCTTCCTGTAAAGTGACGAAGACCAGCCCCCACTTCCTGTAAAGAGACAAATACCTGCCTCCACTTCCAGTAGAGAGATGAAGATGAGACCCCACTTCCTGTAAAGAGATACAGACCCACCCCCACTTCCTGTAGAGAGACTAAGACCAGCCCCAACTTTCCTTAAAGAGTTAAAGACCCGCCCCCCACTTCCTGTAGAGAGACAAAGACCAGCCCCCCCACATCTGGTAAAGAGATAAAGACCCACCCCCACTTTTTATAGAGTGTTAAAGACACACCACTACTTACTGTAGAAAAAAAGATCCTCACCCTCTTCCTATAAAGAGACAAACACCCATTCCCACTTCCTTTAGAGGAAGACCCTCCTCTACTTCCTGTAAGAGAGAGATTAACACCCTCCCCCACATCCTGTTGGGAGACAGACCCAAACCCACTTTTTGTAAAAAGATGAACACTCGCCCCCATTTATTTTAGGGAGATAAAGATGCTCCCCAGCTTTTTGTTGAGAGACAGACCTGTCCTTACTTCCCGTAGAGTGACAAAGACCCATCTCCATTTCCTGTAGAGTGACCAAGACCAGCCACCACGTCCTGTAAAGATGAAGAAACCTGCTCCACTTCCTTTAGTGAGATAAAGGTCCATCTCTACTTCCTGTAGAGTCAAAGACCAGCCCCAACTTCAGGTAGAAAGAAAAAGACCCACTCTTATTTTCTGTAGGTAGACAAAGACCCACCCCCACATCCTATAGGTAGACAAATACCAACCCCCACATCCTATAGGTAGTCAAAGACCCACCCCTACTTCTTATTCTTTATTACACTTGACAACAGGCAGTGACAGCAAGTTAGACCGAAGAGAGAATCTTAGTTGTCAGAACTTTAGAGGGATTTTTTAGGATGAAAATGTAATTTTGGTTAAATTTTGTTAGTCTTTGCGTTAGTCATCAGATGAGGCAAAATTAATTGAAATGGCAATGACCATTTAAGGGGACCATAGCTGTGGTCTAACCACTCATCCATCCTCATGTTATTCCTTCCAGCCTGACCAATACGTACGCATGCTCGGTTCTGTCAATAGGGAGAAGGGAATGAGCCAATGCTAGATATCTCTGGTGGTGGCTTATCTTCCCTGAGCTCAGCATGACCAACCCTTCTTTCCTATGGTTCCATCTGTTAGGAGAAAGTTGGGCAGCACCACTGTTAGGATGGCGGTTGCAAACAACTTTAATATAATGAAACGCAACCGACCCCGGGGTCCGCGATGCAGCCTGGTGGACTGCTGCCGAACACTTTCCAGGTGGAAAGGAAAGCAACCAACTTAAATGTTAAACCCTTCCGTGCTTCTGCACACTGGAACGGGTATAGCAATTCGCTCTATCTCCGTTAGCAGCACGAGAGATAGGCGGAAAAAACTATCTGTAGTCCTGTTACAGCACAGGGACTACAGTGGCGGCGCTAGGATGCGTGTGTGACTACGCCGACGGGTACACGTGCCTCCAGCCGGCGTGCTACCGGACTGCAGGGTGTTACTCCACGTGGCTGACAGGCGATAACCGTGGACAGGACGTCTGCAGGCTGCTCGGGGTGTTAGATGACCCCTATGGCAGAGCCAGACTGCAAGACGGAGCTACCTGCCTATTTCCACTACACCTGCCTACGGAAGCTACGTGGAACACAGTCGTCCACACGTCAGCATCACTGCTCAATGATCAGAGCGTGCCGCCATGTTTGTGGGCGGGCCTTTTAAAGACTAAGCCCTGCCCACCGACGCGCCATTGGTGACGCAACTCGTGGACCAATCAGGCGGTGCCAGGTCACCGGGTCAGGTGGGTGCCAAACCACCAATCACGATCCGCCAGGTCACGGGCATGCTCAGTGCGGCGAATCCTGGACTTAGACTCCAAAAGCCCTGTCTCCCTCCGCAACCTAAGCTTAACATTGCTAGGCACAAATCCCAAGGAGACCGTCTGTACATCTCGTGGACCAGCTAGGCATTGGGGTTGATGATAATGCTGAGTAGCATCAGCCCTGGCTGGACAGAAATGGGAGACCACAGAAGGCTCTGGACCCATTTGGAATCCAGCAACAGACCAACACCTAACAACCACTCACATAATATTGTATTATGGTCTTGCCAAAATCAGAAAGTTGAACCCACTGTGCTCTTAAGTGTATTGAGGCCATAGACACTTCATAACTTAGCATTCATGATATATTTTGGCTTACAGGACTCCCCCTTTAATATAGTTATGTGAAGCTTATAAAATCAAACGATTATGATGAATTTACAAGTCTTGACTGATTAGGATAATGACACAATCACTTCCTTCAGCCGCTATCAGCGGTGGAAGAATAGGTATCAGCCCGTTGTGTTAGCCCATTGTCCGCTCAGGTGATAACATGTTTATATAAGGCTGAGCAAACACTTAGCCCAGAGATTATCAGGCCAAGGTAGACGCCACTCATGTCTAATCTCCTTGTTATGGAGACAGGACAGGAAGGAGAAGGAGTCATATTAGCGACTTTACTCTTATCCTATCACTTCATTAATGTTCAAACTCCAGGTTCATGACAAAGGTAATTTCATCACGAGGATCATTTCACAGACAATTCTTAGATACATATAAAGACACTTTTTAACTTTTTGTTATAAAAAAAAATCTCAGAATTTTTGCTAAATGAAAAGAAAACGGGTTTACAGAACATTAATACTGATGATGATCAATCCCTATGATAAGTCATCAACATGAGGCTGATGGATTTCCAACTCCTGGTACCTCAAATATTAGCTGATTGAAGGGCGTCTTTTTTCTTGGCACCTCCTCAGTCCCTGCAGATTTCATCCTCCTGGTTTCACTGATGTGGATGATGCATATTACATCAACCACAGATCGGCGCAAATCTTGTACATGCACAGTTAAAGCGCAGGCCTACTCAGGCGCTCCATGTCCTGCCCTACTAAGGTTCACGGCAATCTGTGGATGATGTAGGATGCGTCATCCACATCATTCAAGCCAGGAGGTCGGCAGCTTCAGGGGTTGAGAAGGCGCCGGGAAAATAAAAAAGATGCCCATCGGACCAGACAACATCGAATGCCAGAAGCATATAAGGTATTTTTTGGCATATGCAGAGGGAGTTGGGGTCTTAGTTACAGGTCGATGGACTGAGGCTATAGAGCAGTTAAGGATGGTGGCTTTAGTTTAATTGGGAAAACATGCTGACAGGTTCCCTTTAAAGTCCCAGAAAAACTCCTTTAATTGAGTAATAGTTAAAGGGTTATTGCCCCCCAAAAATTATCTGATCGATATTTATACAAGATAGGTGATAACATGCTGATTCAACTGCAGGAACTCCCAGTGATCATGAAATCGGAGCTCCAAAACTTCAAAAACAGGGCTCTGCAAATCCGACCTGACTTAAGGAGAGGTCCGCATGTGTGGCATCTGTGACGCTCGCAGCCCTCACCCTGGGAAGTGGGGTTACTCGGAGCCGGGTCAGATGTTTGGTGGGTTGTAGCCGTGGCCTGGACCTGTTCCGTGCCCAGGGCCGTCACATTCAAAAGGGTGTAATGGGCTTTCAGATTTGGTGTTAATCGAGTGGTTGTGTTGACTACGCCACCTGTGGTGTCTGGTGATCCTCCACCAGCGCTGCGTTCAGTCCTCTGAGGCAGGATGTAGTGGCAGCAGAAGATGGTACTACTCCCCACAGGCGGAGCAGGGCCTCAGGGCAGAGGAGGCAGGAGGATGGAAATTATAGTGGGAGATGTGGTGCGGTGTGGTGCGGTGCCGCGTTTCAATAAGTAACCGGAGGCCATAGGGGTAGTCTTCCAAGCTTTACTCACGGTAGAATGCACTGCTGCAAGGCTTCTCCCTGCTCCTCACGGCGCGCTGTGGCCACCAGGACCGGGGGTCCGACTACCTCCGAGTAGTTCAGGTGCTTTGGTCAGGACCCCGCACCAGAGTGTTTCTAGACTTTCCCACTAGGTCCTCTCCTGTCCGTATGTGGTGCGTGTTACAAGGCCGGGTCTCCCTCTGGACTATGCACAGAACAAGGGTATGGGTGGCGACTCCGCTCCGTCCGTTACCCGGTGGGATCCACTGAGCCTCCGGGCTTCTCCGACTAAGACGTATAGTAACAGAGTCAGATATCGGGGGCCGGTACCCCTTTTGCAGCAGGAATCCCTCTGACTAGGCCAGAATAGTGAGGACAGGTGGCGTATACCGCTCCGTCTGCATCCCCCTGGGATCCTTTTGCCTGTGGAGCCTGTCTCCTCTACTCCCCTCCAGGCCTTCTTGGGTAGGGACCTTGACCGGGTAGAGACAACCGTTAACTCTTGCCCGCTCCTCGCCTCAAGGCCAGAGCACGAGGACCGTGTCCCCATCAACTGCAGGTTCACACAGAAAGCCACGTTCAGTGATGAAGATCACAATCAAAGCCATAAGCCCAAAATGGCGGTTTATTAAATATGAATTTTGTGGTGTACCCTAAATGTGCGTCCTCCACCCTCACCCACTACTATGTTCCCCCTATCTTTGGTTCCCCCATCTCCTCTTATCCCAGCTGGGGCAGCACCCTGGTGCATATTAGCCCCCCTCAGGTGGGAGAGGTGTAGTGTTGGATGCAGAGGTGGGGTCCTGACAGCTGCACCATCCTTACCTCGAAGAAGAGATACCACACCTCATTAAAGAGATGCAGTACCCCTGTTGTGACTGAACCCTCAGGGGCGCCACATTCCCCCCGGGTGAAACACAGCACGTCCGCAAAGAGAGCAAAACATGGTACAGACTTTTTATATTTTTGTATAACATTATAACGATCTTCCCATTATGGGAGGCGCTTTTTCGTAAATGTTGCAAACTTTAAATAGTACAAAAGTATAAAAACATCACAGAGACATTATGCATATAGACAGACTGGTTAAAGTGCGGTAGGAAAGAGTCAGTTCAGAAGCAAGAGGGACCTGTCCCAAACCCTCAACGTAGGCCCTGGGGTGGCTGCAGGGCATGGAGATCCTGCATTGGACCTCCGGTAGAGCTACTCCCGACAGGTTTTACTTCTGAGGTCAAACGTTGGGCTTATAAAACAGATCCCCCCCCGGTTGTCCCGTCCACACTCCTCTCCTCCTGGGCAAGCAACCGGGGGCACTGGCAACGGCGCCAACGGGGGCCGCTGTTGGTCCTCCACTTTGTGCAGACCAGTCCGGGTTGGGGCAGATGGTCACCCCAAGAAACGTGGGATCCTCTGAACCGGGAGTCGGAAGGCATAGCAGGCTTCCGGAGGCTGCGGCGGCATGGGCCTCAGGATCCGGGGCGAATAACTGCTCCCAGGATAGGGCCCGGGGATGGGGGTGCCGGCATGAGATCCAGGAGGGCCACGTTGTGTCCCACGCCCGGGATAGGGGTTTTCTCCTTACCCGTTCCGGGGCAACACGGTGCCTCCTGGGCTTCCTCCGCCTGGGCTGCGGCCTCTTCGACCCTCCGTATCAGGTCCCTCGTTTCTTCACGGATGAACTCTGCCTCCTCTGGGGTTAGGTACATTCCTCCCAAGCCATGGAAGGTAGCAGCTCGTGGGCCAGCATCGGAGGGTTTCTTCTGCGCTGCGTCCATCTTCGCTGCCAGGTGTGGTGTGTCTCGGATTGTTGCGGCCACACCTTGTTGTTGCTTTTGTCTCCTCCTCTTTTCGGGGCAGCTCCAGTGCGGCTGGCTGACGGGCACTCCGAGGGACATCCCATCCGCTTTGACGGACCTTACCTTGCGGACTGTCTCTGCTGAAGGGGGCGGTCTGCACTTTTGGCGCCATGGGGAAGCCTGGCCCACGATGGGAGGTGCGGAGTCGCTGTCCTTTTTGCACATAATGGCGTCCGTTCTTCTTGGGCGGCACCACATGGAATGTAAAATGACAGTCTTTTGAAAAGGGCGCGCAGTACCCGGTAGCAATTGGGTAACTTCTTCCGTTACTGCGGGCACGCAATCCTGCCGACTACGCCAAGTTGTGATGCCTACTTCGCTACTCGCTAGCCCACCCTGAGAGATGGGGGTACTCGGAGCCGGGTCAGATGTTGGGGGTTGCAATCGTGGCCTGGACCCGTTCCGTGCCCAGGGTCGTCACATCAAAATAAGGGCTAGGAGGGATGGTGGTAATCGAGTGGATTAAATGACTACGCCACCTGTGGTTTCTGGTGATCCTCCACCAGTGCTGCGTTCAGTCCTCTGAGGCGAGATGTTGGGGCAGCAGCAGATGGTACTACTCCCCACAGGCGGAGCAGGGCCTCAGGGCAGAGTAGACGGATCAGGGGGGTCGTAGTGGGTGGTGCGGTGTGGTGTCGAGCTGAAATAAGGGACCGGAGGCAATGGATGCAGTCTTCCAAGCTTTACTCACGCTGTTAGGTGTCAGCTGCAAGGCTTCTCCTTGCTCCTCACGGCGTGCTGCGGCCACCAGGAAGGGGTTCAGCACACTCCGGGTAGTTCGGGTGCAACAATCAGGACCCCCTGCACCAGGGGCGTACATAGGAATCATGGGGCCCCATAGCAGAAGCTCTAATTGGGCCCCCCCCCCCCCAAAAAAAAATAAAAAATTAAATAATTGTCGGGGTCACCAAAGATAAGATCTCACAACTTTCCATCCTTTACATAGTAATTTTCCTCCTGCTGACATCCTAGATCTCTCTTTCATTGCCCCATAAAGTGTGATGCCAATAAAAGGGCCCCCCCCAAACACAGTATGATACCCCCATGGTGAATTCCTCCACATGCACAGTATGATGACCCTACTGTGCCCCACCTCAACTCCCAGGGCAAAGTATGCTGACCCCAACACAGTATGATCCCCCAACTGTGAGCCGCTAGAGAGGATGGTACATAATAAGGGAGGGTGTTATACATAATAAAAGAGGAAACTATATAACTAAGGATGACGCTATACATACTAAGTAAGTACACTATATACTAAGGGACTGTGCTATGCATAATAAGGCTGCATTCCTGCATCTGTGTGCAGTGTCGGTGTGCTGCCCAGTTTTACAGACGCATTGAGCATGTCCTATTCTAATCCTCAAAATCGGATCAGAACAGGACATTCTCTGACCCTCACGGATCTCATTCTCAGATCCGTGATTTTCATGGATGTGTGAATGGATCTATAAAACTGTACCAGTCCGTGGACCATCCGATAAAAAGATCTGGCAGCACACGGACATTTCACACAAATGTGAGAATGCAGCCTAAGAGATTTTACAGATAACATTATCACTCCAAGTCACACAGTGCAGATACAGAATAATATTTACATCCAGGCACTTACCGCGGACGTCTCATCTGATCAGAGTCGGTTTCTGCTGCTTCTTCTCCATCTGGTCAGACCTTCATGTCGACATCTCCCAGCCACGTCTCGTCTTGTCACGATGATCTCCAGCCTAGAAAATAACAAGGTCACATATTGTATGCATACATGTGTCTCCCCCGCTCTGCGTCCTCGAATACAGATATGTAGCCCCCCTCATTAATATACTATTAGCCACTTAGTAATCAAAATATAAAGTGATAAGCAGCACTGTGCCCCCCATTAACTATAATCTGCACCGGCCAATAATATAAATTATTCAGTCTCTGTGACTCTCCCCAATTAACTGTAAGGCTATGTGCACACGGAAAACATACAAGGCTTCACAGTACAAGCAAAGTGAAACCCCCATAATTGCTCTCTCCCAGCACCCTCATCATTGCTCTCTCCCAGCACCCCCGTCATTGCTCTCTCCCACCACCTCCATCATTGCTCTCTCTCAGCACCCCCATCATTACTCTCTCCCAGCACCCCCGTCATTGCTCTGTCCCAGCACCCCCGTCATTGCTCTGTCCCAGCACCCTCATCGTTGCTCTCTCCCAGCACCCCCATCATTGCTCTCTCCCAGCACCCCCATCATTGCTCTCTCTCTCAGCACCCGCATTATTGCTCTGTCCCACCACCCCCATCATTGCTCTCTCCCAGCCCCATCATTGCTCTGTCCCAGCACTCCCATCATTGCTCTGTCCCAGCCCCCCATCATTGCTCTGTCCCAGCACCTCCATCATTGCTTCTCCCAGCACTCCCATCATTGCTCTCTCCCAGCACCCCCATCATTGCGCTCTCCCAGCACCCCCATCATTTCCTCTCAGCACCCCATCATTACTCTGTCCCAGCATCTCCATCATTGCTCTCTCCCTCCCCACATCATTGCTCTCTCCCATCCCCCCACCATTGCTCTGTCCCAGCACCCCCATCATTGCTCTCTCCCAGCAACACATCATTGCTCTCTCCCAGCAACACGTCATTGCTCTCCCCTTCCCCACCATCCCCATCATTGCTCTCCCCAGCCCTATCAGCCCCATTATTGCTCTTCCCAGCCACATCATTCCTCTCCCCAGCCACATCAGCCCCATTATTGCTCTTCCCAGCCCCATTATTGCTCTTTCCAGCCCCATCATTGCTCTCCCTAGCCCCACCATCCCATTATTCCTCTCCCCAGCCCCATAAACCCCATTATTCCTCTCCCCAGTCCCATCATTCCTCTCCCCAGCCCCATTATTGCTCTTCCCAGCCCCATTAGTCCCATTATTCTTATCCCAAGCCCCATCATTCCTCTCCCCAGCCCCATCAGCCCCATTATTGCTCTCCCCAGCCCCATCAACCCCATTATTCCTCTCCCCAGCCCCATCAGCCCCATTATTGCTCTCCCCAGCCCCATCAACCCCATTATTCCTCTCCCCAGCCCCATCAGCCCTCTCCCCAGCCCCAATATTTCTCTCCCCAGCCCCATCATAGCTCTCCCCAGCCCCATCAGCCCCATTATTGCTCTTCCCGGCCCCATTATTGCTCTTCCCAGCCCCATCATTGCTCTCCCTAGCCCCACCATCCCATTATTCCTCTCCCCAGCCCCATAAACCCCATTATTCCTCTCCCCAGTCCCATCATTCCTCTCCCCAGCCCCATTATTCCTCTTCCCAGCCCCATTAGTCCCATTATTCCTATCCCAAGCCCCATTATTCCTCTCCCCAGCCCCATCAGCCCCATTATTGCTCTCCCCAGCCCCATCAACCCCATTATTCCTCTCCCCAGCCCCATCAGCCCCATTATTGCTCTCCCCAGCCCCATCAACCCCATTATTCCTCTCCCCAGCCCCATCAGCCCTCTCCCCAGCCCCAATATTTCTCTCCCCAGCCCCATCATAGCTCTCCCCAGTCCCATCAGCCCCATTATTGCTCTTCCCAGCCCTATCATTCCTCTCCCCAGCCCCATCAGCCCCATTATTGCTCTTCCCAGCCCCATTATTGCTCTTCCCAGCACCATCATTGCTCTCCCCAGCCCCACCATCCCATTATTCCTCTCCCCAGCCCCATAAACCCCATTATTCCTCTCCCCTGTCCCATCATTCCTCTCCCCAGCCCCATTATTGCTCTTCCCAGCCCCATTAGTCCCATTATTCCTATCCCAAGCCCCATCATTCCTCTCCCCAGCCCCATCAGCCCCATTATTGCTCTCCCCAGCCCCATCAACCCCATTATTCCTCTCCCCAGCCACATCAGCCCCATTATTGCTCTTCCCAGCCCCATTATTGCTCTTCCCAGCCCCATCATTGCTCTCCCTAGCCCCACCATCCCTATATTCCTCTCCCCAGCCCCATAAACCCCATTATTCCTCTCCCCAGTCACATCATTCCTCTCCCCAGCCCCATTATTGCTCTTCCCAGCCCCATTAGTCCCATTATTCCTATCCCAAGCCCCATCATTCCTCTCCCCAGCCCCATCAGCCCCATTATTGATCTCCCCAGCCCAATCAACCCCATTATTCCTCTCACCAGCCCCATCAGCCCCATTATTGCTCTCCCCAGCCCCATCAACCCCATTATTCCTCTCACCAGCCCCATCAGCCCCATTATTGCTCTCCCCAGCCCCATCAACCCCATTATTCCTCTCCCCAGCCCCATCAGCCCTCTCCCCAGCCCCAATATTTCTCTCCCCAGCCCCATCATTGCTCTCCCCAGCTCCATCAGCCCCATTATTGCTCTTCCCAGCCCCATTATTGCTTTTCCCAGCCCCATCATTGCTCCCCCTAGCCCCACCATCCCATTATTCCTCTCCCCAGCCCCATAAACCCCATTATTCCTCTCCCCAGTCCCATCATTCCTCTCCCCAGCCCCATTATTGCTCTTCCCAGACCCATTAGTCACATTATTCCTATCCCAAGCCCCATCATTCCTCTCCCCAGCCCCATCAGCCCCATTATTGCTCTCCCCAGCCCCATCAACCCCATTATTCCTCTCCCCAGCCCCATCATCCCCATTATTGCTCTCCCCAGCCCCATCAACCTCATAATTCCTCTCCACAGCCCCATCAGCCCCATTATTGCTCTCCCCAGCCCCATCAACCCCATTATTCCTCTCCCCAGCCCCAATATTTCTCTCCCCAGCCCCATCATAGCTCTCCCCAGTCCCATCAGCCCCATTATTGCTCTTCCCAGCCCCATCATTCCTCTCCCCAGCCCCACCATCACACCATTGCTCTCCCCCCACCTCCCCGCCCCAGCATTTCAGTAAAAAAAAAAACCCAAAAAACAGCAACTTACCTCAGCTCGCTCCCCTGCAGCAGCATCCTCCTGGTTGCCGGCAGCTTTCTTCCTGACCCAGGCGCGCGCTGCATGATGACGTCATCACGCTGCGCGCGCCTGGGTCAGGGAGGAAGCAGAGGACGAACCCTCCAGCTCCACTGCTATTCTCCTCCTGACAGCAGCAGAGCTGCAGGGATCGCTCCCTGACCGCTGCGTGAAGAGAGCAGCTGCACCTTGCGGGCCCCTTGGTTCAGCTGCATGGTGGGGACCCGGTGCAGCTACACAGGTGGCGGTATGTCCACCCCTGGACTGCTATGGGGCCCCTCCGGCTCACGGGCCCCATAGCAGTTGCGTGGTCTGCCGCCATTGGCGGTACGCCACTGCCCTGCACCAGAGTGTTCCTAGACTTTCCCACTAGGTCCTCTCCTGTCCGTATGTGGCGCGTGTTACAAGGCTGGGTCTCCCTCTGGACTATGCACAGAACAAGGGTACGGGTGGCGACTCCCCTCCGTCCGTTACCCGGTGGGATCCTCTGAGCCTCCGGGCTTTTCTGACTAGGACGTGAAGTAGCAGAGTCATATATCGGGGGCCGGTACCCCTCTTACGGAGCTTTTCTCCTCTGCTCCCCGCCTACGGAGCTTCCTCCTCTGCTCCCCGCCTACGGAGCTTCCTCCTCTGCTCCCCGCCTACGGAGCTTTCTCCTCTGCTCCCCGCCTTGGCATTCTTGCTTCTGGGACCCTGGCTGGGGTGGAGGCGCCAATACTCCACCGCCGCTCACTCCACCCCGCTCCTCGTCTCGAGGCCTGTGACCGAGGACCGTAAGCCTCCAGCCAGATGAGGCCCTGCCTTCCAGACGAAGGCCTACAACCAAAGACCCTGAACTTAAGATGGCCGCTGGTTAAATATGAATTGGATGAGTGTAACCTAAAGGTGCGTCCTCTCACCCTCACCCACTACATGGTTCCCCCTATCTTTGGTTCCCCCCATCTCCTCTATCCCGGCTGGGGCAGCACCCTGGTGCATATAAGCCCCCCCTCAGGTGGGAGAGGTGTAGTGTTGGATGGATGGCTGAGTCCTGAGAGGTTCTCCTTCCTTTCCTCGGAGAGGAGATACCACACCTCGGTCTGAGGTGCAGTACCCCTGTGGCGACTGAACCCTGAACCCTCAGGGGCACCACACATGCTTCCGTCCTTTTTCCTGACTAGGACCAGGGGAGCTGACAGGGACTACAGCTATCCCTTACTACCCCTGCCTTCTTCATGTCGTGCAACATCTCCTTCGCCTTCTGGTAGTGTGCTGGTGGTATGGGCCTGTAACGTTCTTTGATGGGTGGATGGTCACCTGTTGGTATATGGTGTTGTACCCCTTTAATCCTCCCAAAGTCAAGTGGGTGTTTACTGAATACCTGCTCGTATTCCTGTACCACCCAGTGTACACCCTGTTTCTGATGGGCAGGAGTGGTGTCTGTCCCAACATGGAGCTGTTGACACCAATCCTCCACCTGGGTTCCCGGGTCATTATCCTCCACTTCGTCTGGTGAGGTTAAGAACTCCGCCGTGTGTATGGAGTTGTTATCTACTGTGTACAGTTTGGCAACAGTGGCGTAGCGTGGTAATCTAACCTCGTCCTCCCCATAGTTTAGGAGGCGTACGGGCACTCTCCCATTGCGTACATCAACCACCCCTCTGGCAGTCAAGAGTGTAGGTCTATACTCCGAGCTAAGGGGCTCTACTACCGCCTGGTAGCTCCGTCCTTTGAGACCTATTGCTGCTCTACACCAAATCAGCATCTCACTCATCGAGGGGATCACAATGGTTTTCGGGTCTGTCACCCGTACATTACCGATTTCACCACCTGATAGCTTTACCTGTTGCTGGTACATAAGAGCTCGGATCTCTTTCTGGAGCACCCTCCGCTGCCCTGGTCTGGCGGTGTCAGCCATCTGTTGGAGCAAGAACAACACTTCTCCCAAACAGTTACTAACAATATTTGTGCCAAGTACCATATACAAGTCTGTATCATCAGGATTAGTCTCTACTACAATTAGTCCCTGGTCCTTCAGTTCCACTCTTCCCACCTTTACTGCCACATCCTTAACCCCGACTAGGTTAAGGGGGAGGCCATTAGAGGCATACACAGAAAGGTTTGGATCTGGCGAGTGAAGTTCGTCTATGGACCAGAACCTTTTGTAGAGGACATCAGGCATGATGGTTACCTGAGATCCTGTGTCCAGCAGGGCAGGTGTTGCGATGCCGTCCAGCACAATGGACAGAAAAGGTCTTCCTCCCACGGACCGGCGGTACCAGTTTGATAGGCCTGGTTGGTCTACTCCTGGGTGTCGGCCCTCGGCCCCAGGGTTTGCTCGTTTAAAGGACAGTTCCGCACTGTGTGGCCTGCCTTCTGGCAGCGGTAGCAGATGAAGTCTTCTGGAGGGCGCCGTTGGTCGTTGGTCCTCCCACGGGGGGGGGGGGCGTTGTCCTAATCCGGGGTGGCGTTGTCCTCCTACGGGGTGGCGTTGTCCTGCTTCTTCTCATCCAGGGGACATCCTCAGGGCTATCGGCTAGCAGGATCCTTCCTTCCGGCTCAGGCTCCGTCTGTAGCTGCAGGGTGCTCATGACAGTGGCCAGGGTTTTACTTAACTGGCGCACCTCAGAGCGTAAGCTGTCCAGCTCGCTAGGGGGCACTGTTTGCATCCTTGTTTCAGCCGTCAATGGAGGAGCAGTGGGTGCTGCAGGCACTGGGGTGGTCCCACCCTGGTAACGCTGGATAGCAGTATCTGTGGTTTCCAGAGGCTGCAGGCCCTTTATAGCCATGTTCTTAAGGGTGTCAAAGGTGGCATCTGGATGGTCTACAGTAAGGCCCACCACCGTACAGTTCTGCTCTCTTCTTGGGACTTCAACCCCCGGATGAATTGTTCAATCAGCATTTTATTTTCCTCATGGATGCTGGCTGGACTAACCTGTTTCAGGGCCCGCAGGGCCTCCTGTAAGCGCCAGGCATAATCCCGGATACTGTCCTCGGGTTTCTGGACACACTGGTAGAACCTCATCCGGAGATCTGTCTCAGTGCGGTTTTCAAACGCTGTTTTCAATCTTTTAAAGATGATGGACACTGATTCTTGGTCTGCGGCTGGCCAGGTTTCAACTTCTCGCTCAGCGGCACCAGTCAATTGTCCTAAAACTACAGCGGCTCTCTGCTTGCCAGTCATAGAATACATATCCAGTATGCTGCATATTTTCCTCTTGAATCCGGACAGTGTGTCTGGTTTACCATATACTGGGGGAACCACTTTGCTCCAGGAATATACGGCAGGGCCATAGGTATCAACGGAGTTATGACCCCTGCTGGTGGAGCGACCGCTCCGGCCTGTGCAGCGCCGGGTGCAGGTTGGGCATCAGGAGCGTTAACCGGTGCTCCGGCGACTTGCTGATCGTCGGCCATGGTTGCGCCCCCCTAGTGAAACGGAGCCTACCTTCTTCAACGGGTAGGCCGCAGCTCTGCGGGCGACGGTCTTCTTCCAGGACCTTGCGTCGCTCGCGTCTGACGTCAGAGTGTCCTCTGGCTCCTTCCAGGACCCGACACTTCCTGATTCGACGTCAGGGGCGGGGCGTGTCCTGGGCTTCGCGCGCTTCCAGCGGTTACGCCCCTCTTCTTCCCGCGCGGCAACTGGAAAAATGGCGGATATGGCGGGAAAACCTCAGGAATGGTGGGAAAACTTCACCACAGTAAGGATTACAGTCTCTTAAGGCGCACAGTACCCCGTAGCAACGGGCACGCAATCCTGTTCGTGATGCCAGAAAAGCTGACTCGCCCCCAGGACCGTGGGGTACTCGGCAGCCAGGCCTTATGGCTGCTTTTTGGGGGATATCATGGTGGCTGGCGCGGTCCGTGACCCAGGGCGGTCAGTGCAAAAAGGGGAAATATTTATAGGGGATTTGTCGTGACGCCACCTGTGGTGTCTGGTGAGGATCACCAGCACTGCAACAGTCCTCTGAGGCAGATGGTAGGGCAGCTTGTGATGGAATGGCTCCCCACAGGTGGAGTGGGCCTCAGGGCAGCGTGGGGGAAGTATTGGATGGCGGTGCAGGGGAGAGACGGCAGGACGGTCCCGGAGGAAGGATGGACACTCACACGGGGGTAAGCTTCAGTACCTTTACTGGTGATGCTGCTGGCACGGTCCAGGGTACTCCAGGTGAAGGGCGCACTTCTGGACTCTACCCAGTGAGCGGGTATAGGGCCTCCTGATCCATTGCTTATTTCTCTAAGCTTCTGGCCTGCCTGGAGCTGGGCCTAGCTTGGTTACTCTCTCTGCACCTGCTGACCTGGTGGTAGGGCCTTCTCTTTGGAGATCACTCTCCCTGGACGCTGGGACCTCCGTGACTCCTAGCCCTGGTACTTTAGTCAGTGTTTGGTGAACCTGGGACCTGTAGTTCTCCAGGGGTTCCGGTGGTTCCTACTGGGTATAAAGAGTCCCTGTAGGCGCGGACCCGGTGTCCGGTATATAAATCGGGGTGAGCCTACTATGCTCCTCTGCCCCCTTAGCCCCACTCTCCTTTTCCTCTCGCCGTCGGCCACACTCGGGGCCCTCACTACTTGGCAGCTGGCGTGCAGCATCTTCACCGCTCTCTGAGCGTCGGCACGCTCTCTGCTCACTCTGAGCTGTGCTCCTCTCTGAACACTGACGGAGACTAATCTGAGCTGCCTGGCTCCACCCTCCCTATATATGTCCCTAACGGGATCCCTCTGCTGGTCTGAGGTGGAAGGTGGAGGTGTATGAATGTAGTGAGGGCCTCTTGTGGAGAAGTCCATCCATGCACTCTTCTGGGTTCTGTGGCACCAATGCGCAGCAGGGCGCCACACAAAGAGTTGTGCCTTCTATACGGAACTCAAGCATTACGTGGTTGACCATTCATGTGAATAGGTGCCGTGTAATACTACATTTTAGTGAACTCCCAGGATGGCTTCTTTTCTTTCTTTTCTTTTCCATAAAGGGTCATCCCTATAATAATTTAGTAATATATTAGGCTAGAGTATCTCCGTGTGGAGTTCCAGTTAAGAGACACGACATGAGCCCTTAAGTCCTCTTTCTCCAAACTGGCCATGCACATACTCATTTCGTTCTAAATAGCGTGTTAGCTCACACTTGTATATTAGAGATACTTTGCATCGATTTGCAGGATCTGGTCCAGTGGCCATGTCGGTAACCTGTGGCCAGACTGAAGCCCTGCATACCATCTCTTATCTGATGGCACCCCCTACTATTCTTTTGATTAGCTGGCCTGGGGCGACATCATCGTTGTGACATGACGCACATTTGTCGTCGTAGAAGGCTGGTTAGTCAAAAGAGGAGTCATGGATGGCGGAATTTTGGAGGTGGTTCTGAGGGCTCTCGTTCGATGGTCACAGAATACTGACCTGGCTACTGGACTGGATCCTGTAAATCAGTTTCCACCATGTCTAGTATATATTAAATGTTCATTCAGATTTTATTAGGTGGCACACATCACAGATCAGGTGGCAAAAACATGATGACAGTTTACCTTTAACCCATTATGAGTAAAGCAGTTTGTATTTTAAGTACAATATCTGATGATGGTCTACTTGTTACTATGCAAGCTGCAGAAGATCTTTGGCCATAAACTCTTCCCGATCCCGAGATATTGGTTCTTTACACACCTAGATCGATAGATATGTTCCTATCCGGATAACAGTTCTCATGATAGAGATAGAAAATATGATTCAATCAATTCCTCTGCTTCGCTTTGGACAGATCCATGAACTCACCATACATTAAGGGTGATGATGATGAGCGCTGCGCAGAGTCTTAATGTAAAGACATAAAAGTGCCACGATGATGAGACTTTTTCCTAATGAGTGTCTACATCGAGGAGTGACCTCATGAGATGCCCGTTGTCCATACAGACAGGCTCTTAACATTTTTACTGCATTTGACACATACATTTTTCATATCTATATGACACTGGATACCTTTGACTTTCCCTTTAATGTGCTGCCTATAATATATTTAATGTACATGGCTTAAGCCAAAGAGTTAAAGGGATTGTCCACCATCAAAGACATTTTTTTTCTTAAATGCATGTATTGTATTTGTGGTTAAAATTAATTTTTCCAATTGGGTTTCCTAAAAAAATGACGAACCATTTGCCTTTTATAGCTTTTCTGTTGCTGGCTGCCAGATGAGTTAACTGAGAATTCGTCAGTGAGCTGCTATTCTGATGGGGCGTTTGTAACTAATTTATCTTGGAATTTTTTTATGAGCTCCTCTCAGCTGATTTATGACCACTTCAAAGCTGAATATGTGGGGAAACAAAGAGCCTGAAAAAGTCAAATGGTGCAATGAAACTGTAATGATACTAAAAATTGCCAGAATGTTGAAACCAAAATACACAAATTTAAGTTAAAAAAAATAATGTCTACAAAGGTGGACAACCTTTTCAATGTTCTTGAGCCCCAATGAAAAATTACCATGGCCCCAAACTAACTTGGGCCATGTATAATACTGGTGTCCTCAAGGCAATTGCTGCCTCTATACCCTCTTTGTACCCCATGGGGCACCAGAGCTCCTCAGACACCAAGACTTTTGTCCCCGCACTATACCCCCCTGCACTATACTCCCTGGTTCATATGAGCCTATAAGTTACTCAGGCCCACTGGCCTAGTGCAATTGCTACGTTTGTACTATTTCCAGACTTCCTGGGGCATAGAGCCAAGGGGCTCTTCAGACACAAGGGATTTGTTGAATTGCTACTTTTGTTTTCCCACTGTATCCCCAGAATTTTAGGGGTCTATGGGCTCCTTAGGCACCAGGGCCTAGTACAATTGCTACCTCCATACCCCCTTTGGATTTAGAGCCTATGAGCACTAAAGGAACCAGGGCCTAGTTAAATTTTTACCTCTGTACCCTCTTTGGCCTTGGGACCTATGGGTTCCTAAAACCCCAGAGCCGAGAACAATTGCTACCATTGTCCCCCTAGAGTCATACCTCTATATTAGCAACACAAAATTCTATGATCCATGTGGTATAATTTACAAAACATACAGTGGGTGAAAAAAGTATTGAACACCTCACCAATTTTCTAAGTATATATATTTCTACACATTCTATTGACATGAAATTCTTACCAAATGGCAGTAACAACCCATCCAATCCATATAGGCAAAGAAATCAAACCATAAACGTCTCTAAATTAAATGATGTGCAATAATAAAAAACGACACAAGGGAAATGTATTGAACACATGAAGAAAGAGAGGTGCAAAAAGCCATGGAAAGTCCTGACACCAGCTGAAATCTATCAGTAATTAGAAAGCAATCCTGCCACTTAGTGAAAAATAATATCAGCTGGTTCAACTGATGGCCTATAAAAAGGTGTCTCCTTACCAAGGTGCCACACAAGAAACATCTCATGATGGGTAAAACCAGTGAGCTGTCTCAAGACATTTGCAACCTTATTATTGCAAAACATACTGATGGCATTGTTTACAGAAGAATTTCTAAACTATTGAAGGTTTCAGTGAGCACTGTTAGGGCCATAATCTGTAAGTGGAAAGAACATAATTTCACCATAAACCGGCGATGACTAGGTGTTCACCGCAAAATTTCAGACAGAGCAGTAAAGAGAATTGTCAGAAGCGTTGTCCAAGAGCCAAAGACCACCTGTGGAGGGCTACAGAAAGACTTGGAATCAGCAGGTACAATTGTTTCAAAGAAAATTATATCCAATGTACTCAAACTCCATGGCCTGTATGCACGCTCACCACACAAGACTCCATTACTGAGCAAAAAGCATGTTCAAGCGCGTTTAAAGTTTGCTCAACAACATTTAGACAAGCCTGTGAAATACTGGGAGAATATAGTCTGGTCAGATGAGACAAAAATTGAATAGAATAGAATATGTGGTCATATTCAGCCTGTGCATGCTTATAATGTTATACTCCAATCCATAAGAGAGAAAAATATTATTATATCTAATGTTAAATTATGTTGATAATACTCCCGCCCCCCAAGATGATAATACTCCCGCCCCCCAAGATGATAATACTCCCGCCCCCCCCAAGATCCATTTCTTCTGGGGTACAACATAGTGCATAATGGGGGCACCATATAGTGGGGCACTGAGTGCCTACTGGTCCATATCCAGAACCTGTAGGGACTCCATTTCCCTTAGGCTATGTGCATGGAACCTGTGGGTTTCTTACGGCAACTGCCTTTTTAAGGTTCTTCTGCAGCATCTCTATTGGGATGAAATCGAGACTGACCAGGCAAATCCAGGTTTTCATGGCACTTCTCTGTGCCCCTTGTGTTTTGGATATCCTCTGTCGGTTCCGTGCCTGCACTGAGCTTCTTCTGGTGCTTTACCCTCAGAGGTATCAACCTTATACCAGGCACTGTACAATAATCGGATGAACAAAACGCTAAGTGTAACCCTTATTAATATTTATTAATATATATTGATTCTTCACCCACTAGCATCCTATAGTTCACTTTCTTATTTTTGTATAGTATATAGAAAATGGAAGGATTGGGGAGGAGGGGGATGCAGCTGCAGTTTTTTTCCCCTCTCTCTGTCGGTGAGACTGCATGGTCTGAGGGGAAGGACATCTCATTAGCACAGCATCACAGCAGCATTAACATATACAGAGAGATAATAAATGCATTTTTTAAAATCATGGAAAATTTTAAAAATATTAAAAAAAAATCAGATAATGTTCACAAATTTTATACAATATTTAAGAAAGATTTTCTTCTCAACTTTTTTTTTTTTAAAAAAGCATCAAATAAATATGAAATGAATCGTAAGCATTACAGCAGTGAGGACAAATGTCTTTGAGCTTGTCTCATTTTGCAGTACTGAAAGCCATGTAAACAGCCAAAAAACAACAGCAAAAATTGAATAAAACAAAAAGATAATAATATATATACACTGCAATAAATGATCAAACATCCAGGTTGTAACACTCGGTTTCAAGTCATTTGTATTCAAAAGTGATTCCAGTCTGGACGTCAAAGAGACATAACCCGATTATATGACCGGCGCAATCTTCTCCGATGGAATAGGTATATGTAATCTAATTTTTGTTTTAAAAGGCCTCGAAGCAGAATAAAATGAAATAAAAAAAAAATGGTTTCTTCTGTTCCTAAAAAAAAATAAAATGAAATAAAACCCCCACAAAAACCTGAAAGCTTCAACATAATAGAAAAGTATAATTGCGCAGCCCAATAATCTTCTGCCGGGGTGTAGTAGACAAGCAATTTCATATTGAATACAGCTGGGAAATTAATCTTTACAACTCAAAATGTTCCATTTTAGCATTTATTCCATAAAAATTCCCCCTAAAAATATGGTGAATCAATTATGTGATATAATGGCTTAGAATAAAAAGAACAGCCTAGGCTTAAATAAATATATATATATATATATATATATATATATATATATATATATATATATATATATATAAAAATAAATATATATATTATATAATACAAATATATAAAAATTTTATGCATATATTAAAAATATAAAATATATAAAAATACTTAAAATATATATAAAAAAATCTATAATATATATACAAAAAAACTGTAATATATGAAAAATCTTTAATATATAAAAATCACTAAAATATATATATAATATACATAAAATATATCATATATAAAATCTATAAAAATCTATAATATTTAAGGAAGAAATATAATATAATTATCGATTTTTTTTATATATTTTTAGATATTTTATATATTAAGAATATAATATATATACAGTACAGACCAAAAGTTTGGACACACCTTCTCATTTAAAGATTTTTCTGTATTTTCATGACTTTGAAAATTGTACATTCACACTGAAGGTATCAAAACTATGAATTAACACATGTGGAAGTAGATACTTAACAAAAAAGTGTGAAACAACTGAAAATATGTCTTATATTCTAGGTTCTTCAAAGTAGCCACCTTTTGCTTTGATGACTGCTTTGCACACTCTTGGCATTCTCTTGATGAGCTTCAAGAGGTAGTCACCGGAAATGGTCTTCACTTCACAGGTGTGCCCTGTCAGGTTTAATAAGTGGGATTTCTTGCCTTATAAATGGGGTTGGGACCATCAGTTGTGTTGTGCAGAAGTCAGGTGGATACACAGCTGATTGTCCTACTGAATAGACTGTTAGAATTTGTATTATGGCAAAAAGCAACTAAGTAAAGAAAAACGAGTGGTCATCATTACTTTAAGAAATTAAGGTCAGTCTGTCCGAAAAATTGGGAAAACTTTGAAAGTGTCCTCAAGTGCAGTTGCAAAAACCATCAAGCGCTACAAAGAAACTGGCTCACATGAGGACCGCCCCAGGAAAGGAAGACCAAGAGTCACCTCTGCTTCTGAGGATAAGTTTATCCGAGTCACCAGCCTCAGAAATCGCAGGTTAACAGCAGCTCAGATTAGAGACCAGGTCAATGCCACACAGAGTTCTAGCAGCAGACACATCTCTTCAACAACTGTTAAGAGGAGACTTTGTGCAGCAGGCCTTCATGGTAAAATAGCTGCTAGGAAACCACTGCTAAGGACAGGCAACAACCAGAAGAGACTTGTTTGGGCTAAAGAACACAAGGAATGGACATTAGACCAGTGGAAATCTGTGCTTTGGTCTGATGAGTCCAAATTTGAGATCTTTGGTTCCAACCACCGTGTCTTTGTGCGACGCAGAAAAGGTGAACGGATGGACTCTACATGCCTGGTTCCCACCGTGAAGCATGGAGGAGGAGGTGTGATGGTGTGGGGGTGCTTTGCTGGTGACACTGTTGGGGATTTATTCAAATTGAAGGCATACTGAACCAGCATGGCTACCACAGGATCTTGCAGCGGCAAGCTATTCCATCCGGTTTGTGTTTAGTTGGACCATCATTTATTTTTCAACAGGACAATGACCCCAAACACCTCCAGGCTGTGTAAGGGCTATTTGACCAAGAAGGAGAGTGATGGGGTGCTACGCCAGATGACCTGGCCTCCATAGTCACCAGACCTGAACCCAATCGAGATGGTTTGGGGTGAGCTGGACCGCAGAGTGAAGGCAAAAGGGCCAACAAGTGCTAAGCATCTCTGGGAACTCCTTCAAGATTGTTGGAAGACCATTTCCGGTGACTACCTCTTGAAGTTCATCAAGAGAATGCCAAGAGTGTGCAAAGCAGTCATCAAAGCAAAAGGTGGCTACTTTGAAGAACCTAGAATATAAGACATATTTTCAGTTGTTTCCCACTTTTTTGTTAAGTATATAATTCCACATGTGGTAATTCATAGTTTTGATGCCTTCAGTGTGAATGTACAATCTTCATAGTCATGAAAATGCAGAAAAATCTTTAAATGAGAAGGTGTGTCCAAACTTTTGGTCTGTACTGCATATATATATATATATATATATATATACACACACATACAAACAATGTGTAATATATAAAAGATAAAATCTATTCTAATCTATTATATACTGTATATATACAAATATAATATATATATATATATAACATCTATGATACCGGTATATAAAATATGCATAAAAAAAATATTTATATATATACTGTATACATGTATATATATATATATATATATATATATATATATATATATATATATACAGTATAATAATAAAATAATAATGATCTATAGATATTTCTTACATGCATTATATACCAAGATATACTGGATAATGTGCGCAGTCCACAGCATAGTAAATATTGAGACGTAGTAATAATAATAATAATTCTGATCAATGCGGGAAATATTGTATGTTCCTAATGTTTACTCTTCTCTGGGGTTATTTCCCTCATCAATATGTGGAAGTTTTCATTATTTATTTATTTTAGCACCTACCTAATATTAAAAGCAAATGTCATGAAATATGGAAAAATCCATGTTATTGACTGCAATGATAATAATATGGTATTTTTTATCTTTTTTTTTTCTTTTCTTCAGATGCTTGACCCATAGGACCATAGGAAGTCTAAGTGGAGATATACTATGACGGGTTTATGGTGGGGTTTGGAGTTCGATACGAAAATAAAAGAACTTATTGTCTTTGCTATATGGCGGCGTTTATATATGATTATTATGTCTTTAAGTTTTTATTATACTTTACAATTCCCATTTCTTACAAATATATAAAAGTTACGATAATCTGGTGAAGCTTAAATCTCTATTGTATTTTATGACCCTGGATCTGCTCTAATTTCCTTGGAATTTATACATCTTGGTCAACAATGAAAAATGATGCCGCCACATAATGCCTGTGTAGATACACACTTTGTAAACTCTTTGTCTTCATGTATTCTCTGTTACAGTATGGTTTCTACATTTATTCTAGCAAACTGTAATCTACATTACCGTGACACATTTTTTTTTTTAAATCTGTAAATGTTAATTATGTCTTCCTACACAGATATCCTCATAAGCTCCTAGATGTGTGCAGCTCCAATGTGTCATCTGTAGACATGTACGGGGCTCAAAATCTACCTCTTTGTGGTTTAAAATGCATATGGCATGTTCCATCACATTGGCGGTATTCTTCAATCACTTCTAAGTTGGAATGTCTCCATATTACGGTGATATATAGCAGCACTATATGGCGACACATGGAGAGCCTACACATTCATAATACAGAGCCATAGGACACTGAGTGCTAACAAACAGGCTCTGTGGATATTCCTGAGTTTTTGTAAGCAGTTTCGTCTATGAGCGGAGAGAGAAAAATTATGGGTATGTTCCATTGCATTTTTGCCACACATCAGTGGCTCCACCAGGGCTCTTCAAAAGTGGCATTTGGGCGAAACCTTCAACAGGTCCATTGACTTAAATGAGGCAAACAGTGTCACATTGTTCTCTGTTTGGTCTCCATTTTGGCACTATCTGCTTTTTTTTTAGATGGAAACAAGTGTGCTCGACTCCATCTACCTCTATAGAGTTATTGGCCCCATCTGAGGTTTCGTCCGGATTCGGTTTTTCTGGCCTTCAGGTGGCAGAAAACAAATGCAAATGTATAGTCAAACAAGTCAAATATTTTTAGACATTTTTTTATACTTTTTTTATTCAGAGAACAGATCACTTGATCTCCTGACAATCCCCTACGTCCTTTTAAAAAAAAATATCCTTTTTTTTTTTTGTTATGAAAATGGATATATTTGATTTTTCGCTTTTTTTTTTTTAAATAAAATTGATCCGTTTTTTTAAGTGACATGGGCAGAAGTGTCACGAGATTTTGTGACTTGTTTTCTGGAAAAAAAAAAAAAGAATGAAGAAACGGATGCAAACATATAGCAATATATTTGCATCCATCTTTAATTAACTGAAATGCAAAAACGGATCAGTTCACTTAAAGGATGAAAAAGCACTGCAGACTGCAATTTTTGCAACCTGTTAAAAAAAAAGAGGGATTGACACGCATTTGTGGACCAACGTAAGTCATAGGGATACTGCTATAACATACGGTGTTCCCATTCCATTCCATTTAAAAACGGATCCATTTAAAACATTCTTCACAGTACAAACAAATGTCCACCTCAAAAACTTGGTGTGAAAAAGGCCTTAAATTGTGTTTGTTTCCATTAGTTTTACAGCAGATACTTTTTTTGATTACAATATAAAAGCATTTAGCTGTAAAAAAAAAAAATTACAAAATTGTGGTGCAAGGTGTGCCAAGGGGGCTTCCATTAAAGTGAGATGTTGTTTGCTGCATCCACAGGACCTCAATTCATCAGGATTTATCAAATAGTTCATATGACTTCATTGGGAGCTTCTGACAAAAACCTTTCAATGTTTTTTTATTTTTTATTTTATTTAAACCGAGTGCCTCCTCTGATTAACCCAGCACCACTGACTCTGGAGCAATTTTCCCTTTTCTTCAGTGCACCTCCTTTATAAAGTTATGCTCTCATTAATAAAGGATTTTTTTTCCCTTTTTGCCAAAAGGGTGTATACTAGTGATGAGTGAATGTGCTTGACAAGCTCAGCAAGTATTTCCGGGTTGCTCGGGCGGGAGCTCGGGTTCCCTCCCTGCTTGTTTGGTGCTCTTTAGAGAGAACATGCAGGGATTGCCTGCCTCTCACTGTGATGCCGTAGCCATGGTGGTTGTGGCATTACAGTGATTAGATGGCCGCACAGTGTCATCAGGTCTATATAAGACCGGGCGCCGCCATGCTCGTCACAGTCTACCCCGGAATCAGGTAGAGTAGGGAGAACTGCTGCTGTGTCAGGGAGAGATTTGCTTGTTTATAGTTAGTATAGGTATACTACAACATATATATATAATATCCATCTGAGCTAATGTGGCACCCTGCTATTACAGGCACCACAGGACCCAAAAGGGTGCATGGACGGACTTCTCCACAAGAGGCCCCTACTACACACAGACACCTCCACCCTTCCACCTCATAACACCAGAGGGAGCCCTGTTAGGGATATATATACTGGAGGGTGGAGTTAGGCAGGCAGAGTGTGCTGACACTGGAGATCAGTGAAGAAGCAGCATGTGAGCTGCTGTGCTGAGGGCCAGCCAGGGCCTAAAGCACGTGCTGAAGCCTCAGGGCCTAGAGCGTGGCCGGAGGCAAGGAGAAGAGTGAGAGGAGTTATGGGGGCAGAGGAGCATCTTAGGCTCACCCCAGAACACAAGCCGGACACCGGGTCCGCACCTACAGGGTCCTCTACGCCAAGTAGGACAAACCAGTATACCAGGAGGATTCTAAACCCCTGGTCAACCTGAAGCTACAATCATCTAAAGAACTAGGAACCACGAAGGCCCCAGCGTCCAGGGATAGTGGTATCCAGAGGAAAGTTCTTACCACCAAGCATACAGGTTAGGAGAGTGAAAGAGTACAGAAGCTAGACCTAGTTTCAGGCTGGTCAGAAGCTTCAGAGCGAGAGGAAGAAACGGATCAGGAGGCCTTATACCCGCTCACTGGGGAGAGTCCAGAAGTGCACCCTTCCTATCAAGTACCCTGGACCATACCTGCCGTCTACACCAGTAAAGGTACTGAAGCGAACCCCCTGTGTGCGTGTCCGTCATTCCTCCTGACCCGACCGGGCCACCTCTCACCTGCATCCCTTTCATCAACCCTGCCCCCGGGGCCCGCTCCGCCTGTGGTGAGCAGAAACATCCCAGCTGCCATCCCATCACCCCCGGAGGTCTGCAGCAGCGCTGGTACCCATTACCAGAAACCACAGGTGGCATCACGAGACAAAACTGTTAACAAAACCCCCCCTTTTAAAGAGTGACCCCAGGGTACGGGCCCGGGAGCCGACTGCCATGACATCCCACAGAACGTCAAGGCCCGGGTACCGAGTCTCCCCCATATCCCCCTGGGCGAGTCACTAACAGTCCTTCTGAGGACTAATCCAGCTGCATATAATCAGTGGTGATAGCAGGAGTTAGGCAGGCAGGCAGGGTATGTGGCAAACTGCAGTGCATAGGGTGCAAGAGGGTCCATTGAACGTCCTGTTAGTATAGGTATTCCACAATATATATATATATATATATATATATACAGTACAGACCAAAAGTTTGGACACACCTTCTCATTTAAAGATTTTTCTGTATTTTCATGACTGTGAAAATTGTACATTCACATTGAAGGCATCAAAACTATGAATTAACACATGTGGAATTATATACTTAACAAAAAAGTGTGAAACAACTGAAAATATGTCTTACATTCTAGGTTCTTCAAAGTAGCCACCTTTTGCTTTGATGACTGCTTTGCACACTCTTGGCATTCTCTTGATGAGCCTCAAGAGGTAGTCACCGGAAATGGTTTTCCAACAATCTTGAAGGAGTTCCCAGAGATGCTTAGCACTTGTTGGCCATTTTGCCTTCACTCTGCTGTCCAGCTCACCCCAAACCATCTCGATTGGGTTCAGGTCTGGTGACTGTGGAGGCCAGGTCATCTGGCTTAGCACCCCATCACTCACCTTCTTGGTCAAATAGCCCTTACACAGCCCTGGAGGTATGTTTGGGGTCATTGTCCTGTTGAAAAATAAATAATGGTCCTACTAAACGCAAATCGGAAGGAATAGCATGCCACTGCAAGATGCTGTGGTAGCCATGCTGGTTCAGTATGCCTTCAATTTTGAATAAATACCCAACAGTGTCACCAGCAAAGCACCCCCACACCATCACACCATCACACCTCCTCCTCCATGCTTCACGGTGGGAACCAGGCATGTAGAGTCCATCCGTTCACCTTTTCTGCGTCGCACAAAGACACGGTGGTTGGAACCAAAGATCTCAAATTTGGACTCATCAGACCAAAGCACAGATTTCCACTGGTCTAATGTCCATTCCTTGTGTTCTTTAGCCCAAACAAGTCTCTTCTGCTTGTTGCCTGTCCTTAGCAGTGGTTTCCTAGCAGCTATTTTACCATGAAGGCCTGCTGCACAAAGTCTCCTCTTAACAGTTGTTGCAGAGATGTGTCTGCTGCTAGAACTCTGTGTGGCATTGACCTGGTCTCTAATCTGAGCTGCTGTTAACCTGCGATTTCTGAGGCTGGTGACTCAGATAAACTTATCCTCAGAAGCAGAGGTGACTCCTTTCCTGGGGCGATCCTCATGTGAGCCAGTTTCTTTGTAGCGCTTGATGGTTTTTGCAACTGCACTTGGGGACACATTCAAAGTTTGCCCAATTTTTCGAACTGACTGACCTTCATTTCTTAAAGTAATGATGGCCACTCGTTTTTCTTTACTTAGCTGCTTTTTTCTTGCCATAATACAAATTCTAACAGTCTATTCAGTAGGACAATCAGCTGTGTATCCACCTGACTTCTGCACAACACAACTGATGGTCCCAACCCCATTTATAAGGCAAGAAATCCCACTTATTACACCTGACAGGGCACACCTGTGAAGTGAAAACCATTTCCGGTGACTACCTCTTGAAGCTTATCAAGAGAATGCCAAGAGTGTGCAAAGCAGTCATCAAAGCAAAAGGTGGCTACTTTGAAGAACCTAGAATATAAGACATATTTTCAGTTGTTTCACACTTTTTGTTAAGTATATAATTCCAAATGTGTTAATTCATAGTTTTGATGCCTTCAGTGTGAATGTACAATTTTCAAAGTCATGAAAATACAGAAAAATCTTTAAATGAGAAGGTGTGTCCAAATTTTTGGTCTGTACTGTATATATATATATATATATATATATATATATATATATCCATCTGAACTAACAGTCCTTCTGAGGACTAATCCAGCTGCATATAATCAGTGCTAGGCAGGCAGGCAGTGTATGTGGCAGACTGAAGTATATGATGCAGCACAAGTGGGTCCATTGAACGTCCTGTCTGCTGCTGCTGTAATAATTACAGATATTTGTAGACATAGCCCCAGATATCAGGGGAGAGGGCAATTTTTTTTTTATTTTAATCCTGGTTATTTGCTTAATTAAAACCGTGGTTCTCTGTCAGACATATCACATATAACAGTGTTCCAAAATCAGCCATTTCTGCCTTCCATTTCGTTGCAGTGTGTCGGTCAAGCTATTAACACTAGGTCTCTATGAAGAATAGTATTACTAAATTACAGGCTTGCTATTTAAAACCGTGGTTCTCTGTCAGACATATCACCTTTAACAGTGTTCCAAAATCAGCCATTTCTTCCATTTTCATTTATTGCAGTGTGTTGGTCAAGCTATTCACACTAGGTGTCTGTGAAGAATAGTATTAGTAAATTACAGGCCTGCAATTTAAAACCTTGGTTCTCTGTCAGACACATCACCTACAGTATAAGACTGTTCCAAAATCAGACATTTCTTCCATTTCCATTCTGTTGCAGTGTGTCAGTCACGCTATCCACACTAGTTCTCTGTGTAGAATAATATTAGTAAATTACAGGCTTGCTATTTAAAATCGTGGTTCTCTGTAAGACGTATCACAAATAACTGCATTCCAAAATCAGCCATTTCTCGTGAACGTGGAAAATATTGTCCTCCATTAAAAATGGGCAAGGTGCGTGGCAAGGGACGGGGAAATGGACGTGATGGTGATGGTGCATGCCGAGGCTGAGGACGTGTCCGTGGACAAGCTGAAATTATGCCACAACAAACACCCACATCTTGTCGCTCCTATCCCAATTACTAGGGGACCGCAGTACACCACTATTGAACACAGAGCAGTGTCAAAAGGTTGTTGGTTGAATAGCAGATAATGCTTCCAGTCACTTTGCCACCACCATCTTGTCTTACACACGATCAAGTCTCAGTAGCCATGAGTCTGGACCGCATATTCCTCACCCTGATCCTCTTTCCTCCCACCATGACGAGGGCCCGGAGACAACTGATCCCACACTTGGACATTCAGAAGAGCTGTTCACTTTTCCATTTGTAGATTCTGGCCTCTTGCCCGGCCAGCTTCAAGCAAGTCAAGAGGAGAACGCGTATAGCCATGCCCAAATATTGGAGCAGCCATGGTTAGACGAAGGAGATGGTGGGAAAGTGCAATTACTGTCGCAAGAGGTGGATGATGATGATGATGATGGGATACAATTGCCAGAAAGTCAGGAGGAGGACCAAGGTGCGGAAGTGGAAGATGATGTGGTGGCTGATATAGTAACTGACCCAACCTGGCAGGCGAACATACAGAGCGAGGTCAGCAGCACACAGGGGAAGGGAGGCAGAGCACCCCAACAGGCAGGAAGAAGCAGTGTGGTGGCCGCAGACACAAGGCGGGAAAACGTTCCTCATAACGCCAACACAACGGAAGTTGCCAGTACAACTGGTTATTTTTTAAAGACTCTGCAGATAACCCCAAAAAGGCCATTTGCACCACCTGCCAGGCCAGCATCAGCAGGGGTAGTAAAACTAGCAGCCCGACCACCACCAGCATGATCAGGCACATGGCAGCAAAGCACCCGACTCAGTGGACCAAACCCCAGGGTCCAGGAATAGTGTCTGCGGGTGACACCACTGCTTGTTCCTCTGTTGTGCGTGCACGTCAATCCCCTGACCTTGGTGCATGCCAAGATGCCTCCCGCCCTGCACCTGTCGTTGAACACTCTCAACTAGCACCATCAGCAAGCACATCCACGTCCTTGTCCTAGGGCAGAGTTCAGTTGTCCCTACCCCAGTCCTTGGAACGCAAGTGCAAATAGGCAGCCAATGCCCAACTACTAAATTCACACATTTCGGGAATGCTTGAGCTCAAAATGTTGCCTCTTCGGCTCATGGAGACCGACGCTTTCCGCAACCTGATAGCAGCGGCCGTCCCAGTGTGCCGTACCCGCATTACATGAGCATGTGTCCCACAACATTAGACGTGCCCTCAGCAACGCAGTTACTGGGAAAGTCCACCTAACCACGGATACGTGGACAAGTGCTTGTGGGCAGGGACGGTACGTCTCGCTGACAGCACACTGGGTTAATATAGTGGAAGCCGGTACCCAGTAGGACCTTGGGATGGAACACATCCTCCCGACGCCGAGGATTGCAGGCCCTGGGTCAATCAGGGTTGCCCCCACATTCTACAGCTCCTGCACCTCCACCTCCTCCACTTCAGCCTCCATCTCTGAAATGACCACATCAGTTGCAAGCTGGAAGCACTGCAGCACTGCCTCAGCCAAGTGGAAACAGGCTGTGCTGAAGCTAATATGCTTAGAGGACAAACCACACAATGCTGAAGAGTTGTGGACAGCTCTGAAGAGCAGGCAGATCTGTGTCTGACACCGCTGACCCTACAGCCAAGCATGGTCGTGTGTGACAATGGCCAGAACCTGGTGGCAGCTCTGAGGCGAGGCGAGCTCACACACGTTCCATGCCTGGCCCATGTGCTTAACCTTGTGGTTCAACGGTTTCTCAAAACCTACCCAGATCTGCCATATCTGCTTGTCAAAGTACGCCGCCTGTGTGCCCATTTTAGAAAGTCAGCTACAGCTTCTGCCGCCCTTGCCGTGTTTCAGCAGCGTTTGCAGCTTCCAGCTCACCGACTGATCTGCGATGTCCCCATGCTTTGGAACTCTACACTGCAGATGTTGGGAAGGATTTATGAGCAGAAGAGGGCAGTTGTTGACTACCAGCATCAACAAGGCCGTCGGTATTCAGTTCAGACTCCACACATAAGACCTCAGGAGTGGACATGGATGTCAGACATCTGTACCATCCTCCAAAACATTGAGGACTCCACTAAGATAGTGAGCGGCGATGACGCCATAATTAGCGTCACCATCCTGCTTCTCTGTCTTCTGAAACGCTCTCTGCTCACAAATAAAGAGGATGCATTGCAGGTACAGCATGATGAGATGGAGCAAGGAACCATACATGGTGATTCCACACAGCCCAGCCTCATCTCATTCCAATTTGGATTGGGTGACAATGAGGAAGAGGAGGAGGAGGAAGAAGAGGAGCTAGTTTCCTGTGCTATAGACGGTACTACCTGCACAACTGTCATACTGTCTGTTCAGCATGGATGGCCTGAGGACAGGGTAGAGGAGGAAGTGGAGGAGTATGAGGAGGTGTAATGCCAGGTGTGAGTGAAACACAGAGGGGAAAGGGAAAGGAAGCCCAAACACTAGGGAAAGGGGGGAGAGGTGCCCTCCTAATCTGTACTAGCATCATTCTGTCTCCCCCTAACGTCCCTATACAGCTTCCGCAACTGTCGCTGATCACGTGCCTCGCCACCAAATGATGAAAAATATAATTTATGAAATGCTGGAATACCGCAGGTGCATTGGTCAAGCCAAAAGGCATAACCAGACTCTCGAAATGACCTTCCGGGGTATTTAACAGTGTCTTCCATTCGTCCCCTTCTCTGATTCTAACCAGATTGTAGGCTCCCCTTAAATCCAATTTGGAGAACACCTTAGCTCCAACAAATTAGGAATCAGAGAAAGAGGGTATGGATCATGGATGGTAATTTGATTTAATTCCCGGAAATCTAAACAGGGACGTGGACCGCCATCTTTTTTCTTCACAAAGAAGAACCCTGCCGCCACGGGCGAAGATGAGGGTCTGATATTTCCCTTCTCCAGACTTTCCGCAATGAAATCCTTCACGGCTTGTCTCTCAGGGCCAGAAAGATTATACAGTCTGGACTTGGGTAGTTTAGCTTCCGGGGGTCAGGTTAATAGGACAGTCATAAGCACAATGAGGAGGCAAATCCTGACACCCCCTCTTAGAAAAAACGTCCTCAAAACCAGACAGAAAAGCAGGCAGAATATCCGTAGAGACAGCAGCAATGGAAGCATTCAGACAGTTTTCATGGCAGTAATCTCCCCATTCAATAATCTTCCCGATTTGCCAATCCACCAACGGATTATGTTTAACAAGCCAGGGGATACCTAAAACAATCGGAGTAGGGAGATTCTCCAAAACATAGCAAGGAATGATTTCACAATGAACTGACCCCACCCTCAGTTTCACATTATGTACAATCTGAGTAAATGCTCTCTGTGCAAGTGGCTCTGAGTCAATGGCAAAGATGGAAATAGGTTCAGCTAAAGCACAGCAAGCGAGACCATGAGTTTTCACAAACTCACATCAACCATGCTGACCTCGGCTCCACTGTCAACAAACACAGAATTTTTTTCGATTTTGCTCTCTAGCACCATCTCTGCAGTCAGGACAAGGCAGGAACTGCAGTTTGGCCACAAATGCACCCCTTGTTTATCCAACTCCAGACTACCGAGAGTTAATCGAGTCTCTTTTTTTTGGGAAATTGAAGGACAGATCCCAACAAAATGTCCCTTTTTCCCACAAAAAAAAAAATACGCCTTTTTTCTTGCGAATCTCCGGGAAGATGTATGATGTAGAGACCCCCCCTAACTGCATAGGTTACTCCACCTCCCCCAGTACTGGTTCACCCCCACACTGCTCCCTTGGCAAAGGTACACAACCCCGACAAGAAGGCCCCAGAGAAGTAGGTCGCACCTGTCTATCCCGAAGGTCGCCTATCCAGACATATGGCCAAAGATATGGAAGCCTCCAAGGACTGAGGGGCATCATATACAGCCAAGACATCTTTCAACCTTTCCGTTAGCCCCTCACAAAATTTACTTTTAAGGGCTGAGTCATTCCATTTGGCATCCGTTGTCCATCTACTGAATTCCGAATTGTATGTTTCCACTGACTGAATCCCCTGCTGAAGGCGACATAGCTTAGACTCAGCCAAGGCAACTTGGTCATGGTCATCATAGGTGAGGACAAGAGCTCCAAAAAACCCCTCCACAGATTGGAGACAAACCAAATCCTACGGTAACAAAAATGCCCACGACTGAGGATCTCCCTGCAGTAGAGAGATCACAATGCCAACCCGTTGCTCCTCATTACCGGAGAAGTAGGGACGAAGCTTGAAATACAATTTGCATGCCTCCTTAAACACAAAAAACCTGTCCCTACCTCCTGAAAACCTGTCCGGAAGGGCAACCTTGGGTTCAGGCTGGACAGGCCTACCTGCAGAGACCCCCACATTGGCGGCCTGTAACCGTTGATACTGCTGTTGAACCTCACAGCGGAGGTCATTCACCTCCAGACACGGACAGCGGAACTTCTCTGTGAGCTCTGCAACTGATCCTATACTAAAGGGAGTAAGGGGAAAAAAAGGTGCACGCCCAAAAACACACAAAGGAAAAAAAACAAACTTGTGTCGTTTTTTGTTTTTTTTTCAAAAACGTGCTCGGCCACTTATAATGTCATGCCAGGTGTGAGTGAAACACAGAGGGGAAAGTGAAAGGAAGCCTAAACACTAGAGAAAGGGGGGAGAGGTGACCTCCTAATCTGGACTAGCGTCACCCTGTCTCCCCCTAACGTCCCTATACAGCCTCCGTAGCTATCGCCGATCTCGTGCCTTGCCCTATTATCCCTGGCGTTAGGCTAAAGCTGGGGGTGGAAGGAGATGAGCACTAGTCAACCTCCACTAGCACTCTAAAGACAAAAGGGGAAGACATAACAGGGAAATAATAACTTACCTTTAAAAGAACTCCAACAAGGCACACGGCCTCATGACAGTAAAGAGGACATGATGCTGCTTCAGCCAAGTTCCAAGTAGGAATGAATATAACTGGCGACGCCCACCTAGACACACTAGGTACAGTACAGATCAAAAGTTTGGACACACCTTCTCATTTAAAGATTTTTCTGTATTTTCATGACTTTGAAAATTGTACATTCACACTGAAGGCATCAAAACTATGAATTAACACATGTTGACTTATATACTTAACAAAAAAGTGTGAAACAACTGAAAATATGTCTTATATTCTAGGTTCTTCAAAGTAGCCACCTTTTGCTTTGATGACTGCTTTGCACACTCTTGGCATTCTCTTGATGAGCTTCAAGAGGTAGTCACCAGAAATGGTCTTCCAACAATCTTGAAGGAGTTCCCAGAGATGCTTAGCACTTGTTCGCCCTATTGTCTTCACTCTGCGGTCCAGTTCACCCCAAACCATCTTGATTGGGTTCAGGTCTGGTGACTGTGGAGGCCAGGTCATCCGGCGTAGCACCCCATCACTCTCCTCCTTGGTCAAATAGCTCTTACACAGCCTGGAGGTGTGTTTGGGGTCATTGTCTTGTTGAAAAATAAATGATGGTCCAACTAAACTCAAACTGGATGGAATAGCATGCCGCTGCAAGATGCTGTGGTAGCCATGCTGGTTCAGTATGCCTTCAATTTTGAATAAATCCCCAACAGTGTCACCAGCAAAGCCTCCCCACACCATCACACCTCCTCCTCCATGCTTCACGGTGGGAACCAGGCATGTAGAGTCCATCCGTTCACCTTTTCTGCGTCGCACAAAGACACGGTGGTTGGAACCAAAGATCTCAAATTTTAACTCATCAGACCAAAGCACAGATTTCCACTGGTCTAATGTCCATTCCTTGTGTTCTTTAGCCCAAACAAGTCTCTTCTGGTTGTTGCCTGTCCTTAGCAGTGGTTTCCTAGCAGCTATTTTACCATGAAGGCCTGCTGCACAAAGTCTCCTCTTAACAGTTCTTGAAGAGATTTGTCTGCTGCTAGAACTCTGTGTGGCATTGACCTGGTCTCTAATCTGAGCTGCTGTTAACTTGCGATTTCTGAGGCTGGTGACTCGGATAAACTTATCCTCAGAAGCAGAGGTGACTCTTGGTCTTCCTTTCCTGGGGCGGTCCTCATGTGAGCCAGTTTCTTTGTAGCGCTTGATGGTTTTTGCAACTGCACTTGGGGATACTTTCAAAGTTTTCCCAATTTTTTGCACTGACTGACCTTCATTTCTTAAAGTAATGATGGCCACTCATTCTTCTTTACTTAGAATTTGTATTATGGCAAGAAAAAAGCAGCTAACAGTCTATTCAGTAGGACTATCAGCTGTGTATCCACCAGACTTCTGCACAACACAACTGATGGTCCCAACCCCATTTATAAGGCAAGAAATCCCACTTATTAAACCTGACAGGGCACACCTGTGAAGTGAAAACCATTTCCGGTGACTACCTCTTGAAGCTCATCAAGAGAATGCCAAGAGTGTGCAAAGCAGTCATCAAAGTAAAAGGTGGCTACTTTGAAGAACCTAGAATATAAGACATATTTTCAGTTGCTTCACACTTTTTTGTTAAGTATATAATTCCACATGTGTTAATTCATAGTTTTGATGCCTTCAGTGTGAATGTACAATTTTCATAGTCATGAAAATACAGAAAAATCTTTAAATGAGAACGTGTGTCCAAACTTTTGGTCTGTACTGTATATATACACCCAGACTAAAGGGAGGTAGTCGCTGGGTCCTAAACACAGCCTCCTATCTAGACAGCTATCTGCATTGCCAAACGTGGAGATCTCCTGCAGACCACTGCAGGGCGACTGTCTGTCACCTCTAACAAACCCGTAACAGGAGGAGAGCATGGTCAGTCGTTCTCTTGGTGAGGAAATGGAAGTCTTTCCTCTTTGCAGTCTGGCACACATGGCTGAGTTTATGTTACGCTGCCTTTCCCGTGACCCTCTCGTTGTCCAAATTTTGGGTGACAGTCATTACTGGTTGGTGACACTTCTAGACCCATGCTACAAGGAAAACTTTCTGTCTCTTATTCCCGCGTGGACAGGCCTAATAAAATGGGGCACTACCAGAATGCCCTTGTTGAAGAATTATTAAAAAATTTCCCATCTGAAAACGCTGGCGGCAAAGGTCACAGTTGTTGGCATATACAACAGATTAGGACTTATTATAAGTGAAAGGAGGACTTTATGCTAACCAGACAGCAGATGGCGATAGTGTGTAAAGTTATATGCTTGCTGTAATAAGGGGAGAAAAGCTCTCAATTGTTGGTTGTTTTTACGTCCTGTGTTTTTCTTTTCTTTCCTGAATGTGTTATGTAAGCAGCACACAGACTGTGTGACACTGAATTGTATCTCATGTTTAACCAGTATGAAGTAAATACTGTTTACTCAAGATATCTTGCTGATTGGAGCTCTCGTAAGTACAGTGGTGACTGTAAGAAGATGCACTCTGCGACAACAATTCGTTGGACAACCAAGGAGTACAAGCGAGAGAGACACAATTGCAATCCAGCAGAGGCAGTGGAACACTGTCAAAGTTCTGGGACACTTTTCCCTCTCCCAAGGAGGGAAAAGTTTCAGAAGATGGTGAGGGAGTACCTTGCCGACCATACCAACATGGACTCACTGCATACCCTATAACTGAATAGCAGACCCTCTCCTTTCTAAAGGGAACATGTCGTTACAGTGGCCCAGCTCTATGTGTCTTTAAATTGTTAGCAGGGTTTTTCCTAAAATTTGGCAGCCGTTGGAGTCACAGCATGGGCATTACCACTATAGGAGACCCGCTCCTTTATAATGGGAACATTTTTTTTACTGAGACCCTCCTCTATGTCTCTTCAAAGGGGTATTGGGGTGTGTCCAAATTTTTGGCAGCCGTTGCAGTCACTGCATACGCAATAACAGTATAGGAGACCCACTCGTTAATAATGGGAACAACAAAGCATAGCCGGCTGATGGCTCTCTAACAATAGCGAGGACCAATTGCTGGCCCTTTAAGAGTAGTAAGGGCCTCCTGATGGCCCTATAAAAATAGGCTTTGTGACTTTCAGAGTCCCTCCATCATAAATGAAACACGATGTGTCTGATGATATCTCACACACCACATGGCCAGATAAGGTTGTAAAATGTTAAAATGACATTTCCTGGTGAATGCATTTGTCTTGGTTGAAAGCAATGCAAAAGTGCAAAAACGTATCAAAAACGTTACGTATGAACATAGCCCAAGGTGTGGAGGAGCATTTTTGTTTTTGTATATTTATTTTGCCTTATATACAAGTCATTACCCTGGAAAGGATGTTCCTTAACATATTTCCCAGGAAAATCCATTTTGGTTTCGTTTTTGTATGTTTTATTGTGAGTCCATAAAAGTGGCGTAATACTCTGACAACATTGTTGACAGGATTGAACTGGGAGTCAGAAATGCTTCCAGGGGTCTTCCGCATGCTGTTCCCATGTCATTTGAGCACTGTTCACATCGATTTGGGCAATTTTTAGCCCCTCTGCAGACCGCCGGGGGGAGCCGCTGGAAAAATGCTCGAGTTTCCCATAGACTTACATTGGGCTCGTTGCTCGGGTCGAGCACCTGATCATCCTAATTTGTTCGAATCAAGCATTTTAGTGCTCGCTAATCACTAGTGTATACCATAGAACTTCTTTGTGGGTGCGGCTGTGTTTTGATTGGCCAATATCAAAGGAAAAAAAAAAAGCAAACATCCACATGAAAGTTCTGTGGTGTATGTGACTCGCCCCCTGGGCCTAGTGTGGACGTGTGTGGGATACCCGGAGCCGGGTCTCTGGGGGTTGTAGAATCCGTGGCGGTGACCCCTTTTAGGGGTTTTAAGTTAATTGTCCGACTACGCCACCCGTGGATTGCGGTCAGGGTGTACCGCCACTGCGAGGCAGTCCGCTGAGGCTGGTGTGGTGTGCGCAGCAAAAGATGGGATAACTCCCCACGGGAGGAGTATGGCCTCAGGGCAGTGAATGTGGATGATGGGAGTGATGGTGCGCGGGCGTCCCAGCACTAGTAGTGCTGGTGCGGCAATGAGCAGGAACGACTCAGAGTCTTTGCAGTGCAGTTCAGGGTCTTTACTGGTGATATTAAGGCAGACCCTCCCGGGAGTACTGGCTAGCATAAGGGGCCTGGTCAGTCTGCGAGCAAACAGGAGTTCCCCTGGCCAGGTGGAGTTGTAGGCCTCCCCGTCTATCTGCACTCTTTCTGGCTACCTTGCTGTAAGCGGGTAGAAGTAGCCCACGTCCCTGAGTATACCGTGTGGTGCTCACCCGTATGGCTGGTGACTTGGGGCCTTCTGTTAGCCTCCGCTCCTGGATGGCGGTGCTGGTCCCTTCCTTGTGACTGAGCCTCTGGGCTTCTATGGCCAGAGGACCTGGAATCCCCTGCCGGCTGGTTTCTGCTGCTGGGTGGATATCAGTCCCCACAGCCTCGGACTCCGGTGTCCGGTTATCAGATTCTTCTGCCAGGGCGAGCTATATCTCTGCTTAGCTTCCAGCCCCTGGTCTTCAGCTACTGCTCCTACAGAGCTCCTGCTGTAACTTTCCCTCTCCAGGCTCTGACTCTCAGACTCTGACTGTCCTAATCCCGCCCCAGACCCAGTTTATAAGGGCAGATTCCTCCCCTCCCAGGTCTGGGCGGGAGGTGTTGCATGCTTAGGGCTCCTGACCAGAGAAACCTCACACTTGCTCTCAGACGTAATATTTCTATTACTGTGGCAACCAGACCCCTGGGGTGCCACATATGCACACTTGGTAAAAGGGAAAAATTGCACCTTTATTCCCAAGTGGAATAACTTTGGAATAGAGGGACACAGAAGGAAAAGAAAAACTGTTCCAGAATCAGCTCACTCAGCCAGCGATTGGTAGATCTGGCATTATTGGCCTTTTCCGCTGAGTTGAGACTGAACAGGGAAGTAGAGACCCACTGGGACTTGGTAAGCATCAATAAGTTAGACGCGAGGGATCGGTGAGGGTGAGTATCACTTCTTTTATTTTTTTTAAGCAGTTTGGACCCTTCACATTTTGCTTTTCCCCGAAAAACCCCAGTAAAATTACACTCCTGGTACTGCTGAGTATAAAGGAGGGCATAGGTACAAGAACACATCAGAGGTGATGGTACACTTAAACACTGAAGCATGCCGGGGCTGCAGCTCTTGGAATAGTTCTGGTTTCCATATAAATGATTATGAATGTCACTACTGGAAATTTTAATTAATGGCTTTTTTTTTCTTCCCGGCGTGGTCAGACTCCTAAGTGTCTATCAGTTAGACAGGGCCCCGGGGAATCATTTGTTCCTTGAAGGTGAAGAAATCTGCCCACAAAAGACTCCGGCATTAGATCAATCCTTCCTAACAACTTTATTGATTGGCTGCAATAACATTTTTCATTTATTAATTATGAAGATGTTCAGCGGATATATTAAAGGTAACAATTACAATTTTTTTTTCCCAGGCCCGTGTTACGCTGAGCTGTAAATGATCAGATGAGCTTATTCTAAAAGGTCACTCCGCGACCACATGTTGATGAGAACATTTTTTTAATAAAATGTCCCATATTTTATGGAGTCATTATGAATGCCGTAAAATGTACCGCAGCAGATGGATTATTCACACAGCAATGTAATTACGGTATGTACGGTACATTAGTGTGCGCTGGGTGGAATAATAAATTAGTGGTCAGACTGATACCCTGCCATGCTAAGATATGGGGGTTGCTGGCAAATCATGTAATGGGCACCAGGGAGGATGCAGTGCCAACAAGTCACTCTGCCTTAGAACTTAGATGAAGCTTTCCTCGGGTGAAGAAAAGCGTTATTACAACTCTTTAGTACTGTTCTAATGGGTACACCTTGTCGCAGTGGGATGGAATTTATGCTTTTTTTCTTGACTGTCCTGATGGGTACACCTTGTCGTGTTGGGATGGCATTTATGCTTTTTTGATCAGGACTGTCCCGATGGGTACACCTTGTCGTGGTGGGATGGCATTCATGCTTTTTTAATCAGGACTTTCCTGATGGGTATACATTGTCATGGTGGGATGGCATTTATGCTTTTTTAATCAGGACTGTCCTGATGGGCACACCTTGTCGTGGTGGGATGGCATTTATGCTTTTTTGGTCAGGACTGTCCCGATGGGTACACCTTGTCGTGGTGGGGTGGCATTTATGCTTTTTTGATCAGGACTGTCCTGATGGGTACACCTTGTCGTGTTGGGGTGGCATTTATGCTTTTTTGATCAGGACTGTTCTGATGGGTATACCTTATCGCGGTGGGATGGCTTTATGTGTTTTTGATCAAAATAGCATTAACTAAGTACCCTAAGTTATGTACATGTACTATTATTATTTACCTGTTTACTTGGTTTATGTTCATTTTTGTTTTTTGGGGGGTTTATTTCTTGTGTTTTGTCTTTGAAATGGCCACAGTGTGAACAGGTTCTTACATACTGCACATACACCAGCTTGTAGTCCAGCTCAATTTTTTCGGTTCATCTAAAAGATTCACTAATATAGAGATCCACTAAAGGGTCCGCCAACAGGGAGTTAGTAAGCAAAATGTCAAAAGTCCTCCAAAGCAATCAAAATAGGGGGCACATTTATTAGGTCTTCAGAAGAACCTAAGGCCCTGATTTTTTCGTCTTCATATTTTGGTGTCAGATTCATCAAAATGGTTCACAATATTTGGTGAATTTTGTCCAAATGCAAAAATGATTTTTTTTTTTTAGTGAGATAAGTTTTAATAAACTTTAATATGTTGCATGCTCGTCTTCAGCTGTGAAAAAAATGGACAGATTTCATACTCCAATAGGGCAGTGGAGTACAACTGAGCAAAAATTTAGCAACATTTCGAAAAATATAAAAAGATGAATTAGGCTAAAACACCTGGATAACCAAAATCACGTCCATAATGTCGAACAAAAAAAAAACAACCTTTTTTTTTTTATCAGAGTTTGGCCATGGTGTCAGTTTTTACCGTAAGTTTGGTCTGAGTTTCATGAGTTTTTCTTGGGTGAGAAAAAATGAAAAAAATAAACATTGCGGAGACATGGTCGAAATTGGTCCGAGTCTTGGATCAAAATCAGCAATGCATCAAACATGCCTTCCATGTGCTCTTCGTTTTTTACTAACCACTAGGATAGGAAAACATAGAAAACCTTTTTTTTCTGAGAAAAATTGATGAAACTCTGCCCAAATGTGGATGAAAATCACTGATGAAACCAGTGTCCGCTTTTTTATTACAACGGATAGGAGAAGCCTTGCAATATTTTTTATTTTACATACAAGAAAATCACTGATGGCAAAAAACAGACACACTGACCAAACACTGATCAAAATTGGATTTATTTTTTCACGCATGAGAAAAGGCGCAATACCAATGATGAACATAAGTGAGAACACCGCAGCGCCCGGCTGTATATGGGGGAGTCGGGAAAGATTGGCCAACAGATATCCAATGTAGAAAAGTTGGTCAAACTCGCTGATTTAGGTGGAAAAGAGACCATCTGATATGTATCGGTCCCCCCACTCTTCCCCAAAAGAGGATGTTGGAGAACATGAGAGTTGGGCAAGTTCAATATCAACTCCCTGATTCATTTGTTCCCCATATGAGAAGCAGTGGCTTATTTTCCTTCCCCATTAAAAATACATGAGTTGTCTCAGGCTTATAAGCACCTCAAGGCTATGTGCACACATTCAGGATTTGAAGCAGAAATTTCCTGAGCGTTTCTGCATCTCCTTGGCAGGAAAAAACGTGCAGTTTTGCCACAATTTTGATGTGTTTTTTGATGCGTTTTTTGTACATCAATGAATGCTTTTTGGAGCTAAATAAAGTTGTTTAGTGGGACATTGCTTAAACCCTTGGATTATCGTCAGAACTGGGGTGAGTATATTGGTTAACTTAAATGACTAAAGAATGTGTCTGTTGTATTTCAAATAAAGTGTTTACTCTGTGTCTGTGTGTTTATTTAACTATTTACTTTACTTTAATTAGGTTTGGTGATGAAAGGGTCTCATTGACACCTTGTCATTACCAAACAAAAGAGCTAAGTGTCAGCTAATCCCGTTCACCCGCTCTCATTAGCATTTCCATTCATGTAATTTCTGGGTGAGCTGCTATTTTTTAGCCTAGGAAGGTGCCAATAGGCAAACATGGTCCCTGGCCATTATTAACAGCTCGCAGCTGTTTAGTTAGCCACTATGTCCCCATGAACAGCACTCAGCAGTGCTTTGGACACTGGCGTATTTTTCCTGCGTCCAAAACGCGGTGTTCTAATGCCGTACTTTTGTTGTCAGTACATTTGAATCCACCGCATATAATGACACTTCAATCGGGCCAAAATCTGCAGCGGAGACTAGCGTGTCTGCTACAGAAATTTACATGCTGCAGGTGAGATTGGGTATGTGGCCACGATCAGGAGCCGCTGCAGGTTTGACGCTGCGTGTTATACAGTGTCAAACCCGAAGCGTCCAGATGCTACAGCATAGTGGAAGGGATTTCTAGAAATCCCATGTCCACTATGCGTGCATCAGAGGCTGTGAATCACCCGTGGACACTGACATGCGGCGCGTCTTTCAGGACCGCAACATGTCAAATTCTCTTGCGGATTCGCTAGTCTCCGCAACACATATTGACAGCTAGAATGTATTGAATGCGGTAAATACGCATGGTTCAGTGAACACATGTGGATTTACCTGCGTTCAATAGAATGCAATGTTTTGAACACAGCAAAAATTATGCGTCCAAAGCGCTGCTACGTCCGGATCGTGGGCACAGAGCCTAAAATTGAAAAAAAAATGGTGTGGGCTCCCGCGTCATTTTTATAACCAGCAGAGGGAAAGCCAACCACTGGGGGCTGATATTAGTAGCCGGGGAATGGGCCATTAGCCAACAATGTTCCCTGGTTATTAATATCAGCCAACAGCTGATGTTTAGCCTTTACTGGCTAGATTACAGGGGGACCCAAGAAAAAAATTGACGTGGGGTCCCCCTATAAAATCTAACCAGAAAAGGCTAAACACACAGCTGCTGGCTGATATTAATAGCCAGGGAAGGGGCCATGAATACTAGCCCCCTCCGCAGCTAATAATTGTTAGAACCCTCCTGTTAGTTTTTGCTATCTTGTGTTTTGCGGTCACGTGACCAGCTGCCTATATATTCCAGCTCCGCCCTTCTGGCTTTGCTGGACTTCAGTGTTTTTTGCCTGTCTCTCTAGCCAGGTGCTTCGGTGCCTATCTCTGTCTAGTTTGCTTGGTCCTATGGGACCTCTAGTACTTTTTGTCAGTTTGTCTTTTTGCTCTGCAACAACTTCTGTTAGGAGGTGTTCCATTTTTGTCCCAGTCCTTAGTTCTTTTAGGGACCCCTCCCTTTATTCTATAGGTCTCCGTTCAGACTAGTCGAGGACAAAGGCGGGTCTGTTCACAAGGAACAGGCTGCCCGCTACATCGTAGGGATTCAGCTTAGTCTTACTGTAGGGACAGCTTTTCCCATTGCTTCCTTAGTTTATGTTGCAGATCCTAACAGTAAGTCCAGCCCAAAAAAAAAACTAAAAGGAAAGAAATTCGGGGATCAATATGGTTTCCGTCCAGGAGTTGGCTCAACGCCTGCAGGGATTGTCTCTGGAGGTGGCTGAGCTTCAGCAACACGTGAGTAGCTGTCCTGGAGCGCATTTTGTGGAACCGAAGGTAGGACTGCCTGATATTTTTTATGGTAAACAGCAAGATTTTTTTTCCTTTAAAAATGCTTGTTTGTTATATTTTCGTTTGAGACCGAGGTCCTCTGGGAATGAATCATAGCGCATTGGTTTTATTATGTCACTTTTGCGCAAAGAACCACAGGGGTGGGCCTTTTCTCTCCAACCTAATGATCCGTGTTTAAGTTCTGTTGAGGAATTTTTTTCTGCTATGGGGCTATTATATGACGATCCTGATAAAATCTCATCTGCTGAATCAGAACTTAGACGTTTGAATTAGGGATCAGATGATGTTGAAATTTATTGCACACACTTCAGGAGATGGGCTTCAGAAGTTAAGTGGAATGGTTCAGCGCTGAAAAGTTTATTTCTTGCTGGTCTGAGTGGAAGGGTTAAGGATTTGCTAATTGCATTCCCTGCACCTGAGACTCTGCAGGAAGCTATGCAGTTAGCTGTTCGTGTGGACAGGAGAATAAGGTCCAGGGTCAATGATGTAAAAACTCCTGTAACTTCAGGTCCTAGTTTCCAGAAAATCTGCTCTGACAGCGGAGAACCAATGGAGGTTGGGGCGATGTCACTCCGCTCACAAGAAAGAGATCGGAGATTCGCCGAAGGTTTGTGTCTTTATTGTGGTAAAGCTGATCATTTGATTAAGTATTGTGAGCGTCGTTTAAGTAAAGAAAAAAAAAAGGTCAGTTACGCCCGTATAGCTTGTTTACGCTCTGCAGGAGTATTTCTTTCTGGGTGTACTACTTTGCAGGGAGATTTGATTGAATTTCAGGTATTTGTGGATTGTGGTTCAACACTTAATGTGATTGATAAAGGGTTTTTGGAAAAACTTAAATTGAAATCCAAACCTTTGTCATCGCCTATTTCTGTGGTTGCAATTGATAACACTCCTTTGAAATGTATTACTCACAAGACTGCTGCATTTCCTCTCACTATCAATGGTGTTGTTTTGGATAATTTGCCCTCTCCAGTTGTTCTAGGATTGCCTTGGTTAAAACTGCACAATCCTTTGTTGGACTGGTCTACTAATGTGATTAAGTCTTGGAGTCCGAAGTGCTATGATAAATGTTGTAATGGTCGCATTGCGGCTGTGGAAAAAGGGGAATTACCTGTACCTATTCAAGATTTTTGGAGGGCTTTTTCGGAGGAGGAGTCGCAAGTTTTACCTCCTCATAGGGATTATGATTGCGCCATTGAGTTTGTTCGAGGTGCTACTCTTCCCAAAAGTCGCTTGTTTAATCTTACTATCCCTGAAAGAAAGGCCTTGGAGGAGTACATAGAGACTAGCCTAGCTGCTGGTCACATTAGACCTTCTAAGTCGCATGTGGCAGTCGGATTCTTCTTTGTTAAAAAAAGGACGGCGGTTTACGTCCATGTCTGGATTTTCGTGAAATTAATAAGATTACCGTACGCAATTCCTACCCATTGCCGTTAATTCCTGACTTGTTTAACCAGTTAGTGGGAGCCAAGTGGTTCTCTAAAATTGATCTCCGGGGGGCATACAATTTGTTACGTGTGAAGGAGGGTGATGAATGCAAAACTGCTTTTAACACTCCGATGGGTCATTTTGAGAATCTGGTGATGCCCTTCGGTCTTACCAATGCACCTGCATTTTTTCAGAACCTTATTAATGACATCCTGAGACCTTTGATTGGTAAGAATGTGGTTGTGTATTTGGATGACATTTTGATTTATTCGCCAGATCTCGAGTCCCATTGGCAAAGTGTACGTGAAGTTTTGCAGTTATTGAGTGATAATTCACTTTTTACTAAGCTGGAGAACTGTGAGTTCGCTGTGCAGAAAATTAGTTTTTTGGACTACATTGTCTCCAGCGAGGGCTTTGAGATGGACCCTGTGAAGGTTCAGGCTGTGCAGGAATGGCCTAGGCCTATTGGTTTGAAATCTATACAGAGGTTTTTGGGTTTTGCCAATTATTACAGGAAATTCATTAAGAATTTTTCTGTAATTGTTAAACCTCTAACCGATCTCACCAGGAAAGGTGCGAATACGACCCAGTGGACTACTGAAGCCATTGAAGCGTTTGAGTATCTCAAAGAGAGGTTCAGTTCTGCCCCTATCCTTATACAGCCTGATGAGACCAAACCTTTTTTGGTCGAGGTCAATGCTTCATCGGTGGGGTCGGAGCAGTTTTGTCTCAGGAGAACAAGGGTGGAGTACATCCTTGTGCCTTCTTTTCGAAAAAAATTTCGGAAACCGAACTGAATTATGATGTTGGAAATCGGAGTTGCTGGCTATTAAAGTCGCGTTTTAACATTGGCGTCATTTTTTGAAGGCGCTAGATTCCTATTCAGGTTTTCACAGATCATAAGAATTTGATCTATCTGGATGCTGCCAAGCGCTTGAATGCCCGTCAAGCTAGATGGGCACTTTTTTTTTATCGGTTTCATTTTTCTGTTACCTATATCCCTGGTACTAAGAATGTTAAAGCCGATGCTTTATCTCGCAGCTTCTCTCCTACGGTCGGTTCCGAGGAGGAGGAGAGCATTTTGCAGAAAGGAGTTGTGGTGGCGGCATTGGACTCCGATTTGGAGAATGGGATTCTAAAAGCTCAAGATGATGCTCCATCTAACATGGGAGGTTGTTCGTGCCTAGAGCCTTTAGGAGAGATTTGTTTGTGGAGTGTCATGAGTCTCGGTTGGCAGGTCATCCAGGAGTTTGGGAGACTAAGAGACTTATCAGTCACAGTTTTTGGTGGCCTGGATGGCAGAAGGAAGTCATCAAGTGGGTGCGTCAGTGTACTGTGTGTGCTAGGTCAAAGGCTTCACATATTCCTGCGGCGGGGTTGCTTTGCCCTCTGGAGGTTCCTAGTGCGCCTTGGACGCATCTCACTATGGATTTTATTACTGATCTTCCTGTTTCTGAGGGTTTTACTGTCATCTGGGTGGTCGTGGACCGTTTTAGTAAGATGTGTCATTTGGTTCCATTCATTAAGTTGCCCTGTGCCAAGACACTTGCTAAGGCGTTTGTTAAGGAGATTGTCAGGCTCCATGGTGTTCCCACGGATATTGTTTCTGATAGCGGACCTCAGTTTGTGACTCGCTTTTGGCGTGCTTTTTGCGACAGGTTGGGAGTCCATTTGTCATTTTCATCTGGTTATCATCCTGAGTCTAATGGACAGACTGAAAGAAAGAACCAGGATGTTGAACAGTTTTTGCGTTGTTTTGTGGTGGACAATCAAGAGGTGTGGTCTGAGTTTCTGCCTCTCGCAGAATTTGCTCTTAACAATCATGCATCCTCCTCTGCTGGGTGTTCTCCTTTTTTTGTTGCACTGGAAGACATCCGTCTTTTGGTTCGTTCTCCAAATTGGGGTCGGCGGTGCCGGAGGAGGAGAATTTTTCTGGTGATTTGGAGAGAGTTTGGACTAATGTACGTTGCAACCTGCAAGAGGCTAACAAGAAGTCCAAGAAGTATTTTGACAGGAAACGTAAGGAGGTTTTGTTTACTGTGGGTGACATGGTTTGGTTGTCCTCGAAGAACTTGCGGTTGAGGATTCCCTCTAAATAACTGGGTCCTAAGTTTGTGGGTCCATTTAAAGTGCTTCAGGTTGTTAACCCGTCTGCTGTTAGGTTGGATGTCCCTAGTTCCTGGAAGATTAATTCTGTGTTTCATGTTTCCTTGTTGAAAAAGGCTGACGTTTCTAATAGGGACGCCACTGTCACAGTTCCTCCTGTGGTGGAAGACGGTGAATATGACATTTCTCGTATTTTGAATTCTAGATGGCATAGAGGGATATTACAGTATCTTGTCTCCAGAAAGGGTTTTGGTCCCGAAGACAACTCCTGGGTAAGGACGGATGATGTCTCTGCTCCTAGGCTTGTTAAAGCTTTCCACAGGAGGTTTCCTGATAGGCCTGGACCTGGAGGATCCCGAGGATCCTCATAGAAGACGGGGTACTGTTAGAACCCTCCTGTTAGTTTTTGCTATCTTGTGTTTTGCGGTCACGTGACCTGCTGCCTATATATTCAAGCTCCGCCCTTCTGGCTTTGCTGGACTTCAGTGTTTTTTGCCTGTCTCTCTAGCCAGGTGCTTCGGTGCCTATCTCTGTCTAGTTTGCTTGGTCCTCTGGGACCTCTAGTACTTTTTGTCAGTTTGTCTTTTTGCTCTGCAACAACTTCTGTTAGGAGGTGTCCCATTTTTGTCCCAGTCCTTAGTTCTTTTAGGGACCCCTGCCTTTATTCTATAGGTCTCCGTTCAGACTAGCCGAGGACGAAGGCGGGTCTGTTCACAAGGAACAGGCTGCCCGCTACATCGTAGTGATTCAGCTTAGTCTTACTGTAGGGACAGCTTTTCCCATTCTTTCCTTAGCTTATGTTGCAGATCCTAACAATAATATCACCCCTCAGCAGTCCCAGAAATGGCGCATCCATAAGATGCGCCAAATCTGGCACTTAGCCTTTGCTCTTTCCACTGCCCTGTAGCGGTGGTGAATGGGATAATGGGGTTGGGGTTCACGTCAGCCTTGTATTGGCGGCTGACGTGAAGCCCAGGTTAGTAATGGAGGGCGTCTATCAGAATGTTCCCACGCTGAGGACACGTGACCGCAGGTTCTGGCAGAGCAGAACACTGCTGGGAGCGAGTGCGCTCCCAGCAGTGTACCGCCAGCCACTGGGCTGAAGACATCGCCGGGAACCAGGAGGACACCCGGGGAGCCGTACAGGTGAGTATAGTGTTTTTTTTGTTTTTTCTTACTTTTCTTTTTCTTTTTTAACCGCAGGCACACCGGCTCAGCTGAGGAGACTACTGCTCCTCCCAGCCGCGCCGCTCTCGCTGTTATCAGCGGGAGTGGCGGTCGGATGAGAGGACTAGTAGTCCTCCTCTGCCGACCTGGGTATCACCCGCAGCGCGATTCTGTCACAAATTTGCACCCATTGGCTATAATTGAAACCCAGCAAATCCTCAGTTATAGATATTATATGGAGGACAATATTCAGCAGTACTAATCAGTGTAGATGTGAATCCAGCTCTGGGTTGAGATAAAAAATTTGTTAGAAAGCTGAGCACAATCTTTCTGTGTCTCCCTCTGTTTGTGCTCTGTTTTCTCTCTCTGCCTCCCCTCTACATAAAGTATAACAGGAGGTGTGACCTGACACCTCATTGAAAAGATAGTCCATTATGTGCTGAGCTGGTGGGGAAGGACAGAGGAAGATATGGCTCATAAGTGGAGAAAGAAGCAGAATTCTTGTATAATATATATGTATATACAGCATATATATTACAAAGTTTTTTTATATTTGCCTATACTATTGATTTATTCAAATTCTGTTGAAAGTACACTTCCATTTTAACTCATATGTGTACTTAGCCTTATCAAGACAGCTGCAGTCCAATGTAAAATCAAACAGAAAACTTCAGTATAAAATAATGAGATACGACAAGTGAAGGTGTAATGTCAAAACAATCGCGTACCTCCTACCCTATTTTGGAAGAATTGAAATCAAGCTTAATATGGCCATTACATTGTATATAAATAATACCGTCACCCAGTATCATACAGCAGCCATATAGCAGTGCCATATAATGCCTATATCATAGCGACGTATAGTATAGTGTCAAACTATTATTAATCATCGATGTAGCAGAGCTGAATTTCTTCTGTGAGGTTGCATCGTTTGTATATTTTTTTTTGATGAAATTTTGCGACTTAAGATCAAATAACGCACAGTCCCATGTAAATCCACAGATAACACAATGTGATAGTAGGAGTTGTTCCAAATGACAAAGTCATCTCTGCCCGACTCCCTAATTGCTTTCATTTGAGCTGAAGGGCATGCTGTTTTCAGTTCTCCGGCACAGTGCTGGCCTTTTGTGAGTAACACGGTCGTAATTAAGAAGTCTCTTCGGAGGACCAGACAGCTGCACTGGATCTTGAGGTGCCTGTGATAGCGCCTGAAGGTCATGGCTCCAGCTTTCCGGCCTAATTGATGGGAGCGTGTTTGAAAGATGTACGTTTTTCCAAATTTGTATGGCGGCTTCTGTCTGACTCTGATTCTTCGTATATCAAATCACCGGGTTCAGTCCACAGATACAAAAGGTTACTTACATGACGGTCTACTCGCCCGAATTAAAAGACAAAGGCCTACAGTGGTGGCCAAAAGTATTGGCACCCCTGCAATTCTGTCAGATAATACTCAGTTTCTTCCTGAAAATGATTGCAATCACAAATTCTTTGGTATTATTCTCTTCATTTAATTTGTCTTCAATGAAAAAACACAAAAAGAATTGTCCTAAAGCCAAATTGGATATAATTCCACACCAAACCTAAAAAAGGGGGTGGACAAAAGTATTGACACTGTTTGAAAAATCATGTGATGCTTCTCTAATTCGTGTAATTAACAGCACCTGTAACTTACCTGTGGCTCCTAACAGGTGTTGGCAATAACTAAATCACACTTGCAGCCAGTTAACATGGATTAAAGTTGACTCGAACTCTGTCCTGTGTCCTTGTGTGTACCACATTGAGCATGAAGAAAAGAAAGAAGACCAAAGAACTGTCTGAGGACTTGAGAAACCAAATTGTGAGGAAGCATGAGCAATCTCAAGGCTACAAGTCCATCTCCAAAGACCTGAATGTTCCTGTGTCTTCTGTGCGCAGTGTCATCAAGAAGTCTAAAGCCCATGGCACTGTGGCTAACCTCCCTAGATGTGGACGGAAAAGAAAAATTGACGAGAAATTTCAACGCAAGATTGTGCGGATGGTGGATAAAGAACCTCGACTAACATCCAAACAAGTTCAAGCTGCCTTGCAGTCCGAGGGTACAACAGTGTCAACCCGTACTATCCGTCGGCGTCTGAATGAAAAGGGACTGTATGTTAGGATACCCAGGAAGACCCCACTTCTTACCCCGAGACATAAAAAAGCCAGGCTGGAGTTTGCCAAAACTTACCTGAGAAAGCCTAAAACATTTTGGAAGAATGTTCTCTGGTCAGATGAGACAAAAGTAGAGCTTTTTGGGAAAAAGCATCAACATAGAGTGTACAGGAAAAAAAAGAGTCATTCAAAGAAAAGAACATGGTCCCTACAGTCAAACATGGCGGAGGTTCCCTGATGTTTTGGGGTTGCTTTGCTGCCTCTGGCACTGGACTGCTTGACCGTGTGCATGGCATTATGAAGTCTGAAGACTACCAACAAATTTTGCAGCATAATGTAGTGCCCAGTGTGAGAAAGCTGGGTCTCCCTCAGAGGTCATGGGTCTTCCAGCAGGACAATGACCCAAAACACACTTCCAAAAGCACTATAAAATGGTTTGAGAGAAAGCACTGGAGACTTCTAAGGTGGCCAGCAATGAGTCCAGACCTGAATCCCATAGAACACCTGTGGAGAGATCTCAAAATGGCAGTTTGGAGAAAGCACCCTTCAAATATCAGGGACCTGGAGCAGTTTGCTAAAGAAGAATGGTCTACAATTCCAGCAGAGCATTGTAAGAAACTCATTGATGGTTACCGGAAGCGGTTGTTCGCAGTTATTCTGGCTAAAGGTTGTGCAACCAAGTATTAGGCTGAGGGTGCCAATACTTTTGTCTGGCCCATTTTTGGAGTTTTGTGTGAAATGATCAATGATTTGATTTTTGCTTCATTCTCTTTTGTGTTTTTTCCTTGCGCGCAAATTAAATGAAGATAATAATACCAAAGAATTTGTGATTGCAATCATTTTCAGGAAGAAACTGAGTATTATCTGACAGAATTACAGGGGTGCCAATACTTTTGGCCACCACTGTATGTACTAAAGTAGTGCAGTCCAGTTGCTCAAATGTAGCAGAGCTGAAATAATGTAGCAAAACTCAGAGTGATAACACAGGGATATAGGTATAGTTTACGTAGGGGTAAACCTACTACATTATTACCGGATCTGCCACCTCTCCTGTAATTTACTAAAAAAAGATGAAAAATCAATTCCATAAGATCTTTTTAGAAGTCTGTAAATTTTTTTACTTGCCATAAATATGCGATTATTTTTACCTAATGTAAATGCCGCTGTTCTCCTGAATCCGGCGATGTTTTTCTTTTGTTTCTGCGCCTCTCCGTTCCTGAGATACAACCTTCTCTTCTCTGTATTAAATTATAGTCTTGTCAACCAAGTGGGTGTAGCCCTCAACTCTTCTCTGTGGGCCTCTTTTTGAGGACCACACCCAGTTGTATAACAAGACTAGATTTAGACGCAGCGAAAATGGGTCCGTAACTTATGAAGGGAGAGGAGGAGGAACAAGAGAAAAAGCACTCCAGATTCAGGAGAACAGCGGCATTTACAGCAAGTGAAGAAATACCATACGTATGGCAAGTAACAGGTCCTCTTTTATATAAACCGATAAATGGGGTTTTAGTAACAAGGGTTTAAAGAGGCTGGCATCCACTGCCTTACAATACAATGGTGCTTTTAGAAAATGCAGTATTCTATATTGTAAAATCGTAGTGATAGATAATACAATGTATAAATGAAAATTCATAATTCCCCATAGGGGAGAACTAAGAGTGGTCTGGTCCATAGGGTAAATATTGTGAATGAGAAGCAGTATGAAAGAGAGGCAGAGAAACACACAAAACTGTATTGCAGCTTTCTAGTGTTTTATCTCACCCCGGTGCTGGATTCACAGTTACACATCTCAGTACTGCCGTACAATATCATTTGTGCTGCTGCTTATTAGTAAGCGTTTTATTACACCCCAGTGCTGGATTCACAGTTACACATCTCAGTACTGATGCATAATATCCTCTGTGCTGCTTATTAGTAAGCATTTTATCTCACTCCAGTGCTGGATTCACAGTTACACTTCTCAGTACTGCCATATAATATCTTTTGTTCTGCTTTTCAGTAAGTGTTTTATCTCACCTCAGTGCTGAATTAACAGTTACACATCTCAGTACTGCCTTATAATATTCTCTTTGCTACTGCTTATTAGTACGTGTTTATCTCACCCCAGTGCTGGATTCACAGTTACACATCTCAGTACTGTCTGATAATATCCTCTGTGTTGTTGCTTACTAGTAAGTGTTTTATCTCACCCCAGTGCTGGATTCACAGTTACACATCTCAGTACTGCCGTATAATATACTTTGTGCTGCTTCTTATTAGTAAGCATTTTATCTCATCCCAGTGCTGGATTCACAGTTATGCATCTCGGTACTGCCTTATAATATCCTTCATGCTGCTGCTTATTAGTGTTTTATCTTACCCCAGTGCTGGATTCACAGTTACACATCTCAGTACTGTTGCATAATACCCTCTGTGCTGCTTATTAGTAAGCATTTTATCTCACCCCAGTGCTGGATTCACAGTTACACTTCTCAGCACTGCCATATAATATCTTTTGTTCTGCTTTTGAGTAAGTGTTTTATCTCACCTCAGTGCTGAATTCACAGTTACACATCTCAGTACTGCCTTATAATATTCTCTGTGCTACTGCTTATTAGCAAGTGTTTATCTCACCCCTGTGCTGGATTCACAATTACACATCTCAGTACTGTCTGATAATATCCTCTGTGTTGCTGCTTATTAGTAAGTGTTTTATCTCACCCCAGTGCTGGATTCACAGTTACACATCTCAGTACTGCCGTATAATATACTTTGTGCTGCTTCTTATTAGTAAGCATTTTATCTCATCCCAGTGCTGGATTCACAGTTACACATCTCGGTACTGCCTTATAATATCCTTCATGTTGTTGCTTATTAGTGTTTTATCTTACCCCAGTGCTGGATTCACAGTTACACATCTCGGTACTGCCTTATAATATCCTTCATGTTGTTGCTTATTAGTGTTTTATCTTACCCCAGTGCTGGATTCACAGTTACACATCTCGGTACTGCCTTATAATATCCTTCATGTTGTTGCTTATTAGTGTTTTATCTTACCCCAGTGCTGGATTCACAGTTACACATCTCGGTACTGCCTTATAATATCCTTCATGTTGTTGCTTATTAGTGTTTTATCTTACCCCAGTGCTGGATTCACAGTTACACATCTTAGTACTGTATTATAATATCCTTCATGCTGCTGCTTATTAGTAAGAGTTTTATCTAATCTAACCCAGGTGCTGGATTCACAGTTAAACATCCCAGTACTGCCTTATAATATTCTCTCTGCTGCTGCTTATTAGTAAGAGTTTTATATCAGCCCAATGCTGGATTCAAAGCAACATTGCTCAGTACTGCTGTATAATGTTCTCCATACTGCTGCTTCTTCTGAACATGTGCTACATGAGGAATCCCTCATATCTGTGTGTGTTGTGTATGGGAGACATCATAGTAGCTAGTCTGCACCTACTAGTGACAAGTCATATAGTAATGATCAAATATGTAAAATTTTCAATTTGGCAATTTAATCGAATCTGGCTAGAAAATTTGCTTTGCGTAGAATTTATTAAATGTGGCTTGAATGTGCTTTATTATACTTTGGGGTAGGACTTGGAGGTGAGCTGCGGAGGTGAGACAAGTGAGCAGCAAGGTAAGTACATTATTTTTTTTATTTTTTTACTTCTTTTTTACTTCTTTCTCAATCCCTTGCAATCCAGCGAAAGGGCAGCCGGCCTCCAGTTTACTGGATTTGTACAAAGTCAATCATGAAAAATTCAGATTCGTGAAAATCCGAATTTTTGGGCAAATTTAAGGCGAATTCAACACATGTAGAACTGATTATTCCTCAAAGGTAAGTACAGTTTAACTAAACAAACATATTTGGTATCGTCGTTTCCAATAAAGTTCAATCTAACAAAAATATAAGTTTGTCGAAACCATATGCTAAACGCCGAAACAAAAAGGAAAATCAAAACGCCACTTTTCGGACACTGCACTTCCAAAATGAAAAAAAAAACAATAAAAGTGATCAAAGTGTCATATTTTAACCCTAAAATACTATCAGTAAAAACGTCAGCTTTGTGGACAAAAAAACAAGCCCCCACTCAACTGCATGGACGGAAAAATAAAAAAGTTAAGACTCTCAGGAAAATGTCAATACATTATTTTTTTTTATTTTTATTTTTTTACAAATTTGTAATTTTTTTTTTTACTATTAAAATCATTTTAAAAAATTGCACTGGTTTGGTATCGCCATAATCGTATTAACCTGGATTTTTAAACCACAATGAATGCCTTAAACACAATAAAAAGCATGGAGGAATACCCTTTTTTTGTTATTTCGCTAAACTTGGAATTTTTTTCCCTGTTTTTCAGTACATCATATATGGTAAAATGAATGGCGGCATTCAAAACTACTTGAGCCACATAAAACAAGCGCTCATATGGCCATGTCAATGGGAAAATAACAAAAAAAGTTATGGCTCTTGGAGCAAAGAGAGGAAAAAATGAAGGCACAAAAACGGAAAAAAAAATTCCAGGTCCTTAAGAGGCTAAAAAGATGACAAGTCTTTGTGAGCATTTGCTGGCAGCGGACCATTGGGTCTCCGACTAAAGTCCCAAAAAATGGGGCTAGCTGAAGAACATAACCATAAACAGTGCCAGAAACAGACTAACCCAATAAACAGTGCCAGTCACAGTATGCTCCAAAATCGGGCTAGCCAAAGAACATCGTCATAAACAGTTCCTGACAAAGACTGGACTACCCTAATAATCAGTGCCAGTCACACTCTGCTCCAAAAATGAGGCTCCATAAACAGTGTCAGATAGAGACTGCCCCAATAAACAGTGCCATCCCAAAAATTGAGCTGGCTGAAGAGCGTCCAAATAAACTGTGGCAGTCAAAAAGTACCCCCTGTTAACAGAACCTGCCGGAAAAAGCCCCGTTGACAATGCCATCCAAAGACTGATCCAAAAACAATGGTGGTCAGAGAATATCTCATTCCCAGTAAACACTGCCAACCAGAGAATACCTCCAGTGGGGTACCACAGGGCTCCGTCCTGGGACCTGTATTGTTCAACATCTTTATCAATGATTTAGATGAAGGAATTGAGGGTAAACTGATTAAATTTGCTGATGACACAAAGCTAGGAGGGATAGCTAATACTAGAGAAGAGAGAGAGAGGATTCAAAAAGACCTAAATAAACTGGAGCAGTGGGCAGCAACCAACAGAATGGTTTTTAACAGGGAAAAATGCAAAGTACTACATCTGGGCAATAAAAATGAAAAAAGCATATACAGAATGGGAGGAATAGAGCTGAGCAACAGTACATGTGAAAAAGACTTAGGTATACTAATAGATCATAGACTGAACATGAGTCAACAGTGTGATGCAGCAGCAAAAAAGGCAAATACAATTCTGGGATGTATTAACAGAAGCATACAGTCTAGGTCACGTGAAGTCATTATCGGTCTTTACTCCTCTTTGGTCAGACCTCATCTGGAATACTGTGTACAGTTTTGGGCACCACATTTTAAAAAAGACATAGACAAACTGGAGCAAGTTCAGAGAAGAGCGACCAGAATGGTGACTGGTCTGCAAACCATGTCCTATGAGGAACGGTTGCAGGATTTGGGAATGTTTAGCTTGCAAAAAAGAAGACTGAGAGGAGACTTAATAGCTGTCTACAAATATGTCAAGGGCTGTCACATTGTAGATGGATCATCTTTATTCTCATTTGCACAAGGAAAGACTAGAAGCAATGGGATGAAACTAAATGGGAGGAGACACAGATTAGATATTAGAAAAAACTTTTTGACAGTTAGGGTGATTAATGAGTGGAACAGGCTGCCACGAGAGGTGGTGAGTTCCCCTTCAATGGACGTCTTCAAACAGAGGCTGGACAGACATCTGTCTGAGATGATCTAGTGAATCCTGCTTTGAGCAGGGGGTTGGACCAGATGACCCAGGAGGTCCCCTCTAACTCTACCATTCTATGATTCTATGATCCAGTACCAGCGTCATGCTAAGAAAGCCCTATTGACAATTCCAGAGTACCCTCATGAAAATGCCATCCGATATTGAATATCCCAGAAAATGGGGTAGTCAGAAAGTACATTCCAATCTAGAGTACCCCATTAACAGTATCTGCCAGAGTAAGCCCCATTATCAATGCCAGAGTGCCCTCATAAACTATACAATCCAAAAAATGTCCCTATAATCAGTGTCAGCAGGGAATACCATACCCCATTAAGAGTATCTGCCAGAGAAAGCCACATTGACAATGCCAATGTAACCTCTAATACAATGCCAGCCAAAGATTGACCCATAAACAGAGCCAAACAGAGTATCTCATTCCCAGTAAATACTGCCAGCCATGGAGCACCCCATTAGCAGTATCTCCCAAAGAAAGCCCTATTAACAATGCATAGAGATGCTCCTAAGTAATGCCATCCATAGATTGAGAATAACCCTATAAACAGTGCAGACACACAGTACCCCATTCCCAGCTAGAGAACTCATATTAAAAGTATCTGCCAGAAGAAAAACCCATTAGAAATGTCAGAGTATCTTCATACATTGCCATCTAAAGAGTGACTTCATGAAACAGTGGCCCCCAGAAATAATCTCATGTGCCAGAAAAAGCCCCATTACCAATGCCATAGTACCATCATAACAAATGCCATAGACTATCCCCATAACCAGTGCCATCAGACAGTACTCCAACACACAGTAACATCCAGACAGAACCCACTAACAGCATTTTCCAGAGAAAGCCCCAATAAGAATGTCAGAGTACCCTCATAAGCAATATCATACACACAGTGACTCTGTAATCAGTGTCAGGCAGAAAGTATCTCATTTCCAATATACAGTGCCTGCCTGAAAATATCCCATCCTCAATATACAGTTCAGCCATTGTCCCCCCATTACGAATATCTCACAGAAAAAGTCCTATTAACAATGTGAAAGTACCGAATACCTTCATAGAGATGCCATCAAGAGAGAGAGACTCCATAATCAGTGCCAGCCAGGAAGTATTTTAAGATATAATGGCAGATAGAAAGTATCCCCATTAACAGTTTATGTCAGAGAAAACCCCAATTACCATGCCAGCGTACCCTCATCAACAATTCCATCCAGAGAGACTCCATAAACAGTGTCAGACAGAAATGATCCAATTTCCAAGATAGGGTCCAGCGTTCCATCATAAACAATGGCATTCAGAACGAGACTCCGTAAAGAGTGCTAGACAGGGAGTATCCTACTACCAATAAACAGTGTTAAACACTGCCAGTTAGAGAGTAACCTCACATTAACGGTATCCGCCAGAGGAAGCTTCATTATAACAAAGCCAAAATACCTTCATAAACAATGCCATCCAAAGAGTGTCCCCATAATCAGTGCCGGATGTATCCCATTCTCAATAAGCAGTGCCAGATAGAGTATCCGCATTAAGAGTATCCGCTAAAGAAAGTCATAATAACAATGCTAGAGTACCCTCGTAAGCAATGCCCTCTGGAGAGTGTCCCCATAACCAGTGGCAGTCACAGATGAACTCAATTAACAATATCTGACAGAGAAAGTCATATAAACAATGCAATCTAGAGAGTGTCCCCATAACCAGTGCCAGAGATATGCCCAATTATCTGTCAGAGAAAGTCATATTAACATTGCCAGAGTATCCTCATCATCAGTGCCTTACCAACCATGACTCCGTAAACAGTGCCAGTCAGAAGTAACTCATTCCCAATAAATAGATCTATTGAAGGAAATGGGGCTTAGATAAAGTATCAATCACAACCATGGACAAGTGTGGCGCTGTATTAGGTTGAAAGCAGCCATGTTTTGGTAATGCTGAACATGCCTACCCCCATCCCTTCAGTCACCCCTGCCAGTAGGGGGCACAATTTAGGTAATTGCTATATATTAGGTAATTCTAAAAAATGTTTTCAATTCTATAACAAGTAGCAGAATGTTTTCCAGAACAGAGTAGAGATGGCTGATATGGCAGCCCCATAGAAGTCAGTGATCATTTCTATGCCACGTCATGCACTTACTGCTATTGTGACGGATGGGACGGAGCTGGGCGAAATCCATCAATCGCTCTGACGAGGCGTTAAATACTTGGTTTATACCGTGTAACCTCTGCTATCTGCCCTTCTCTCGCTGCCTGGATAGTCACTTCATTCTGTGCGGCAGGATTACTACAGCTCATCCACTGCCATGGCCCCGGGTGACATCTCCCCACCAGACATTTCCATATATCCATCATTTGTGAGATTGGGTGATAGGATTGTTAATGTGGAGCGATGATTTCCATAATGCACTTATCACGTCTCCCCCGGCGTGGCCAGATGTAGGTCACATCAGCTGCGGATTAACACAAATGACTGCATATGTGCCTCTATGTGCGGCCTATGGCGGAATATCTACAGGTCCGACCCCCAACTGCTACCCCCTCCACAAATCCTATATCTACCATTCTGGGAATTATTCTCCAATTGTATTATCCCATGATGGGTCTTATCATCTATCGATCTACATATCTATCTCTTATGTACCTATCTATCTATCTATCTATCTATCTATCTATCTATCATCTATTAATTATCCTGTATCTATCTATCATCTATTATCTATCTATTATCTCTCTATTATCTATCTATTATCTATCTATCATCTATTATCTATCTATTGTCTATCTATCATCTATTAATTATCCTGTATCTATCTATCATCTATCTATCATCTATTATCTATCTATCATCTAACTATTATCTATCATCTATCTATTATCTATCTATCTATTATCTATCATCTATCTATCATCTATCTATCATCTATCTATCATCTATCATCTTTCTATTATCTATCTATCTATCTATTATCTATCTATTATCTATCATCTATTATCTATCATCTATCTATCATCTATCTATTATCTATCATCTTTCTATTATCTATCTATCATCTATCTATTATCTATCTATCTATTATCTAACTATCATCTATCTATCTATCATCTATCTATTATCTATCTATCTATCATCTATCTATTATCTATTATCTATCATCTATCTATCATCTATTATCTATCATCTATCTATTATCTATCTATCTATTATCTATCTATTATCTATCTATTATCTATTTATTATCTATCTATCTATCTATTATCTATCTATTATCTATCATCTATCTATTATCTATCTATCATCTATCTATCTCCATTAACTGTAAATCAGATCTGAAAAAAGTGATTTATTAAATACCCAAAATACCTAAAGTTCTGGCTCCAACAGTGAGGTTACTTCAAACCAGCTCACTGCTGGAGTTGAAACTTTGCTTGTATGGAGCATTGAATAAATCACCTTTCTCAGATCTGATTTACAGTATTTGTAGATGCTGCATTTTTTCTGATTTTAGAAAAACAGATAGAAAGGTGATAGATAGATAGATAATAGATAATAGATAGATAATAGATAGATAGATAATAGATAATAGATAGATAATAGATAGATAGATAATAGATAATAGATAGATGATAGATAGATGATAGATAATAGATAGATAGATAATAGATAGATAGATAATAGATAGATAGATGATAGATAGATAATAGATAGATAGATATATAGATAGATGATAGATATATAGATAATAGATAGATGATAGATAGATAATAGATAGATAGATGATAGATAGATAATAGATAGATAGATAGATAATAGATCGATGGATAATAGATAGATAGATAATAGATAGACAATAGATCGATGGATAATAGATAGATATAGACAGATAATAGATAGATAATAGATAGATAATAGATAGATAATAGATTGATGGATAATAGATAGATGATAGATAATAGATAATAGATAGATAATAGATAGATGATAGACAATAGATAGATAATAGATATAAAATAAATAGAAAGATAGATAGATAGATAGATAGATAGATAGATAGATAGATAGATGATACAGTGGTGGCCAAAAGTATTGGCACCCCTGCAATTCTGTCAGATAATACTCAGTTTCTTCCTGAAAATTATTGCAATCACAAATTCTTTGGTATTATTATCTTCATTTAATTTGTCTTCAATGAAAAAACACAAAAAGAATTGTCCTAAAGCCAAATTGGATATAATTCCACACCAAACCTAAAAAAGGGGGTGGACAAAAGTATTGGCACTGTTTGAAAAATCATGTGATGCTTCTCTAATTCGTGTAATTAACAGCACCTGTAACTTACCTGTGTTGGCAATAACTAAATCACACTTGCAGCCAATTAACATGGATTAACCCCTTTACCCCCGAGGGTGGTTTGCACGTTAATGACCAGGCCAATTTTTAAAATTCTGACCACTGTCACTTTATAAAGCAATTACTCCGGAACGCTTTAACGGATCCCCCTGATTCTGAGACTGTTTTTCGTGACATATTGTACTTCATGACTGTGGTAAAATTTCTTCGATATCAGTTGCGTTTATTTGTGAAAAAAATGGAAATTTGGCGAAAATTTTGAAAATTTTGCAATTTTCAAAATTTTAATTTTTATGCCCTTAAATCAGAGAGATATGTCACACAAAAGAGTTAATAAATAACATTTCCCACATGTCTACTTTACATCAGCACAATTTTGGAACCAAAATTTTTTTTTGTTAGGGAGCTATAAGGGTTAAAACTTGACCAGCGATTTCTCATTTTTCCAACAAAATTTACGAAACCATTTTTTTAGGGACCACATCACATTTGAAGTCACTTTGAGGGGTCTTTATGACAGAAAATACCCAAAAGTGACACCATTCTAAAAACTGCACCCCTCAAGGTGCTCAAAACCACATTCAAGAACTTTATTAACCCTTCAGGTGCTTCACAGGAATTTTTGGAATGTGGAAGAAAAAAATGAACATTTAACTTTTTTCACAAAAATGTTACTTTAGACCCAATTTTTTTTATTTTCGCAGGGGTAACAAGAAAAAATGGACCCCAAAATTTGTTGTGCAATTTCCCCTGGGCACGCAGATACCCCATATGTGGGGGAAAAAACACTGTTTGGGCGCACGGCAGGGCTCGAAAGGGAAGGAGCGCCATTTGACTTTTTGATTGTAAAATTTGCTTGAATAATTAGCGGACGCCATGTTGCGTTTGGAGAGCCCCTGATGTGCCTAAACAGTGGAAACCCCCCACAAGTGGCCCCATTTTGGAAACTAGACCCCCCAAGGCACCTATCTAGATGCATAGTAAGAACTTGGAACCCCTAGGTGCTTCACAAATTGATTTGTAAAAATGAAAAAGTATTTTTTTTCCACTTTTTCATTTTTACGAATCAATTTGTAAAGCACCTGAGGGTTTCAAGTGCTCACTATGCATCTAGATAGGTGCCTTGGGGGGTCTAGTTTCCAAAATGGGGTCACTTGTGGGGGAGCTCCAATGTTTAGGCACACAGGGGCTCTCCAAACGCAACATGGTGTCCGCTAACAATTTGAGCCGATTTTCCATTCAATTTGTTAGTGGACACCATGTTGCGTTTGGAGAGTCCCTGTGTGCCCAAACATTGGAGCTCCCCCACAAGTGACCCCATTTTTGAAACTATACCCCTTCAGGATTTTATTAAGGGGTATAATGAACATTTTGAACCCTGAGGTACGACACAGAATTTGATAACATTAGATCATCATATTGAATAAGTTGTCATTACTCTTGAGCGCAAGTGCTCGCGACTTGAGTTTGCATCGGGTACTCAGGTATGCACCATGTATCACGGGTGCTCAAGTGAAATGCTCGAGTCCCCGCCCGCATGTTTCACGGTTATTAGACACCCCCAAAAAAACATGCGGGGATCGCTCGTGCATGGCAGGCAATCCCCGCAAGTTTTTTTTGGCCGCGAAGCATATGGGGCGGAGACTCGAGCACCCGCGATACTCAGTGCATACCCGAGCACCCGATGCAAACTCAAGTAGCGAGCACTTGGTTCAACACTAGTCGCCATATTGTCATCTTTTTTTTTTTTTTTTTTTTACTTTTGAAAAAAAACCAGCCCCAACCCTAACATTAGCACAACCCCAACCCCAGCCCTAGCGTTTATTTTTTACGCCATTCCTCATGCGGTATAAGTGATGAGATTACTTCATTCTTCGGGTCGGTGCGATTACAGCGATACCAGAATCATATCGGGTTTTTATGATTGACAGCTGTCACACACTAAAAGACACATATTTTGTAAAATCTATTTTTTGCATTGCCATATTTTGGCCGACAGAGTCATGTGACGGCTTGTTTTTTGCGGGATGAGTTGACGTTGTTATTGGTGCCATTTTTTGATCGCTTTCTATTCCAGCTTTTGGGAGGCAGAATAAACAAAAACCAACAATTCAGGAATTGTGTTTTTTTACATTTTTTTATTCTGCTCCGGGTGTCGTAAAATTGATAAGGCAGCTTTGTTCTTCGGGTCAGTACGTTTACAGCGGTACCACATTTATATAGTTTTTTATGTTTTGGCGCTTTTACACAATAAAAGCTATTTTATTGAAAAAATTATTTTTTTGCATCGCTTTATTCTGAGAGCTGTAACTTTTTGATTTTTCGGATGAAGGAGCTGTATGGTGGCTTGTTTTTTGCGGGACGAGATGACGTTTTCAGCTATACCATTTTTATTTATATTCGTCTTTTTGATCGCGTGTTATTCCATTTTTTGTTTGGCGGTATGATGATAAAGCATTGTTTTTTGCTTTGGTTTTTTTTTGGTTTTTTTTACCATGTTCACTGAACGGGTTAACTAGTGGAACAGTTTTATAGGCCAGGTCATTACGGATGCGGCGATACCAAATATGTGTACTTTTATTGTTTGTTTGTTTTTTTTTCTTAATAATATTTATTGATGGGTACATTATATTTTTATTTTTAGCGGATTATTTATTTATTTATTTTACATTTTTACAATTTTTTTTTATTTATTTTTTTCACTTTCTGGGAGTTTTTTTTACTTTTTTACTTTGTCCCACTATGGGTCTTTCACTTTTTTTATTCTGATCGCCTGCATGGCACAGGAATGCGGCACCATCCCTGTGCCATGCAGGCAGTCAGCGCTGGACAGGGAGAAGATAGTTTGGAGATGCACTGCGCGTGTCCAAACAATCTTCCTGCTGTCTGGTGACCCGGATGTTGTCATGACGACATCGGGTCGTCATGGCAACACCCGGGAAGCCGCGGCAGACAGCGCTGGAGGCCAGAAGAGGAGGTGAGTATACCGATCACCTCCCCTTGCCACCGCAATGCTGCGATCGACTTCATTCACAGCATTGCGGGGGTTAATGTGCAGGGAGCGGTGCGGGACCACTCCCTGCACATAGTGCCGGGTGTCAGCTGTAACAATCAGCTGACACCCAGCGGCAATCGCGCCTGCACAGCCTGTGTGCGCGCGATCGCGATGACGTACTAATACGGGTCAGGCTCTTAAAGCCCAGGGCACTGACGCGTATTAATACGTCATGGGCTGTAAAGGGGTTAAAGTTGACTCAACCTCTGTCCTGTGTCCTTGTGTGTACCACATTGAGCATGGAGAAAAGAAAGAAGACCAAAGAACTGTCTGAGGACTTGAGAAACCAAATTGTGAGGAAGCATGAGCAATCTCAAGGCTACAAGTCCATCTTCAAAGACCTGAATGTTCCTGTGTCTTCCGTGCGCAGTGTCATCAAGAAGTTTAAAGCCCATGGCACTGTGGCTAACCTCCCTAGATGTGGACGGAAAAGAAAAATTGACGACAGATTTCAACGCAAGATTGTGCGGATGGTGGATAAAGAACCTCAACTAACATCCAAACAAGTTCAAGCTGCCCTGCAGTCCGAGGGTACAACAGTGTCAACCCATACTATCCGTCGGCGTCTGAATGAAAAGGGACTGTATGGTAGGATACCCAGGAAGACCCCACTTTTTACCCCGAGACATGAAACAGCCAGGCTGGAGTTTGCCAAAACTTACCTGAGAAAGCCTAAAACGTTTTGGAAGAATGTTCTCTGGTCAGATGAGACAAAAGTAGAGCTTTTAGGGAAAAAACATCAACATAGAGTGTACAGGAAAAAAAAGAGGCATTCAAAGAAAAGAACACGGTCCCTACAGTCAAACATGGCGGAGGTTCCCTGATGTTTTGGGGTTGCTTTGCTGCCTCTGGCACTGGACTGCTTGACCGTGTGCATGGCATTATGAAGTCTGAAGACTACCAACAAATTTTGCAGCATAATGTAGGGCCCAGTGTGAGAAAGCTGGGTCTCCCTCAGAGCTCATGGGTCTTACAGCAGGACAATGACCCAAAACACACTTCCAAAAGCACTATAAAATGGTTTGAGAGAAAGCATTGGAGACTTCTAAGGTGGCCAGCAATAAGTCCAGACCTGAATCCCATAGAACACCTGTGGAGAGATCTCAAAATGGCAGTTTGGAGAAGGCACCCTTCAAATATCAGGGACCTGGAGCAGTTTGCCAAAGAAGAATGGTCTACAATTCCAGCAGAGCATTGTAAGAAACTCATTGATGGTTACCGGAAGCGGTTGTTCGCAGTTATTTTGGCTAAAGGTTGTGCAACCAAGTATTAGGCTGAGGGTGCCAATACTTTTGTCTGGCCCATTTTTTGAGTTTTGTGTGAAATGATCAATGATTTGATTTTTGCTTCATTCTCTTTTGTGTTTTTTCCTTGCAAGCAAATTAAATGAAGATAATAATACAAAGAATTTGTGATTGCAATCATTTTCAGGAAGAAACTGTGTATTATCTGACAGAATTGCAGGGGTGCCAATACTTTTGGCCACCACTGTATATAGATAGATAATGGATAAATAATAGATGATAGATAGACAATAGATAGATAATAGATACAGTTGTGCTCAAAAGTTTACATACTTAGAATTTTTCCTTCCTTGGCCTTGTTTCAGAGAATATGAATGATAACAAAAAAACTTTTTCTCCACTCATGGTTATTGGTTGGGTGAAGCCATTTATTGTCAAACTACTGTGTTTTCTCTTTTTAAATCTTAATGAAAACCAAAAACATCCAAATGACCCTGATCAAAAGTTCTCATACCCTGGTCATTTTGGCCTGATAACATGCACAGCATTTGACACAAATGGGGTTGAACGGCGACTAAAGGTAACATCCTCACCTGTGACCTGTTTGCTTGTAATCAGTGTGTGTGCATAAAATCTGAGTGAGTTTCTGGGATCCAGACAGACTCTTGCATCTTTCACCCAGACACTGACGTTTCTGGATTGTGAGTCATGGGGAAAGCAAAAGAATTGTCAACGGATCTACGGGAAAAGGTAGTTGAACTGTATAATACAGGAAAGGGATACAAAAAGATATCCAAGGAATTGATAATGCCAGTCAGCAGTGTTCAAACTGTGATTAACAGATGGAAACCAAACCACAGTCAGGTAGACCAACAAAAATTTCGGCCACAACTGCCAAAGAAAAACCCACAAATAACATCAGCTGAAATTCAGGACTCTCTGAAAACTAGCGGTGTGGCAGTTTCAAGATGCATAATAAGGAGGCACTGGAAGAAAAATGGGCTGCATGGTCGAGTTGCCAGAAGAAAGCCATTACTGTGCAAATGCCACAAAGTATCTCGCCTGCAATACGCCAAACAGCATAGAGACAAGCCTCAAAACTTCTGGAACAAGGTCATTTGGAGTGATGAGATCAAAATTGAACTTTTTAAGGCCACAACCATAAACGTTACATTTGGAGAGAGGTCAATAAGGCCTATGATGAAAGGAACACCATTCCTACAGTAAAGCACTGTAAAAAGAGAAAACACAGCAGTTTGACTTCACCCATCCAATAACGATGAGTGGAGAAAAAGTTTTTTTGTTATCATTCATATTCTCTGAAACAAGTCCAAGAAAGGAAAAATCCTGCCGGGGTATGTAAACTTTTGAGCACAACTGTAGATAGATAATAAATACATAGATAGAAAGGTGGATAATAGATAGATAATAGATAGATGATATATGGATAGATAATAGATGATAGATGATATATAGATATACAGTATAATGGATAGATAATAGATGATAGATAATAGATAGATGATATATAAATAGATAATAGATAGATAATAGATAGATAGAAAGATAGATAATAGCTAGATAGATAATAGATAATAGATAGATAGATAGATAATAGATATTAGATAGATAGATGATAGATAGATAGATAGATAGATGATAGATAGATAGATAGATAATAGATATTAGATAGATAGATGATAGATAGATAGAAAGATAGATAGATAGATAGATAGATAGATAGATAGATAGATAGATAGATAGATAGATCGTTTGATTAGGAGGCATTGTGGCTGCCAGTACAGGGGCATTATGCCATGTTCTGTTCTGGGAACATTGTGGATGGCATTGTCCTGTGGGCATTGTACCTGGCCCCGTTATGGCTATATAATTGGATATCACGGATGAGGCAATGTAGCCGGCTCTTTAATAGGAACATTGTGTTTTGCTCAGTTTGGGGCACCGTGCCACTTCCCAAAGAGGCAAATTAATCATGCAGTGAAATGTCTGACCTAATTCCAGAGTTCCTATAATGAGGCACAGTATTCTATGACGGCCGTGGTCACAAAATTTAGCTACGTTTTTTGGGTCAGCACGTAGCACAAACTAACATGTTAAAAACAAATTAGAAAATGTACAGATTTTAGCACAATCTACGTCCTGCCGCTTGCTCATCTATTTGTGCCTCTAATTACTTTATGAAATGGCTTTTAGAGGGTTGTAAATGCTTTCACTTTTCATATTTTAGTAACTTTTTTCTTTGTTTTCTACATTTTTTAACACTTATCCTCAAGTTCCAGTGTAAATGGGATCACACCTCCGGATTACTGTGCTGTTTGTTCTGGAGCGCTGGAGCGTTACTGATCCTATTCTTTAGTGTTATACCTTTTATTTTTTTTTAGGATTATTTGTATCTTTATGGAAACATTTAACCCATTTTTTGTGAGTCAAGGACATGGAACTTTTGCAAAACTTTATTTACAACTATTTATATGTCTTGTTTCTACTAATGTTGCCCATGCAATCACTCATCGGATAATCACCATGGATAACAGTCCTGGGATCTGCAAAGTACCGAGACCCAATCCAAATGGGCGCAGGGGCACCGTAAAACATGTTCAAAAGCTGGGACTCTGTCTGATCCTTAGAACAGGGCTGTCAATTACCCAGTTTTTGGGACGGACATAGCCAAGTACAGAGCTCGGCATTTTCAGCGCCCCTTTTTCAGGATCCGTGTAGGTGTTGATGGTCAGGTAACTTGTTACTGTTGGTCATTTTTGCTGTTTGCTGTCACTAATCTTTGGCAAAATTGTGCTTTTTGCAGGGGCATGATAATCCAGGATGCAGAGGTTGAATCTCCTCTGGGATCTGATGCCTAGAGGGGCCCAAAGGCCCCCTAAGAACAGTATTATAAACACAGTATCTGGGGGCCAAGATGCTCCAAGTTATGTCCCTTTGACTTTATGCAAGAATAGGTCGAGGCGGCAGACATTGGAGATATCTACAACATATATTTCCCTATATGAAGCCCCCAGGGTCAGATAAGGGCGTGTTGACCTCTCATAGTGCACGATTTTTGCACATGAATGTTGCATTTTTAGCTTTGTTTGGAGCGTTTGTATTTCATGTTAGGCTCATTCGGTGCCTGCAGGCTTTCACTTACCATTCCTCAGTAGCCTGGGGCATCGCAGGGATAAATAGATTGTATCCAGGGAGAATATGATGTAAAGGAAAGTGTTTTGTGTAAAGAATGAAACACACAGAGAATAATACAATGGTGAAGAAGAAGAATAATAACAAAAAATCATTCCATCCAATCAGGGGCGGACATAAAATCCATGGGGCCCCAAATCAAAAGTTTTAATTGGACCCCCACCCTCTAAAGCATATATATATATTTGGTGGAGTAGGTGGGGTCACATTATCCTACTTTTATAAACGGGGAGAGAGACATGTATTGCGGTACATTCACAGCAATTATGCCCATGTTGAAGCCTCTTAGCGTTCTCATCCACAAAACCCCTTTCATGGCCATTATAGAGTTTGATGTTCTCAAAAATGCCCCACCCTCACACACAGAATATAATACCCCCACACCTGTCAGTATGATACCCCATATCCTCCTGCCCACACACTATCTTAGTCCCCACAGCACCCTCCACAGTATGAATTCCTTTCAGTATGATGCTCCCACAGCCCCCCCACTCGCTATGATGATGGCCCCCAATGCCAGCCCCCACCCAACATGATGGCCACCAATACCAGCCCCCCACTCATTATAATGGCCCAATATGACCCCACTCAGTATGATGGCCCCATAGATCCCACCCAGTATGATAGCCCCTCAATCTGCCACCCAGTAAGATGTCTCAACCGCCCCCTACTCAGTATGATGTTCTCCACAGTACACATTCAGAATGAGGTCCCCCACAGCCCCCTGCTCAGTATGATGTTCTCCACAGCACACATTCAGAAGGAGGCCCCCCACAGCCCCCTGCTCAGTATGATGTTCTCCACAGTACACATTCAGAATGAGGTCCCCCACAGCCCCCTGCTCAGTATGATGTTCTCCACAGCACACATTCAGAATGAGGTCCCCCACAGCCCCCTGCTCAGTATGATGTTCTCCACAGCACACATTCAGAATGAGGTCCCCCACAGCCCCCACTCAGTATGATGTTCTCCACAGCACACATTCAGAATGAGGTCCCCCACAGCCCCCACTCAGTATGATGTTCTCCACAGCACACATTCAGAATGAGGTCCCCCACAGCCCCCTGCTCAGTATGATGTTCTCCACAGTACACATTCAGAATGAGGTCCCCCACAGCCCCCTGCTCAGTATGATGTTCTCCACAGCACACATTCAGAATGAGGTCCCCCACAGCCCCCACTCAGTATGATGTTCTCCACAGCACACATTCAGAATGAGGTCCCCCACAGCCCCCACTCAGTATGATGTTCTCCACAGCACACACTCAGAATGAGGTCCCCCACAGCCCCCTGCTCAGTATGATGTTCTCCACCGCACACACTCAGAATGAGGTCCCCCACAGCCCCCACTCAGTATGATTTCCCCTCAACCCATCCCCTCTCAGTAAAAGGGTCACAACAGCCAGCCCTCCACTCAGTATGATTGCCACCAATGCCAGCCCTCCACTCAATATGATGTCCCCCACAGCCCACCCCCCACTCAGTATGATGTTCCCCACAGACCCCACTCAGTATGATGGCTCCCAATGCCAGCCACCAATTCAGTATGATTGACTCACAGGCACCCTCTTAGCATGATGATCCCCTCCCACAGCCCACCCACCACTCAGTATAATGTCCCCCACAGCCCACCCCTACTCAGTATGATGTTCCCTCAGGCCCCCACACAGTATGATGTTCCTCACAGCCCCCCTCTGAACAAGATGTTCTCACAGCCCCCCACTGAACATGATGTCCCCCACTCAGTATGATTTCCCCCAAAGCCCCCCCACTCAGTATGATGTCCCCCACATTCCATCCTCCACTCAGTATGAAGTCCCCACAGCCGACCCCCCACTCAATATGATGGTCCCCACAGCTACGGACATAAGAAAAAAACACTACTCACTTTGCCCTGTTCCCCCAGCGCACTGCTTTGGTCTGTGCAATTTTCTGAGGCTCTGCATTATAAATGCGATGTGGTGACATCATGGCGCCTGCAGTGCACGGAGTCTCAGACTCACAAGCATCATTCTATTCAATGGTATCTGCGTCCTGAGGATATGGATGCCACTGAAATAATGATGATGAGAGGGGGGAGGGCAGGTGCCGAGCAGCACTGGTCCTCCCCGGCTTACGGGGCCCCATAATGGCAGCGTGATCTACCATTATAGGCAGTACGCTACTGCTTCCAAATGTGTATTTGTTGTAATCGAGGAAGTGCCGTGAGTATTGTATTTTTTTTTTAAATCAGTGAATATATTGTGGTGGCCAGAATATTGTATGGAGAATTATGTGGGGTACATTATGCTATATGGAGGACTATGGGGAGTGCAGTATACTCTATGGAGGACTATGGGGTGCATTATACTGTATGGAGGACTATGTGGTGCATTATACTGTATGGAGGACTATGAGGAGTGCAGTATACTGTATGGAGGACTATGGGGAGTGCATTATACAATATGGAGGACTATGTAAATATTTACATTTTAAAAATTACAAAAAGTAAAATGGTTAGTACATAGTAGCACCCCCTGTTTGCAAGCATCACAGTTTGTAAACGCTTTTTGCAGCCAGACAAGATTCTTTCAATTCTTGTTTGCGGGATTTCCATCCATTGTTCCTTGGAAAACTCTTCCAGTTCTGTGAGATTCCTGGGCCGTATTTCATGCACTACTATTTTGAGGTCTAGCAACAGATTTTCAATGATATTCAGATCAGGGGACTGTGAGGGCCATTGTAAAACCTCCAGCTTGTGCCTTTTGAGGTTGTCTATTGTGGATTTTGACGTATTAGTATCGTTATTCATTTGTAGATTGTAGAAGCTATCCTCTTTTCAACTTCAGCTTTTTTTTACAGATGGTTTTATGTTTGCATCAAGAATTTGTTGAAATTTTATTGAATCCATTCTTCCCTCTACCCATGAAATGTTCCCCGTGTCATTGGCTACAACACAACCCCAAAGCATGATTGATCCACCCCCATGCTTAATGGTTGGGAAGATGTTCTTTTCCTGATAATTCTGCGCCCTTTTTTCTCCACACATACCTTTGATCATTGTGGCCAAAGAGTTCTGTTTTAACCTCATCGGTCCACAGGACTTGTTTCCAAAAAGAATCAGGCTTGTTTACATGTTCTTTTTGTAAACTTCGGACGCTGAATTTTAACCCAAAGATTTGTTCAAATGCTAAAAAAATGTATATAATGTTCATAAAAATCCAATTTTCTCTTTTTCTTTTAACCCTATTCTGTCTCATATTGTGTGAAGTACATTTATTAATAATATATTCTTTATGTGTCCCCTTTCTTCTTCTCAAACATTAGCTCAGTCCTTGTCTTTGGCTGTAAGGCAACTGGCTTCAGCAGAAACCCTCACCGACCACGCTTACTGCAGAAGAAATACAGGAATTCTAAGTACCACCGATCTATTAAACCTCACCCTTCAGTAATCTGTCTTCTGAAAAAGAAAGAGATCATAAGTAAATTTTTACACTACTGACAAATAGCCTATATTTATACTGAGTTTTTTGAGGAGTATTTTGAAGCAGGTACAAAATACTCCTCAAAGGGTACGTGCACACAGGGACTGGACAAGGTATTTTTAATTTTTTTTTTTTTAATGCAGATCTCAGAATGAAATATGACTACAGAGGGTTTGTTTGTAGTCTGTAGCCATGGAGACACATAAGTCAACGTTGGAGCTGCATTCACAAAAAGGACATTTTTAAAGCAAGACTATTTTCAAATTTTTATTTCTATTTCACATTGGCTTTTTACAGATTCTGGATGACATTAAAGGAGGAAAAACTTCTGAAATGATTCTTCTTGGTGGGATTTTTTTCACATGCCTAAAACATGGGATTTTAACAGGGGTGCGTAGACTTTTTTTTTATTCACTGAAGATCAGTACATATTTTCATCTTCTGCCTGTATTCTAATTATTGTTGTTATTTATTGACAGCAAGTAAAGGGTCTTGAAAAGGATGAGAAATTAACACAAAGTATAAAAAGTTTTAGAACTTTTTATTCTGCGCCATCATGCTTTATTTACATGCAGCATACATTTACATACGTTCCTTCATATATCCCCCCATGTTATCGCTGATGTTTCGTATCACTATTTTCTGCCCCTTTTATGTTTTTGTTTTCCATTATTTTATGTGTCTACTTCATAGAATACTGAGTCGGCGATGTAAAAGGTAGAACTATAAAAATGAAGGAAAATGTTCCTTTCTCGGCCAGCACTTAAAATGAGCAATGAGTCATCTTCCTCGCTGCACGGCCCGGCGCACCGGCGCACCTCATGGGAATTCTTATCCTTTTGTATCCAGGGGCAAGTGGTTGTTTCTTATGACAAAAAAAGAGTCAACTTCTTCCCGCTGTGAAGCAGTCATATTCCTTTAATGTCTCACTCCGGATAAGTTCCGATCTTATAACTGCTCTTATTTATCTTTAGAAGCGCCAAGTTGTAGCTTTCCGGAGAAATAACCTGTCTTGATCATCGCCTGCGAAATGGTTCACTGGATGGTATTAACCTGACACGGCAACCTGTGCCTCTCCAGAGGTTATAATACTATAACTCCCATCATACAGGAGAGTCACAGCTTTACTATCACTATTCCGGAGTTGTCTTGGTTTTTTCTCCATTCACATCTAAAGCTAATCCCACAATTCTGCTGATATTTCATCACCAATTTTCTCGCCGGGAGCAGTCTCGTGGTGTCTGAGAGTTTTTTGATGAGTTCAAAACTCATGAAGAAACTCTCCTACTTTGGGGTAGTTTTTGGAGAAATTTCTCAATTCCTGAAGCGTTTTGTGATGCTGTTTTGGAAGAATAATTTTTCCTGAAATGTTCTTTACAGCCTTTTAATTGGACAGGGTCTAGTTTCGAGAGGTTTCCTTCAGGATGGACTTTTTTTTGCCACCAAGCGTTTTTCAAATCTTCTTCAGGAAAAAAAAAGAGCTGAAACAACCTCCTCATATAAACAACAAAGTGGATTTCCCATAAAGATTAATTGGAAGATTTTTCCAAGAGTTTTTCCGCTTCAAAGAAGTGACATACACTTTTTTTGCCACTAGTTGATTGTCAAACCTTCTTAAGGATAAAAATACTCCTCATATGAACAGCAAAATTGGATTTCCCATAGAAAGAGTTTTTGATAGAGTTTTCAAAGCAGTTATTGGAGACGATCAGCTCCAAAAAACTCAAAAACTTTGTGTGAACAAAGCCTAGGCCTATATCTATACTGAGTTTTTTGAGGAGTATTTTGAAGCAGGAAAAAAATACTCCTCAAAAGGGATGTGCACACAGGGACTGGACAAGGTATTTTGGTGCTCTAGGCAGATGAAGTTAATTGCATCCCCCCAAACCCACCTCCCCAGTGAACCCTCAGACCCCAAGTAAAGGAATGGGCCAGAGACTAAGGTAACAGGACCCCTAATGCACCCACCTCCCCCTCCGATAATTCAGGTAACAAGCTCTGAAAACCACCTCCACTAGAATTGTTACCTTTTTCACCAATGAATGTATGTAGTGGTGATGGTTCTGGAGCTGTATTCATCACCAGAACCATCATCAGTACATGAATGCGAAATCAAAACCATCATCAGTACATTAATAGAACACCAGAACCATCATCAGTAAATAAATAGGTCACTAGAACCACCATCAGTACATGAATAAAGCACCAGAACCACCATCAGTACATGAATAGGGCACCAAAACCACCATCAGTAAATAAATGCATCACCAGAACCACCAGAACCATCATCAGTACATGAATACGAAATCAAAACCATCATCAGTACATTAATAGAACACCAGAACCATCATTAGTAAATAAATAGATCACTAGAACCACAATTAGTACATGAATACAACACCAGAACCAACATCAGTATATGAATACATCACGAGAACTACCATCAGCAAATACAATATCAGTACTTTCATCAGTACATGTAAACTTCACCATAACCGCCATCAGTACATGAATATATCACTAGAACCACCATCAGTACATGAGCTAAATCTGCCACACTGTTCCCCTTAATGAGCTATAACCACCACACTGTCAAACATTATCAGCTATAACTGCCACACCCTCCGCTCTTATGAACCATCGCCTGTTATCACGGTGTTAGTGACTCACTGGCACTGCTCACCTCTATGCCTGCGCAACGGCCTTCACTGTGTTAAAAGCCTGCGGATGGAGGAAGGCGCCGGGCAGTCACAGGCATTCAGCAATTTCAGTTTTTTTTCCCTTAGGGCAACCCCCTTGGAGAGGCAAGAGGTAGTGCCCTAACCTGGTGCCTACCCTGCTTACCCCTCATCCCAGCCCTGTGTGCACCTGATGCCTTTGTTCTACAGCCAAGTTTTTTGTCCTCAAGAGCCTTCTCTGGCGGCTGTGCCGTCTTATCTCATTGATTGTAGGAACATGGGTTTCTGTATGTTTCTAGGGGCAAGCAGCAAAATTTTGTAAGCGGCTTTGGATGTGACTAGAGAAGAGATGCAACATATCTATTATGTATATTAACAGCAAATAAACTTATATGGCGCTATTATAGTGTCACAGTGTGGCAGTACTATTTTTTTGTCACTATATGACAGCATTGACTCTGGGTATAACACTGTATATACACAATTTTTTTGACAGTAGATAAATTATGTATGGTGGGAATAAAGCAAGGAACTGCACTCTCTGAAATGATCAGTTTCTTGTCATTAACAAGCTTCAAACCCAATACTCATCCTGATGCGGAGGATGTCATTAATGATGTCACGGGGATTCCCTGCGTATATGACAGGTCAAAGGTGTGCAGGGAAGAAGCCGCAAGCGACAGTTATCTAATGGGCTTTTATCTATAGACTGAGAAAACAAGGAACATAGAGATTACAGCCCCAATTCATCATTGCTTTGGCGCCTTTTTTCTGGTTTATTACTTACGCCTTATTCATTTTTGAACTTGCGACTTTCTTTTAGCTTTACTTTACCCGGTTCCATTTTTTTTTTTTCCTTCAGCATTATGACTGCAGTTTTTATTATCCGGATGTTTTAGCCTAATTCATCATTTGTGACTTGTTGCAAACTTTTTGTGTTTTATTCTCCAATATCTTCTTTTTTTTTTTTTTGCACAGTTGAAGATTAACGCGCAACATTTTAAAGCTTAATGAAAGGATCGTGCGACTTTTCACCCTCAAAAACACAAAAAAGAAACAATAAAATATAAGCATCTTTGAATTGGCGCCAATTCTCCAGACTGTGGCCCCCGATTCATCAAGATTGGCGTTTTGTGCTCCAGTCTTGATGAGCGCTCGGTGTCTCTTAATCCTCCCGTGACCACATTGTGTAAAATTACGTAATATAGTCACGGTGGTGTAGTGTCCACACGGTACAAGGAATTCAAGAGAGTAGATTTCAACTGTATTTTATTCCTCTCCTTCTTCCTCCGGCACACCCCATAACATGTTATTCATCAGACCAAAACTGAAACTGAAAACTTCCCCAACTCACTTCCTGTCTCCAACTTTCCGGTCACAAGACTTCGTTTTCTTAAAGAGACAGATCTAAACATTATACATTACATTATCCCCTTTTTTTTTTACATACTAACAACCTAAGAAGAAAATTTATGATGCACCAGTACAAAAGAACATCCGAAACACAAAAATCTCTTTTTTTTTTTGTTTTAATTACATCTCTTCAATGTGTCTCGATGGAGCCCTTCTTTCTCGCGTAGGGTAATGTCTGTGTTCATTGGGGGTGTCCATCGCCGACGGATCAGCTACCTCCTGTTGGCCCTCTCCACCGTCAGGTACCAAATCTTCCATCAGTGGGAGCCCATTACCATGGTTCTGCGGTATGATTTTAAAATGTGAGGAATTTCTGGTTATGGAGTGTCCCTCCCGCTCAGCCGTGACCATGTTGCCTTTTCGCTCAGTAACATTATATTTTGCAGGACTATATACAGCTGAGGTTTTGTTGGTTGATCTTTGACGCACAACAACGATATCACCTCTTTTGATGGCATTTGGCTGTGCCCTTCGCCATCTGTCTGCATAATGTTTCATGGCTTGCTTGTTAAAGAAATCTGTTGATCGCACTGAAGAGTACTTGGTAAGGGATGGCTGGTCACATCAGGGATCCGTATACGAGGCGTTCTGCTGAACATTAGATGAGATGTAGCAGCAGTAGTGGTGGAATGTGGCGTATTGCGGTAATTGAATTTGTATAATGACTGTTTCAGTGGGGTGTGCTCCAGGCTAGCTGCCTTGATTCGCTTCCCCATAGTGCGCACGAAACGCTCTACGATTCCATTGGCTTGCGGCCAGCAAGGTGTGATTTTCCGGTGGCTGAACCCCAAGTATTCATAAAATTGGGTGAACACATATCCATTGAATGGAGGTCCATTGTCTGTTTTGACCACTCTTGGAATGCCATATGCAGAGAATATGTCGTCCAGTTCTGGTATGACACTATTAGCAGACGTTGTAGAGATGAATGAAATGGCAGGGTATCTAGAATATTCATCAATTGTTACTAGAATGTGTTGGCCATTTGGTAATGGTCCATATATATTGAATGCCACTTCCTCCCAGACAGCAGTGGGTAACGGAGACATTTGTAATGGTTCTAAGCTTGATGATGGAGTAATTAGTTGACAAGTGGAGCAGTGTCTAATCTTCTCTTCCACCAATTTATCCATATTTGGGATCCACTAACTTTTTTGTGCCAACAATTCCTAGATGACCTTCGTGTGCTATTTGTATGACTAAGTTGCGCAAGGCCTTAGGTACAACCAGTTTGGTACCTCGAAGGATGAGGTGTTCTTCAGTGACTGACAATTCCTCACCTACATTTGAGAATAATTTTAATTCTTTCAGATCAATCCCAGAACCGGGAAATTTTTCCTTTTGAATTTCATGCCACTTTCGATTTTGAATGATTTGTATTAAGGCACAGAGTGTCTTGTCACTTGTTGTATTCACAAACTGATCAACAGAAAGTGCTTTTGGCACTGTGTGATCTGCTACAAAATGCATGTATTCTTCAATGGAGGAATGTACAGGTAGATCATCATTCGTAGGATGTCTTGAGAGATAATCAGCCCGATTACTGTATTTTCCAGGTTTGTGAACAATTTTATAATTGTAGTCCTGTAGACGTAGACCCCATCGTTCGATTCGTGCAGGCATTCTAGCTCTGGGATTTTCAAAAATTGTGAGGAGGGCTTGATGATCTGTGACAATGGTGAAGGGAGCTCCACAGAGAAATAAGTGAAAGTGTTCACATCCCCAGACAACTGCCAAGCTTTCTTTTTCAGGTTGTGAATATTTTCTTTCAGTGTTTGTTAAGCTTTTACTTGCATAAGAAATGATGTGGGGATTTTGATTGTCATCCTTGTATTGCGCTAAAATGGCACCCAGTCCCACGGGACTGGCGTCCACAATCAGTTCAGTTCGAAGAGCTGGATCAAAATAGGCCATGGTTGTTGTTGAGCAGAGTTCGTTCTTAATTGTGTCAAAAGAGGCCTGACAGTCTTGGGACCATTGAAAAACACAACTTTGTTTGGTAAGTTCCCTTAATGGAGTGCTGATTGTTGAAAAATTTGGAATATATCTAGCACAGTAGCTTGCCATTCCAAGAAAAGAGCGCACTTCACTGGCATTCTGTGGAATTGCGGCTGCAAAAGTCAAACTCTTGCATCTTCTGAGACCCACATGGGTGGAAAATGTTGTCAAGTATCTGGATTCTGGACTCAGTTCCAATTGATGATAGCCCTGTTGCTCCATTTAATAAGTGAATGATGTCATCAATTGTGGGTGAGATATGTCTTTCTCTCTAAATAGCGGTGTTGGGCAGGCGCATATCAACACACAGTCTCACCTGCTCTGGAGTGTTTGGTTTTGGAACTACCACAAGTGGAGACACCCACGGAGTGGGACCAGTAACAGTTTCAATAACGTCCTCGTTCATGAGCAATTGGAGTTCCTTTTCTACCTTCTTTCTCAGGTGAAATGGAATACGCCTGTGAGCCTGGGCTACTGCACGGACACTGTCATCCACATGAAGATGCACTTGAGAGTCCTTTAGTTTTCCCAACCCACTAAATAGGGAGGGAAAGCTGTTCACCATGGCTTGTACATCCAGATCCGCAGGATCGGTTATGGTATCAATAATCTGGATGAGTCCTAGTTTCAAGGCAGTGTGATAGCTGAGAAGACAGCCTCCCGATCCTTGCAATGTGTGAAAAGTCATTTTCTGCCTGTATTCTTTATAGCTAAGTTCAGCGTCAAATTGTCCCTTTGTAACTAGAGGTGTTTTAGATCCGTATGGAAAGATCTTAGCATGCACTTGCTGTAGGACTGGCTTTGTTTTCAATTGTTCATATGCATCGCTGTCTATGATATCCACTTGCCGCGCCCCCGGGGGCCTTACTGTTTGGGGACAGTATATATATATCACGGTGGCTGGCCCAGGGCGGACAGTGCACAAAAGGGGTAGCGATTACTAATAAAGTTCAGAGAAATTCGTGACGCCACCTGTTGTGTCTGGTGAAGGTCACCAGCGCTGCAGCAGTCCTCTGAGGCAGGTGACAAGGCAACTAGAGATGGTACAGCTCCCCACAGGTGGAGCGGGCCTCAGGGCAGTGTAGATAGATAGATGGTGGGTGCGCTGGGCGTTGTTGTGCTGGTAGAGAATGCAGCAGGAGTAACGGACAGAGACAGGGGGTTTTACTTCGTTACCTTTACTGGTACAGCTGGTGGACATGGTCCAGGGTACTCTAGGTGAAGGGCGCACTTTTGGTCTTCTCCCCAGGGAGCAGGTATAAGGCCTCCTGATCTGTGTCTGTCTCTGTGTAAGCTCCTGGCCAGCCTGCAACTGTGCCTAGCTTATGTGTCTGGCTTTTTCTACTCCACCTGTTGATCTAAAGTAGGATCTCCGGTTGGTAACCACTTTCCCTGGACGTCGGGGCCTTCGTGGTTCCTGGTCCTGTATGTGTCTAGCTTCAGGTTTGCCAGGGACTTGTAGTCCTCCTGGGATTCCGGTTAACCCTACTGAGTGTAAAGGGTCCCTGTAGGCTCGGACCTGGTGTCCGGTGTATATATCGGGGAGAGCTTGTTATGCTCCTCTGCCCCCTTTTTGTCACTCTTTGCTTCCTCTCGCCTTCGACCACGCTCGGGGCCCTCACTAGGCTTCAGTGCTGCTGGAGGCCTAGCTTGCCTCACACAGCAGCCTGCGTGCTGCTCTCTCTCTAGAGCACACTGTAACTGAAAACTAAGACTAAAACTGAGCTGCCTAGCTCCACCTTCCCTTTATATATCCCTATCAGGGCTCCCTCTGCTGGTATGAGGTGGAAGGTGGAGGTGTTTGCATGTAGTGAGGGCCTCTTGTGGAGAAATCCGTCCGTGCACCCTTCTGGGTTCTGTGGCGCCCTGCGCAGCAGGGCGCCACACACTGAAGCTCCCGTATCTATTGTAAAGGTGATATCAGTGTTGCAGAGGGCGAGCGTGATACAGGGAGACTGTACTGAGCCAGTGACAGAGGTAGTGAACACATAATTCTCAGCCACAGACATTTCTTCTACATCCTGATTCACTATTTTTACATTTGCGGGCTTCGTCATAGGTAGAGGAGACTTGTTGTGCGCCAATTTGCAGGCAGCTGCAAAATGGTTCTCTTTTCCACATTTACTGCATGTTTGTCCCATAGCTGGACATCTGTTCAGGGGGAGAGGGAAATCTTGTTCACATCTATAGCATTTCTTCTGTTTCGGGGCTTGCTTGTCTTGTGCACTTTTATGTTTGAGATTATGCACATGTAAATTATCCCCATTCTCCATGGCGGTGGCCTGATGATCTGCTATCTCTATAGCACGGGCCATCTTGAGCAAATCATGCAGAGAGAGATCCTGCTGCAAAGCTGTACGTCTTATATTACTAGACGAGCAGGTGACCATTACTTGAGTTAGGATTTCATCATCTACGTCCGTAAATGCACATCCATGTGCTAGTTCTTTTAGCCGTGTGACATAGGTGTCTATGGATTCTTCTGGAAGCTGTTTAGCAATCCTGGACTTGTATCTTTCATATCTGATTTTTTGTTAGGGGCTGAAGTAGTCAGTGAGAGCTTTGGCGCAGTTGCTGTACGTGTCTGTCTCTGCTGCAGGTAACGTGCTGTATATGTCATAGACTCCTGTGCCAACTATTTAGATGTCACCAGCCCCCACCGCCACGCTCGAGGTGATTGCAAGGTGCATATTGGACACCATAGCAGCTGGGGGGTCTGTTGAAGTCCCCTATGACTGCCATGTTAGTCCTCCTATGAAGCCTATAGACTACAATATTAGGTTTAGCAATATACAGGAAAAGCGATCAAGTGATTGGAGATTCAAGTCCCCTAAGGGGACTAAAAAAATCAAATAAAAAAATCAAAACGTAAAAAAATATATACATAATTTGAAAACTTTTAATTCAATGTTTACAAAAAAAAATTATAAAAGTTTAAATTATCTCCGTTTTAAAATAAATAAATAAACATAATTAGTATTGTTGGGTCTATAGCAATGTTGTATATAGCAAAAGTGATCAGATGATTGCAGCTTCAAGTCCCCCTAAGGGGACTATTAAGAACAGTGAAAACTAAAAAATAAAAAAACATAAAAGTTCAAATCTCCCCTTCTTTTCCCCCAGTACAAATAAAGCTAATCCAAAAAAAAAAAATAATACACATATGTGGTATTCAGAAAAGTCCGATCTATCAAAATATAAAAATAATTAACACCATCAGCTAAAAAAAATTCAAGAACCCCAAAATTAAATTTTTTTGGTCGCTGTAATTCCACAAATAATGCTGTAACAAGCAATCAAAACATCATATCTATTACAAAATTGTATCAATAAAAACGTTGTTTCACCCTGCAAAAAATAAGCCATTGACTGAAAATTGAAAACGTTACAGGTCTCGGAAAATGGCGACACAACCCCAAAAAATTTTTTTTTTTGCAAACTTCTGATTTTTTTTTGTCACCACTAAAATAATAAAAAAACGGACATTTTGGGTATCGCAATAACCGTACTGATGAGCAGAATCATATTTTAAGGTCATTTTGTACACCTTAAAAACAATTACCAAAAAAGCAATGTCAGAATTGCGCTTTTTTTTCACAATTTCTCCCTATTTGGAATTTTTCGAAGAGTTTAAAATGGATTTTGTAAACCAGATATCGACATTTTATCTAGTTTTGGGGTCGACAATACAAGTCTGAATGATATTTCCGCAGTTCTGATTGCAGCATGTGTTTATGTTGTATGGAGGGGGGAGGGGAAACATCTGCAAGATTAAAACGACAGTTCTCATAGGCTCTCTGTCATTTTAACATTTTCTTTCATTTTTCTTAAACGCTTTTTTTTTTTTTTTTTCCTTGGGGCAATTATCTTGATGGCTTAAGCTCTGTCTCTCGTTCCACCTTTGCCTCGTGGCTGTCATCATTCTCTGGAGGATTCGAGCGCCATGGCGAGCTGCAGGCAATCACAATACTGACCGGACAAATAAATATCGAAGAAATAATTTGACAAGTGCAGAACAATATTATATTGCGCCATTGTAATTATCATGTTCAGCTCTCCATTCACACGGCACTAAATTACCGGCGGAGTGTTTAGTATGCCGGAGCGCTCGCTCACCATCTCGCTCGCTGCTTTGTTTTTTTTTTTCTTTTGGTGTCATTTATGATATAGAGCCTATGTATCTTAGTTCACCAATCTTCTGACTTCTATTAGAAACACCCTTTTATAATATGAACCTTTCCATATGAACAGATTCCTCTGGGAACCCAAAACAGCCTGATAGAGTATTGATTGGTGTGTGAATGAAATATAGATGGCTTTTTTTTTTCTGGTTTTTATGTGGAGTCTGCACCTAATGTGCAAATTCTTCGCCCCCTTCCTCCAGCCAAGAGAATAAGGATAAAACCCTACGTCACATTCTGAGTCTTCAGATATAAGAATTTTCAAGAGTTGGACTCCCATCGATCTTATATTGATGACCATCGATATCGCAGTCTTGGAAAAGCCCTTTAATTATGAATGGGTACAAAGAAATGTAAACAATTTTGCAATCATTATATATATATATATATATATATATATATATATATATATATATATATATATCACAATCTCTATTTATATAACATAAAAAAGTAATCTTGCAATATTCACACTGGCCACTGGGGCTTTTTAGACTCACATCCCCTGTGCTTTCAGGAAGAGTTTTCAGCAGACTCATTATCAGCAGAGACAGGACTATAATGACTGATAACACCTCTATACAGAGCTGATCTGTAGCGCCCCGAGGGCTCGGTTGCTACAGGGGTACTGCACCTCAACCAGAGGTGTGATATTCCACTCCCGGGTAAGAATGGAGTGTGGACCAGGGCTCAGTTAGCTGCATGCACACACACATACACACCCCATTTCCGGGGGTCAGCTCGACGGTGCACCCAGATGCGGGCACAACTGACCATGTCCCTGGCTGGAGTGGGGAAGGGGGAAGAGAACCCAGTGGTGTAGGAGCAGAAAGGGGATGGTTTCTGGAGCATAGGAAGGAGCTCATTGGGTGCAGGTCACCTGAGCTCAGACACAGAGAAGCAGATAAAAGGTGGGAGCCATCTTAAGTCAGAGAGCAGAGTAGTGCAGCCAGGGAGTTCAGTCAGAGCAGAAGGGAGAGAGAGCTGACAGGGAGCAGCGGCTCAGGCTGAGCTCAGCTCCACGAGGCAGGCCTAGAGAAAAGGCCGGGGCCAGAGAGGAGAAGAGAAGAAGGAGAAGGAAGAAAGGAGAAGAGACAGAGGAGTGGAAGGGCTCCAGAAACAAGGAGGCAGAAGGGACCCTAAGAGTGCAGAACGGACAGCAACCGTTGCATACCCCATTATATCGGGTGGAAGGGTCAGGCTGTGGAAAGGTACCGGATCCCTAAGTTGGTGGAGGCGAATCTACCCTCAGCCAAGAACCGGAGGTTGTGACCATTTATTGGTGTGACCCCCCGCTAAACCTGCTAGGAAGGCACCATATAGGATAGCGGGAAGTGAAGGCCAACGCTTACCCGACACGGTCCGCGGTAGCCGGACAGAAGTCAGGACACTGGTGGGGCACGAGAGGCCAGAGAAAGGACAGAAGGGGGTCCTGTGCCATACTCCTGAATTGCCTGGGGGTTGACCGAGCTCCTCACCTGGTGGATGCAGCACGGCTTGGGCAGTCATTGCTGACAGAAGTAACTTGGATAACAACTGTGAGTAAAAGACCCTGGACTGCATCATTGGACTCTGTGTGATTTCTGCTGCGCCTGCACCATCACCCCCAGCATCCACTTACACTGCCCTGAGGCTACACTCTTCCCGTGGGGAGTTATCCTACCCCTGTGCTGCACACCAACACCAGCCTCAGCGGTCTGCCTCGCAGCGGCGGTTATCTCTGACCGCAATCCACGGGTGGCGTAGTCGGACATTTAAAGCACTGATTGATAGACTGCCACAACTTGGTCTGACCACCCTGAGCCACGGGATCGGGTTGCCACTACTACCCCCATCAGCACCGTACACCAGAAGGCCCGGTTCCGGGTACCTCACGGCCCAGAGGGCGAGTCAGCTCTGGCGTAGTCGGCAGGATTGTGACCAACCCGCCACAAACGGGTATTGCGTGCCTGAAAAGAGACTGTTTCACTGTATTGAAAATGGCGCCCGCCCCAGCAGAACGGACGCCATAATGTGCGCGCCAAAAGATAACAAGAAGCCACCTCCCATCGTGGGCCAGGTCCCAGAATGGCGCCAAAGATGGAGCCCACCCCCAACAGCCATGAGTGCGGCTGTAGAGATGTCCATCAATGTGGGGGGGGTGGCCCTGAGAGTGATTGTCAGCAGATTGCCCCGGGACCACCCCCAACAGGGGCGGAAAGAGAAGAAAACCGAGGGGCAGGGTGTGGTTTGGATCAGTCTCACCAGATCACACCCGGAGATGGAGAGGAGCACCAACTCCAGCACCCTGGCAAGCGGCCTGCTGCAGGCCGAGGCGACCCCGTACAGCTCCCCGCAGAAGACCCTGAATTCCTACGGACAGCGCTGGAGGAGTTGGACCGGAGGATGGTCCGGGCGCAGAGGGAAGTCATCGCCGGATGGAGGGAGGAGATGGCCCGGCGGGTCGCGAGCCGGCAGCAAGAGACGCTGCCAGCACCCGGCAGCGCGCCTGCCCCCGAGGACAGAGAGAGGAGACCGGAGGCCGAGAACAGCGCTGCCACAGAGGCAGGTAAGGTGGACACCCCTGCCTCGAGTCCTGACGCCGCAGGCTTACCCCTGGATCCCGCCGCGGAGCCAGAAGTCCCGGGAGCCGCTGCAGCTTCCATGCTCCCGCCGCATACACCTGGGCCTCAAGCCGCGAGCACCGCCGCTGAACCGCGCCATTCACAATAGGTGATGTCACAGCTCACCTCCTCCTCCTGTACAATGACTGATAACACCTCTATATACAGTAGATAGCACAGGATCCACCATTCACAATAGATTATATCACAGCTCACCTCCTCCTCCTGTACAATGACTGATAACACCTCTATATACAGTAGATAACACAGGATCCACCATTCACAATAGGTGATATCACAGCTCACCTCCTCCTCCTGCTGTACAATGACTGATAACACCTCTATATATAGTAGATAACACAGGGTTCACCATTCACAATAGGAGATGTCACAGCTCACCTCCTCCTCCTTCTGTACAATAACTGATAACACCTCTATATACAGTAGATAACACAGGGTTCACCATTCACAATAGGTGACATCACAGCTCACCTCCTCCTCCTGAACAATGACATCTTTATACACAGCTGATAACACAGGATACATCAATCTCAATAGGTGATGTCACAGCTGATCCTGCTTCCCCTCCTCCTTCACAATGACCTCTGCACACGCTCATTAGATGCTTAATACAAAACATAAGGTCAGGGTCTGTTCATTATGGCTAATGAACAAGTGTTGTTTCCTGAAAGAAAAGTTAGAGTCTAAAAGTTAGAGTTAGAGTCTAAAAAAGACCCAGTGGCCAGTGTGAAAACTGTAACTTTTCTATTTTTTTATTTTTAATACAGATCATGATGTGAACAAAAAAAATAACATTGTCAAATTTTGAAAAAAAAAACTTAAAAAAATAAAATAAAACTTTTCTGATGACATATTCCATTTACATTATGATTAAAATCAGTTTTGATTGTCAAAGGTAATCAGCCAGTCATACACTTTTCGTGCTACGGCCATTATATGGTAAATGTAGTATTGAATAGTATTGAATAGTAGAGTGGATCGCTTCTCATAACTTTGGTCCACGGTCCAGGTCAGTGCTCTCTGGCCGTGGACAGGAGCTGCACAAATTTCCTTACCTTCCAGGATCCCAGGTTCGGTTTCTGTATTTTCGGGGGGCCGGAGAGACCTCACAGGTGGTCAAACGTGCAGTAGGGTTAGTGGAGAAAGCCTGGCAGCGGCTTACCCCCTGAATAACAAAAGGGTCAGACGTTACAATTCAAACTGCCCAACTTTCTATCTTCCCTCATATCATCTGTCAGGGAAGAGTCCGAGGCTCCATACTCATTAGATTGACGTTCAGTCCCACCAATATCGGTGGGTTTTGCCAACTTTGGTCTAATGTGTACAGGTACTGAGATAAAATCCTGAGCCAGGCATATGCTCATATGGTAGGGGAGTAGTTCCATGAAAAACCCCCAAAAACAACTCACATTCATCAAATGGTTTTCTCCAGAATTCTGGTTGGGAATGTCGCAAAATAAAATGTTACTTGCTTTTCCCAGAACATTTTTAAAAAGTGAATCAATCTTTCCCAAGCGCACCCTTCATTAAGACTGGTGGGGAAAAAAGCCAGTCTTGATGAATTTAGAAATCATAGGGTGTAGTGTGGCGCCCTGCTGTGCTTGCTGCCACAGGACCCAGAAGGGTGCATGGCTGGATTTCTCCACAAGAGGCCCTCACTACATTCAAACACCTCCACCTTCCACCTCATACCAGCAGAGGGAGCCCTGATAGGGATATAAAGGGAAGGTGGAGCCAGGCAGAGAGGAGAGTCTGAGCCTGAGTTTGAGAGTAGTCAGAGTTTTCAGTCCAAGTCAGATGAGTGTTGCAGTGTGCTCAGACAGTGAGCAGCACACAGGCTGCTGTGAGACGCAAGCAAGGCCTCCAGCAGCTCTGAAGCCAGACAGAGAGCGTGCCGACGCTCAGAGAGCGGTGAAAACTCAGCACGCCAGCTGCCTTGTAGTGAAGGCCCCGAGCGTGGCTGACGGCGAGGAGAGAAGGAGTGATAAAGGGGGCAGAGGAGCATACCAGGCTCACCCCAGTATATTTACCAGACACCGGGTCCGAGCCTACAGGGACCCTTCACACCCAGTAGGGTTAACCGGAATCCCAGGAGGACTACAAGTCCCTGGCAGACCTGAAGCTAGACTCACAGGACCAGGAACCACGAAGGCCCCGACGTCCAGGGAAAGTGGTTACCAACCGGAGGTCCCACCTCAGAGCAACAGGTTAAGTAAAAGCAGAACACATAAGCTAGGCACAGTTGCAGGCTGGCAAGGAGCTTACACAGAGACAGACACGGAACAGGAGGCCTTATACCCGCTCACTGGGGAGAAGTCCAAAAGTGCGCCCTTCACCTAGAATACCCTGGACTGTATCTAACAGCTGTACCAGTAAAGGTAACGAAGCAAAACCACCTGTCTCTGTCCATTACTCCGGCTACACCATCGTTCCCTACCTGCACCACAACGCCCAGCGCACCCACCTCCATTCATCTTACACTGCCCTGAGGCCTGCTCCACCTGTGGGGAGCCGTCCCATCAAAGCTGCCCTTAACATCAGCCTCATTCGACTGTCGCAGCGCTGGTAACCTCTTACCAGAATCCACAGGTGGCGCCACAAACTTTTATTTTCATATTATTAAACCCCTTTTTTGGTGCACTGTCCGCCCTGGGACAGCCACCGTGATATACATATATACTGCCCCAGACAGTAAAGCCCCACCGGGGGTGCGACAGTAGCAGATCTGAGAAACTCTCCTGAGAAGTAAGTATGGTTGTTTGAGTCTTCCTAGCTGACAAGGTAGTTGAGCACCCAGTTACCAGCATGATTTGGTTAATTGTTCTTGTTCTGTACATCCCTGGTGGCAGCTTGTCTCCTGTGTGGACAAAGGATGGGCCATATTGAAATCCATAGTAAAAACAAACCCAATCCTTCTTATTGCTGACACTTCCTACACCCCTGTACATATTAGATGGACAGCGTTGAGGTCCTGGGTTCAAATCCCACCAAGGACAACATCTCTAAGGAGTTTGTATGTTCTCCCCTTGTTGATGTGGGATTCCTCTGGGTTCTCTTGCTTCCTCCAAAGACTGATAGGGAATGTAGATAGTGAGCCCCAATGGGGACAGTGATAAAGTTCTGCGGAATATGATGGCACTATGTAAGTAAGCATAATAAATAAATAAATCAGCTAGGTCTTGTCATCATGGTCACCATTGGTGAATGTATGAGAGCTTCAACATGCATACATGTTTAGTCGCTTTAACACAGGATAGAACGATGAAAAGGACACAAAGGGCCCCCTATTTTCTCAATAAATGGGGGATTCAGTACTTAGCAGTGAATAGTTCCAACCATGACCGGGTAGAACTAGAAAATTTGGGGTTTTCAGATCAGAAGAACTTAGTTTGAGGTCCTCTGGTTCTTTAAGGTGGTAGAGACCCCAGTCCTGTTACTGTTTTGCAACTTATCCAAGGACCACTTAGAAACCCATTTTCTAACCCAAGACAAATATTTGCAGCTGTACGGTGATAAAAAGTAAAATATTTTTCTAAATCTATCCTCAAAGAAAAATGAAAAAATGAAAGAATAATGCAAATTTACAGCAGGTGAAAAACACGATTACTTAACGAAAATGAATCCTACCAAACTCAAACCTTCCTCTCCAAAATACATGCTGCAAGCAGCCATTACTCTTTCTTGCAATCAGCAACCCCAGACCGACCAAATGGCCATAGATATTCCAGCAGACACCTAATCATCTCCTAAATGAGCCGTTTCCTTCGTAAACTGGCCACTTGAAGTTCACTTGATGTTCAATCTTGCAATATCCTGCCACGGTTAGATGCCACCTTATCCCCCATCTCTTACAGATCAATAAGCATCAAAGCCTGGCCGGACAAATTTATCCAGAGTCAGGGGATCGGGGTAATAATCATCTTTAAAGATACAGCTGGACGACTCTGTAGATGGGCAATGTCACTCCTAACAATCTTCTGTATATATGTGTGTGTGTTTGGATTATAGATATTAACCCCATGAGGATGCAACTAGTTTTGTACATTTTTCCATTTTTGCATCAATGCTTTCCAAGATCCATGTTTTTTTTAATTTAATTTATTATTAGTACATTTTTAAATAATTATTTTAGCATTTTTTATTGTTGTTGTTTCTGCATGAGGTTGCATTTGTTATGCATTTTTTGGTACCTATTTTTTTTAAATACATATTTATTCCATTTCCATGTTTGGTGCTACTATAACCCCCAATAACTCCCAAGCAGCATGTCCGCTGTCTTGGGGTTTTATTTGACTCAGATCTTTCCTTCACTCTCTCATCAAAAACATTTCCAAAAGTCGCCCTTTTGTTCATTTTGAAAGTGCAAAAACTCTTACTGTCACTCTTACTCATTCTCATCTTGACGAATGCAACTTTCTACTAGTTGATCTCCCTCTCTCTAAATTCTCTGCTCTCTAATCCATCCTGAATACAGCAGTCAGGCTTCTATTTCAGTCCAGATGCTACACTCATGCCTCCACCCTGTTCCAGTCATTGCACTGGTTCTCATCTGCTACAGAATACAACATAAACTTATCACACTCACTCACAAAGCTCTTCTTAACTCTGCACCACCATCCTCTCTGTATTGCACACTACCTATTCTCTCCATTCCACTAATGAACTAAGACTAATATCTTCTATGATCCAAACCTCTCACTCCCGTCTCAAAAACTTCTCTCGTGCTGGACTAGTTTTCTAGAATGCTCTACTCCAGGTAATCAGGATATTTCCTGTAGTACGTAGTTTTAAGTAAAGCCTAAACACATTCCTTTAGCCAGGCCTATCACCTCACCTCACAAATCCAACTGTTCTCAGTTCTCGCTTCTTATATTTTCCTCTGAATCTAGTCCTTTAAATATGTTCCCACACCCTCCAAGCACACAGTAGCACATTGCATATGGATATATACAGTCATGGCCGAAAGTGTAGGCTCCCTTGAAATTGTTCCAGAAAATGATCCACCTCCCAGAAAATTATTGCAGTTACACATGTTTTGTTATACACGTTTATTTCCGGACAAAATTGTCGGCACCTTTCCAAAAATGTGGGTAAAAAACTTTGTTTCAAACATGTGACGCCATTTCAAACTCACCTGTAGCAAGTAACAGGTGTGGGTAATATGAAAATCACTCCTGGAACCAGATAAAAAGGGGAGAAGTCGACTCGATCTTTGCATTTTGTGTCTGGGTGTGCCACACTAAGCACGGAGAACAGAAAGAGGAGAAGAGAACTGTCTGAGGACTTGAGATGCAAAATTGTTGAAAAATATCAAGAATCTCAAGGTCACAAGTCCATCTCCAGAGATCTTGATGTCCCTTTGTCCATGATGAGCAGCATAATTTCTTGTGGATGTGCAGCCATTCTGCTATAGCTTAAAGCCAGTCAGTGAAATTCCAGCTAGGGTTTATCTTCTCGCTGTTTCTGTTCTTTATTTTGCATCTGCCTTCTGTTTCTTTTTATGAAGTATAAATTTTAGGAAGTATAGAATTTAAAAGTACATACTTTATACTTTGTTTTGTATTTTGTGATCTACTTTACTCACTCAGGGATCTTTATTTTTTTTCAGCACACTTTCCATTCCGTAGGTAATTTACACTCTGCTCTGCCCTCCGGCTCGTTAGGAGGAAAAAGCACTTTACGGCCTTTCAGGCAGTTTAGGTCCAAGCTGCCATCTTCTAGTCTATATTTATGGTTATCTATGTTCACGTAGAAACCTTTAAGGACTGCAGATCAGGATCTCTAGTTTGTACAGGAACTGGCAGAGTCAGTTGCAGTTTTTAGTTTGTTACCTATTTTTCCAAATGAGATGCTACTCTAGCATAACAATTGTTTGTATATGTCCCCGCTGAATTGTAAAGTGCTGCAGAATATGTTGGCGCTATAGAAATAAAATTATTATTATTATTAGCAATGTATTTCAATGCATTACAACCTAGATGTGTAAAATGAATGTGCTTCTGGTAGATCATACCTCACGTAAAGAAAAGTTCAAATAGGACACCTTCGATGGGCTTCATCCTAGTTCTTAAAATGGCCAGAATAGAAATGCTAAGATCCGTGCTGACGGGGATTGGAATTTTCATTACCTAAAGCATAGCTCCCAACGATCCTGGATTCAGCAGAACAGTCCCAATTTGGAGGAGCAGGTCAGGGATACGTTCCAACTTTCACTCACTTGTTCATTGTAATCTGCACTAAAAATGTTCCAAATAAGGTGGAATAAGGCTAACAAAAAGTAGCATTAATGCAATAATCAAAGTAGATTGATATTGTGTAGTTTGGTAGAGACACATGCTGAAAATGTGCAGGAAAAATGCAGCATTTACTCTACATGTGAACACAACCTTACAGACTTTACATTGCAAAATGGCACTACAGGTTGTCTCGCAAAAAAGCAAGACCACATGTAGTGAGGCTTAAGCAAAAGTGAAAAAGTTTTGGCTGCTAAAACTATGAATGAATGAATAAAAAATAAATCTATAGGTACCAACAGTCCTGGATATAATGGGACATCTATGCGGTCTGCTGAATGTCCTGCCAGGGTAGAGAGAAATGGTAAATGCGTGTGGCCAAAAATTTGCACAACGTGCGTCGCATAGTTTGTCACTTTTTATTTTCTGGAAAAGTTGGGAGTTATGCCTAAAGAGCTAAAATTAAAATATTTCTCTTCTATGCAATTGGATTGATTTAATTCATAAGCTAGAAAAATTTTATGAAATAAAAAAAAAAATTAACAAATGCGAAAAGCACAACAAAGTAGGATCTGGCTTTCAAATCCGAAATTAATAATATATGAAATAAGAAAATATGAAATAAAACAGCACAAGCAGTAGTAGACATGGACAGACTCAACAGTGAGCAACAGCAGCAATCACCAACTTTAACAACTTTAACTCAACAGCAATCACCAACTTTAAAAGAAAAGTTTGCCTTAGTCTTCATATTAGCCGATGCAGAACTCTTTAGAAAGCGGTCTTTGTGTAGGCCAATACTTGGTGGCACATGATGGGTATATTTTGGAGAACTTTCCCTTTTTAAATATACTACAATAGATCTAAAAAACTCACCTTCCACATGGTCTCAAACTTTAGATCTGTTCACTTGGTGTTGGTGCTGTGTGTCCACCATTTTTACTGTGATGCTGTGCCTGTGGGGTGACATGATAGTAGGCCATGGGGGCTTTGCCTAGCAGTATGGGTGCCTTGGGGCACCAGTTTGCTCCACCAGATGGTGCTCTACTGCTTCAGCAGTGGTCAGCGCATGGTGACGCACCTTTAAGGTCAAGGACCCACTGAGAGGTTTGCCATGACATGGCAGTGGGCTTCATACATTCTGATCAGAATGTTAACTGAGAACCTCGTGTTCAGTTTTGTAAATTTTTGCTTAGCTGCAATAGATCAATGTATACGTCTTGGATGTGCGCTCAATGGGGCCAATTGAGCAAAGTTTTTACACCAGAAAACTGGTGTAAAGGCTTTAAAAAGTTTAATTTTTTTGCGCAATTAGGAGCTGTGCAAAAATTTGTCTACTTTTGGCGCTTTCACGCCAGTGTGAATCAGCTCCGCTGAAATGGTTGGGAGCCGGTGTGTGACCATGCCTGCCTGTCAAATTATTAAAAATCCAGGTGCTTTGTACTTGCTATTCCAGTCCCTGACCAGAGTAGCATTTCTGGCAAGGCGAACTCCACATAGAGCCTCCTAATAAATTCGGTACATCCTACTCCAGGGAGCTCTTCATTAAGACAGGCGTGTGCTCCATCATTCTTTTTGAATTGTCCTCCCTTGTCTTTTTCTACAACTTTGGCATATCATCTGAAATATATTGCCAATAAGGATTTTGTTTTCCAACCAGATTTTGTAAATGTTAGAATCTATGTTGTTTTACTATTGGCCATCTTGTTGTGGTTTGCTGGCTTCTAGTCTTTTCCTCTGGTGCTGGGTTTCTTGGTCACGTGATCTCTGCACTCTTTATTACCCAGTACCTGGCCCCCATTCCCTGCTGGACATCAGTGTTGTAGCCTGGTTTAGTTCTTCTTGCTTTGGACTATAGTTATCCTGGGACTTCTTGTTCCACCAGTTTTGTTTCCATTAATTTTTGTTTCTGCAACTAACTTTTCAGTTAGGAGGTCTCCTGCTTTTGCTCCTAGTCCTTAGATCTTTTAAGGACTCCTTTCCCTTTCCTACAGGTCTTCGTTTGAATTCAGTGCAGGAGTTTCGGTGGGGCTATTCCCAAGGAATAGAGGAATAGGGCACCCACCCCAGCGTAGGGTAAAGCTGAGTCTCAGTGCAGGGACAGCTTTTCCCTTCTATTCCTTAGTTCTAAGTTGCAGAACATAACAGTAAAAACTCTGGAGGAGAATTCTGAAAAACAAACAAACAAAGAAAAAAGGAGGAAACAAAAGCGGCGCAATACTCTAAATGTATCTAAATAGGGCGAACAGAATGATAATTGTAATACATTGTACAACCACTACTCCACCATTTTGGCCCAAATTCCATCAGATATCTAGCACATTTTGCTAACTAATTATCCCCGTTTTGTCATTGATCTCCCAGTTCAGTCTGTCATGTCGGTCAGATCAGTTGTGTAAATTATCTGACATACGATTGATCCACACAGCGTGAGTTTATTTTAATCTTACGGGTCTGACAAAGTTTTGATGATCTCAGTTCAAATTTATTGAACTCAGATAATTCAAAACTACATATCATGGTATAAAGGACAGTGTTAAGTTATTGCAAAATTACCTATTTTTTAATGTCCTCATTTTAGTTCCAAAGACCAAAACCCAATTCAGTAAAGTCTTCTTGACCTTAAGAATCTCTTAGTCTACAACTAGGGGATGTATTGCTTTGTAATGTCCATGTGACACTGAGTCACTTCTCAAGATGAGCCCTGAGTCAGGGTAGTCAAGTAGTCCGAAGAGTCAGGAGGGTACATCATAAACAGAGGGAAGAGATAAAGGCATAGTCCGAGGTCAGAATACCAGGAAAATAACGGATCAGAGCAAAGGGGCTGGGCAAAACGGATGGCCAGAACGAGGTCCAAGGACAGGCAGCAAAAAGAACCACAAGCAATGAAAGGCACAAAGGAACAAACCACACAGAGCTGAATTTACGTCTTGCAGAGAGATCTGGGACTGACAGACCAGCTGAGTAGCTGGGCAATCACCTGGGGCAGGGAACACCTGAAGGTAGCCGAGCACCTCCCAGTCTCAGATTGGATGGCCGAGCTGTCAATCAAAACACTGATAGCTCAGCACGCCTCTACACCAGACTGGACAATTGAGCTGTCAGTAACTGCATCCCAGACACACTGAGGGGAGAAATCCTGACAGTCCAGATCTTTACTCATGGCAGCCATTTTATTTGCTATAAACTATTTTCAGAATATAAGATTACAATGATGAAGAAAGAACCACTACATTTTTTTGAAATAATTATTAAGGTGCAATGGTCTACAACCAGTTCCTGGCTTAAAATTGTGTATCATTGGTTTTATCAGTTTATTCACCTGTCCCACTTCTCCTCCGGACAGTTCTTCCTCTACTCCCTAGCAACTAATTGCAACAGCAACCCTACACATTTCGATGATTTCATGCCACCAGGTCATTTAACTCTGGTCAGGTAACAGGATGTTGCCTGAGTATTCAGGTAGTCGGCTTGGCATTCCTGTTACTACTTTGTTCTGCTATCCATCCAGGTTCCATCTCTGCTACAACTGTTCTTTACAACAACTCCGCTGTACCCCCAGTGCTACATCTGGTCTCCACTGCAACTCTACTTTACGAGCTTTGCTACATCTGGTCTCCACTACAATATATTCTCTGTACCAGTTCTGCTGTATTTGGTCTCCTTTATAACAACTTCACTGCTCCAGCTGCACTAATTCACTTCTACTGCTTCACTACTGCAGCTCATTATACACTGCTCAAAAAAATAAAGGGAACACTTAAACCACAGAATGTAACTCCAAGTAAATCAAACTTCTGTGAAATCAAACTGTCCACTTAGGAAGCAACACTGATTGACAATCAATTTCACATGCTGTTGTGCAAATGGAATAGACAATAGATGGAAATTATTGGCAATTATCAAGACACACTCAATAAAGGAGTGGTTCTGCAGGTGGGGACCACAGACCACATCTCAGTATCAATGCTTTCTGGCTGATGTTTTGGTCACTTTTGAATGTTGGTTGTGCTTTCACACTCGTGGTAGCATGAGACGGACTCTACAACCCACAGAAGTTGCTCAGGTAGTGCAGCTCATCCAGGATGGCACATCAATGCGAGCTGTGGCAAGAAGTTTTTCTGTGTCTGTCAGCGTAGTGTCCAGAGGCTGGAGGTGCTACCAGGAGACAGGCCAGTACACCAGGAGATGTGGAGGGGGCCGTAGGAGGGCAACAACCCAGCAGCAGGACCGCTACCTCCGCCTTTGTGCAAGGAGGAACAGGAGGAGCACTGCCAGAGCCCTGCAAAATGACCTCCAGCAGGCCACAAAAGTGCATGTGTCTGCACAAACGGTTAGAAACCAACTCCATGAGGGTGGCATGAGGGCCCAATGTCCACAGATGGGTGTTGTGCTCACAGCCCAATACCGTGCAGGATGCTTGGCATTTGCCACAGAACACCAGGGTTGCAAAGTCGCCACTGGCCCCCTGTGCTCTTCACAGAAGAAAGCAGGTTCACACTGAGCACATGTGACAGACGTGACAGAGTCTGGAGACGCCGTGGAGTGCGATCTGCTGCCTGCAACATCATTCAGCATGACCGGTTTGGCAGTGGGTCAGTAATGGTGTGGGGTGGCATTTCTTTGGAGGGTCGCACAGCCCTCCATGTGCTCACCAGAGGTAGCCTGACTGCCATTAGGTACCGAGATGAGATCCTCAGACCCCTTGTGAGACCATATGCTGGTGCGGTTGGCCCTGGGTTCCTCCTAATGCAGGACAATGCCAGACCTCATGTGGCTGGAGTGTGTCAGCAGTTCCTGCAAGATGAAGGCATTGAAGCTATGGACTGGCTCGTCCGTTCCCCAGACCTGAATCCGATTGAGCACATCTGGGACATCATGTCTCGCTCCATCCACCAACGTCACGTTGCACCACAGACTGTCCAGGAGTTGGCGGATGCTTTAGTCCAGGTCTGGGAGGAGATCCCACAGGAGACCATCCGCAACCTCATCAGGAGCATGCCCAGGCGTTGTAGGGAGGTCATACAGGCACGTGGAGGCCACACACAATACTGAGCCTCATTTTGACTTGTTTTAAGGACATTACATCAAAGTTAGATCAGCCTGTAGTGTGTTTTTCCACTTTAATTTTGGGGGTGACTCCAAATCCAGGCCTCCATTGGTTAATAAATTTGATTTCCATTGATGATTTTTGTGTGATTTTGTTGTCAGCACATTCAACTTTGTACAGAACAAAGTATTCAATGAGAATATTTCATTCATTCAGATCTAGGATGTGTTGAGTGTTCCCTTTATTTTTTTGAGCAGTGTATCTTCAACACCGCTACTCATGCTGCACCAGCACCACCTCTCCGCACTGCTTAAAATCTGTTCATCTGAATGAGAGGCTTCAAAATCCACCTCACCAGGTGGAAATCACTGAGGCAGTGTCACTCGTGGGTCAGCCCAGGACCTAATAAAGGTCCTCAAGACTGCCTTTCATATAAGCCATGCTAAGTTATGTTTCCCCTTCTCCTCCTCACTGCCCTGTGTCTGGCTGTAAAGCAAGTGGCTGCAGCAGGAGCCTTCCCCCTTTTCCTTGTCAAGGACAAAAAGTCCTACAATATCCTCCTATATTCTAGCAGGTCCACCTTCGGTTTGTGTTCATACAAGAGAGAGTTTCCTTTGTTGCAATGTCATCAATATTATGTGTGAAGGTGGTCCCCAGACTTTCTGTTTTTAATAGCCAAGCCAGCCCCCTTCTGTTTATACTCCATGCCAGATAAACCCAACCTGTGGCTTGTGAGCTACATGTGGCTCGTCGGCCCAAGATGTGTGGATCTCTGCAGTCTACCAGCTTGGTGAAATTAACACCAGGTCAAGCAAACAGTTATGAGAATTTCTCTGGATGGTGACTTTTTGGGTATCCTGCACAGACAGGATGATACTGTCAGTTAGAGTGGTGCTTGAATCTGGATGCAACACTGTGATGAGTGTGCTTGATGCTAGAATAGCAAATATACGTAAGGTATGAGTCCCAAGATGTAAGTATGCTTCTTATAAAGGAGGAGGAAACAAGTTCTTAATATTCCTGCTGTGGGAAATCTTTCATTGTCATTATACAGTAATGGGGACTCTGGGTGTCACTACTGGGGAGGCTCTGGATGTGGCCATATCTCAGCGCTGAATGTGGCTCTCGAGATAAGAAAGGTTGGGGACAACTGCTCTCTGCATTGTGGATTAGGAGGCTAGCTGGAAATGGAACTGCCAGGACATTGGACATACTAATACAAATATTCTAGCAAGTGACATATTTCTATATTAGGAACACATCTAATGATAGACCACTTTAACCCCCCCCAGCTGTTCTACAAATCAGCAGGGGATTAACCAATGTGTTCTCTGCAGGATTTCTACAAGACTCCTCCATCCTAGGTAGCGCTCCACATGACCACGTGAGATCTAGACAGCACCAGAAGAACAGAGGACCAAAAGTTGCGGCTAGTTTGGGGGTGAGCATCATACAGGTAAGTATAATCTTTTATTATTTTTTAACTTCTTCCCTCCACTCAGCTTATTAAGCTTTGAGGTCGGTATACACCTATGAGCATAATATACTTCTTTTCAAAACGCCTCTCTAAATATATGGCCGATTCAGACACATCAAATATAAAACTATTTTTTTACTCCATAGTGATTGGTAAGCAGAGTAAAAAAAAAGTTTTGAAAAAATTATATACAGCGGGTGAAATAGGTATTAAACATGTCACTAGTTTCCTAAGTAAATATATTTGCAAAGGTGCTGTTGACATGAAATTCTCACTATGTCAGTAACAAGCCATCCAACCCACACAGGCTAAGAAATAAACCATAGATTTCCATAAATTAAGTTATGTGTAATAATGAGAAATGACACAGGGAAAAAGTATTGAACACGCTTACTGAAATTTACTTAATACTTTACACACAAGCCTTTGCTGGTGATGACAGCTTCATGATGGCTTCTGTATGGAGAAACTAGTCACAGGCATTGCTCTGATTTTGGCCCAATCTTCCACAAAAACATTGTTCACATCCTGAAGGCGCTTTAGTTCCTTCCATATATTTTCTCTTGGATTCAGGTCCGGTGATTGGCTTGGTCATTTTAGCAGTTTTATTTTATTTCTCTGAAACAATTTGAGAGCTTCCTCGGCTGTGTGTTTGGGATCATTGTGTTGCTGAAATGTCCACCCTCTATCATCTTCATCGTCCTGGTAGATGGCAGCAGATTTTTATTAAGAATGTCTCGACACATTTGTTCATTCATCTTTTCTTCAATTATATGAAGTTTGCCAGTGCCGTATGCTGAAAAACAGCCCCACACCATGATGTTCCCACCTCCAACCTTCACTGTTGGTATGGTGTTTTTGGGGAGACATGTAGTGCCTTTTGGCCTCCAAACATTGTGTGTATTATGGCATCCAAAGAGTTAAATTTTGGTCTCATCTGATCAGACTATATTCTCGCAATATGTCACAGGCTTGTCTAAGTGTTGTTCAGCAAACTTTAAACGCGCTTTAACATGCTTTTCGTTCAGCAATGGAGTCTTGCGTGATGAGCATGCATACAGGTCATGGAGATTGAGTGCATTGCTTATTGTTTTCTTTGAAACAATTGTACCTGCTGATTCCAGGTCTTTCTGTAGCCCTCCACAGGTGATCCTTGGCTCTTGGACAACTCTTCTGATAATTCTTTTCACTTCTCTGTCTAAAATCTTGCAGGGAGCACCTGGTCGCGGACGGTTTACGGTGAAAATATGTTATAATAATTTTTATTTATATAGCGTCAACATATTCCGCAGCACTTTACATTTTAGAGGGGACTTGTGCAGACATTAAAGACATTACAGAGTAACACATACCGTAAATTATACACCAAAAGGAGTGAAGGCTCTGCTTGCAAGCCTACAATCTAGGAGGAAATAAGGGGCGACACATAAGGTGAATGGTAAAAATTGCTTGTATTGTAGAGTACAGCCATCAATAAAATTCATAGGGGTATTCAAATAATGATGCATGAACCAGTCACCATCCAGTTGTCACGGGTGTGTCAGAGGTGACAGACAGTCATCCTGCAGTGGGTTGCAGGAGATCTCTACGTTTGGCATTACAGACATCTTCTTAGAGCCTGGCTGTCTCTAGGACCCAGCGGCTACCTCCCTCTGGCTAATTAGCTCCCTGGCCTGGGTGTATAAATACCTAGTGTGTCTGAGAGGGAGGTGCCAACGATATTCATTACTACTTGTGAGTCTTTAGCAAGAGCAGTACTTCGTCTTCTCTGGAGCTTGAGGCCGTGTGCGCATTTGTCTGGAGTCGTCTAAAGCTAAGCAATTCCCCCCCTGTTTGTCTACCCTTGTTGTCTATAGAGGTTAGTGGAGATTGTCTAGTGCTCATCTTCCTCCTTCCCTAGCCTTAGCCATATGCCAGGGAAAGTCAAGGCGAGGCACGAGTGTGGGAATTGGTGAAGAGCCAATATAGGGACGGTAGTTGAGACAGGGTGACACTAGACCAGACTAGGAGGTCTCCACTCCCCCTTTTCCCTAGTGTCTGGACTCCCTTTCCCTCTTCCCTCTGTGTTGCACTAAGTCTTTCCCACACCTTGCGTGACACCAGTATCAGTACAAGTAGAGACACAGAGGGCTAATAAGTGATGGAGGGTGTGAACAGATGCTATGAGGATCCTGATTTTGAAGAAAGATGACTGCTCTTTCCACTTCTGGATTATGGCCCCAACAGTGCTCACTGGAATCTTCAGTAGTTTAGAAATGATTCTGTAACCAATGTGATCAGTATGTTTTGCAATAATAAGGTTGTGAAGGTCTTGTGACAGCTCACTGGTTTTACCCATCATGAGATGTTTCTTGTGTGGCACCTTGGTAATGAGACACCTTATCGGCCATCAGTTGAACCAGTTGATATTATTTGTCACTAAGTGGCAGGATTGTTTTCTAATTACTGATAGATTTCAGCTGGTGTCATGACTTTCCATGGCTTTTTGCACCTCTCTTTTTTCATGTGTTCAATACTTTTTCCCTGTGTCATAACTCATTATTACACATAACTTAATTTATGGACATTGATGGTTTGATTTCTTTACCTGTGTGGATTGGATGGGTTGTTACCGACATGTGGTGAGAATTTCACGTCAATAGCGCCTTTAGAAATATATTTACTTGGAAAATTGTTGATATTTCAATCTTTATTTCATCCGCTGTAGATAGAGACAGTGGAGTAGCATGAGTTATCATTGCCTTGGGCAAGGCAACAATTTTGCGCCTTCTAAACTGTGGAGCATTGGCACTCTAAGTCCCTTATACCAGTCCAGTATTGAACCTCTTATCCCTCAAGCACATGTATTGTATTGTAAGAAAATATTGAAGGAATTACAGTTTGCCCTTTGACCCGCTAGTTATTTTTTGCTTGTTGCTGAAATACGACAAAAATTATATATATGTATTAAATATTGTTATATTTTCTTTTACTTATTTTTTTTATTACAACTTTGTATTTTATTTTTTTTTTTATATATATATATATATAACTTTCTTACTACCCTATCACTAAACCTAATCCTTTCCCTAACTCTAGCCCTAACCCTAGTCCTAACTGTAACTCTAGTCCTAGGTGTGAAATTTTGCACCCTTATAAAATTTGTCACATGTCCTCTGACCTCCTTACACAATATGCCACAGGAGATAGATTTTTTTTTTTGCTTTTACAACTAAAGCAGCGTGAAATAAATGTATAAACTATTCCACAAAAATCAATGCAAAAATGTATTTAAGCATCTTTATTTTTTATACACAAGAAATATATAATATGGTATAGCAGAACTTCTCTATGGGATAATCCATTGTAGGGACCATTACTTTAGTTGTATTTGGAGGATTAACAGCCTAGGCAAAAAGCATTTAATACAGAAATCTTTAGAGGGTCTGTGGGGGAAAATGCCATCTTTTTGTACAAAGGTATGGAAACAATTGAAGAGAAGGTCAAGTGGGGTCAATTGATACTTGTATAGTATTTGGGTAATTAGTGAATATTTTCGAGAAGTGGATAATTGGTTTCAAAACATATTGGAAAAAACTGTGTTAAGTTAAAATGAGACTCCTGTCATATTTTTCACAATAGGATCATTTATTTTTTTCTCATTGGTTCTCCAATCAGAAGTTTCCAAGCTGATGTACACGCTATTGATCTTATAAGGGCATTCCATCACCTATTGGACGTCTGCGATCTTGGACTCCCATCTGAGCCATTCTAGAAAATGAAGGGGCCGTAGTGTATAACTTACAGGACCCCTGGACAAGAAGTTTTGGTGCTCATTGAACCCTCCATCGTTTATACTATCTTGGTATACGGGTGGCTCTGCCTGTTACCACATCTTAGTCACATAAATATCGGGATTAAAAGGTTTTCCTCATCTTCTTTCTTTAAGGGTACATCACTCCTCTTCCTCCCTGCTTCCTGTTTTCTGGAGGGTGGAGTGCTCCTTAAGATTGACAGTTCGGACAGGCGGCACAATTGTGCTCTCTCCCTACCTGCAACCAGAGGCAACAGAGGAATCAAACAGGAGTGCCACATTGTCACTCTGTTTCACTGGCAATGAAGGTGTGGCACTGGCCGGTGACTGAAGTGAAAACAGAGGAGGCAGGTACCGACATAGATGTTACAACAAGATGAGACAAGGAGTGAACATCAATACCAGGCACATCCTCAACCCATAATAGCTTTGCTTTGGGCTAAGAGCCAATTAGACGTCTCCTCTGCTGCTCTCTCTCCCCTCTCACAGCATGCAGTCTCAGAGTCACACTTAAGAATTAAAGCTACAGCTTCATCTCCCATTATCTATCTTCTTTATAATTTTAGGTAGATTTTTTTGTTGACCTGAACACAAAGTATGCGGTCAGGGCAAGGCGAACTAAAGGCTGTTGGAAGGTGAGGAATATGACACGTTCCTATCGTAGCATATATTATTACCTGGATTCAAGTATTTACATTTGCTACAGATTTCTACAATAAAGCACTAACATTAGGAGTAGAACAGATCCCAGGAAATTCTCTCTACAAACAATGCAATGTTCTCTATCATTCCGTTCCGTGGAGAGATTTTAAAGGGGAGGCCTGATACATAAAATGCCCTGAGAAAATATCTATTTTAAAGCCCTATCCACTTTTGTAATTTGCTTTATTTGAAAATTCCCCATTGTTCTCCCTATGTGGCTAATTCCTGTATTTTTTTAACTACACTTCCTGTGACTTTTTGTTTGAGGGGATTTTCTAAAGAGACGTCATCAGGGAGCTACTGTGCTAGAAGTAGTAAGAGTGACAGCAGCGCCGCACTGTCACTTCTCCACTTCTATCAGAACAATTGATTTTGGACATCAGCAGAGGGGGGCAGTGACAGACGTTGTGGTAAGTGACCGTATCGCCGCACCCTGATGACATCCTGTTTCAGGGGAGTGATAGAAGTGTCGGGAAAGTGAATGCAGGACCATCCTCCTGTGACGTTACATATAGGGAGAACAGAAAGGACTTATCAAATAAAGCAAATTACAAAAATGGTTAGGTTTTTAAAATAGATATTTATACAAGGCATTTTATGTATCGGACTATCCGTTTAAGGTGTTACATCTTTCTATAACATCGGTAGTCTCCATACTTTATGATATTTCACTCATTTTTTCAATTAAACAAGGGCCAACGCTCTATTAACCTTTTGATTTTTTTTTTTTACAATTTTTGCAGGACTCCATTAGACATTGATTGTAAACTGGATGTAGAAGTCGTATATTACCCAGGAGTTTCGTGTCATCTCACAGATAAAGCATCATCTTTCACTTAAAGGTGTCAGTTTTTCTAATCCATGACTTCCAGGAAACCTTGTGACGATCATTAACTCTGCCGACTTATTTTGTGGTCCTAACGCGTTATAAAAATAAATGCAGGATCAGGTCTGTGCCACGTAGTCGCTGTTCATACTATGGAAGAGGATATTATTTTTAATCATGTCGGTATTAGATCTTCATTTTGCATGATCATTGTCCATATCGTCAGCAAATGTGAAATCTGGTTTCTTTGTTTTGTGTTGTTCCTGCTGATTCATGGAAACCATCAGCTAGCAGGCTAGCTAATAACTGCATTAGATATCTATGCCATAAAAAGCTGAATTTCCATGGTTTTAAAGGGTCTGCCCTATTAAGACAACTCTTGTATGCTTTATTTAGGGTATATGGACTCTATTGGGCAGATTGGAGAGCTGCTGCAACTTGGCTCTGGATGACTCCATCATTATATTGTCACATGTTAATTTAAATGGACACCATGTCATACCTATTTCTCCTGAAGTGGCCACTGCAGAAAAATTGCGCACCTGCTCACAGCTTGCTCTGGACAGCTGATTGTCAAGGATTTTAAAGGGGCGATCCTGATGACTTTATGACCCTGCATAACTCACAAGAGGCATGCAGTAGAAAAAAAAACGTTAAAATAGGACACGTGCATGATACCTGCTGATTATTCACTCGTCTTGGCAGGTATGTAGAGATGCTGGACAATCCCTTTAACTACTGAACTCCCCTAGTAATTTGGTGATTGTAAGTAGGTCTTCTGCTAGAAAAGCGGTTGACCAAATGGAATTCTAAAAATAATTTTTTTGGTTTGTTTTTATTTTGTTTCTACTATGATAATTATTAAATTTAATAAACCTTTAGATTCATTTAGTCTGGAACTATTCCATATTAAAAATTAAACATTTTAATTATCAGTAAAAAAAATATATATATATATCTATAATATAACCGGGGATGCGTGTCTCTGTCTGAAGCCTCTATAGACTGCGCATGCGCAACGCACAGTCTGGTTCCAGACAGAAGCAGGCATCCAGCCGTTACAGGTAAGAGGAGGTGTATGGCGCCGGAGATCGCAGTATGCGTAGACACTGAACGCATACCGCGATCTCCAGCGCCGTACTTACCTGACCGGGAGGAGCGTTGCTGCGGCGCCTCTCTTCGCCGGAGATCGGGGCATGAGTGAAGGTCGGATCGCCGCATGCGCATAGCGCTATCCGACGACATTTTACTGAAGACACATTTGCAGTGTGTCTTCAGCAAAATGGCGCCGGACATCGCGGTGCTCCGGCGCCGCACTCCTCCCCCGGCCTGCAGCAGAACAGGATGCAGCAGCGCTGGAGCACAGAGAAGAAAGGTGAGTATAAGTGTTTAATTTTTTGTATGTGTGTAATGTGTGTACAGCGTGAAAGGGATGAGGGGGCCACACATACCAGGACTGGGGGGTGAGGGGACCATGCAAACCAGGATTGGGGAGTAAGGGGACCATGCATACCAGGATTGGGGGGTGAGGGGTGCCATACATACCAGGATTGGGGGGTGAGGGGTACCACACATACCAGGATTGGGGGGTGAGGGGACCATGCATACCAGGATTGGGGGGTGAGGGGACCATACATACCAGGATTGGGGGATGAGGGGGCCACACATACCAGGATTGGGGGTGAGGGGACCATGCATACCAGGATTGGGGGGTGAGGGGTACCATACATACCAGGATTGGTGGGTGAGGAGTACCACACATACCAGGATTGGGGGGTGAGGGGACCATGCATACCAAGATTGGGGGTTGAGGGGTATCACACATACCAGGATTGGGGGGTGAGGGGACCATGCATACCAGGATGAGGGGTACCATGCATACCAGGATTGGGGGGTGAGGGGACCATGCATACCAGGATTGGGGGGTGAGGGGACCATGCATACCAAGATTGGGGGTTGAGGGGTATCACACATACCAGGATTGGGGGGTGAGGGGACCATGCATACCAGGATGAGGGGTACCATGCATACCAGGATTGGGGGGTGAGGGGACCATGCATACCAGGATTGGGGGGTGAGGGGTGCCATACATACCAGGATTTGGGGGTGAGGGGACCATGCATACCAGGATTGGGGGGTGAGGGGTGCCATACATACCAGGATTGGGGGGTGAGGGGTACCACACATACCAGGATTGGGGGGTGAGAGGACCATGTATATCAGGATTGGGGGATGAGGGGGCCACACATACCAGGATTGGGGGGTGAGGGGACCATGCATACCAGGATTGGGGGGTAAGGGGTACCACACATACCAGGATTGGGGGGTGAGAGGACCATGTATACCAGGATTGGGGGATGAGGGGGCCACACATACCAGGATTGGGGGGTGAGGGGACCATGCATACCAGGATTGGGGGGTGAGGGGTACCACATATACTAGGATTATGGGGTGAGGGGACCATGCATACCAGGATGAGGTGTACCATGCATACCCATACCAGGATTGGGGGGTGAGGGGACCAGGCATACCAGGATTGGGGGGTGAGGGGTGCCATATATACCAGGATTTGGGGATGAGGGGACCATGCATACCAGGATTGGGGGGTGAGGGGTGCCATACATACCAAGATTGGGGGGTGAGGGGTACCACACATACCAGGATTGGGGGGTGAGGGGACCACGCATACCAGGATTTGGGGGTGAGGGGTACCACACATACCAGGATTGGGGGGTGAGGGGATCACGCATACCAGGATTGGGGGGGGTGAGGGGACCATGCATACCAGGATTGGGGGATGAGGGGGCCACACATACCAGGATTGGGGGGTGAGGGGACCATGCATACCAGGATTGGGGGGTGAGGGATACCACACATACCAGGATTGGGGGGTGAGGTGACCACACATACAAGGATTGGGGGATGACGGGGCCACACATACAAGGATTGGGGGGTGAGAGGACCATGCATACCAGGATTGGGGGGTGAGGGGTACCATACATACCAGGATAGGAATGCGGGGCACCATGCATACCAGAATGAGGAGTACCAATCATACCAGGATAAGGATGAGGGGTGCCATGTATACCGGGATTGGGGATGAGGGGTACCATGCAGACCGGGATTGGGGGTGAGGGGTGCCATGCATACTGGGATTTTGAGTGAGGGGTGCCATGCATACCGGGATTGGTGGTGAGGGGTGCCACGCATACCGGGATTGGGGGTGAGGGGTGCCATGCATACCGGGATTGGGAGTGAGGGGTGCCAAGCATACCGGGATTGGGGGTGAGGGGTTCCACGCATACCACGATTGGGGGTGAGGGGTGCCACGCATACCGGGATAGGGGTGAGGAGTACCACGCATACCAGGATTGGGGATGAGGGGTGCCACACATACCAGAATTGGGGGGTGAGGGGACCATGCATACCAGGATTGGGGGGTGAGGGGTACCATACATACCAGGATTGGGGGGTGAGGAGTACCACACATACCAGGATTGGGGGGGGTGAGGGGACCATGCATACCAGGATTGGGGGGTGAGGGGTACCATATATACCAGGATTCTGGGGTGAGGGGACCATGCATACCAGGATGAGGTGTACCATGCATACCAGGATTGGGGGGTGAGGGGACCATGCATACCAGGATTGGGAGGTGAGGGGTGCCATATATACCAGGATTGGGGGATGAGGGGACCATGCATACCAGGATTGGGGGGTGAGGGGTGCCATTCATACCAAGATTGGGGGGTGAGGGGTACCACACATACCAGGATTGGGGGGTGAGGGGACCACGCATACCAGGATTTGGGGGTGAGGGGTACCACACATACCAGGATTGGGGGGTGAGGGGACCACGCATACCAGGTTTGGGGGGTGAGGGGACCACACATACCAGCATTTGGGGATGACGTGGCCACACATACAAGGATTGGGGGGTGAGGGGACCATGCATACCAGGATTGGGGGATGAGGAGTACCACACATACCAGGATTGGGGGGTGACGGGACCATGCATGCCAGGATTGGGGGGTGAGGGGTACCACACATACCAGGATTGGGAGGTGAGGGGATCATGCATACCAGGATGAGGGGGACCATGCATACCAGGATGAGGGGGACCGTGCATGCCAGGATGAGGGGTACCATGCGTATCAGGATTGGGGGGTGAGGGGACCATACATACCAGGATAGGAATGCGGGGCACCATGCATATCAGGATGAGGAGTACCAATCATACCAGGATAAGGATGAGGGGTGCCATGCATACTGGGATTGGGGATGAGGGGTGCCATGCAGACCGGGATTGGGGGTGAGGGGTGCCATGCATACTGGTATTTTGAGTGAGGGGTGCCATGCAGACTGGGATTGGGGGGAGGGGTGCCATGCATACTGGGATTTTGGGTGAGGGGTGCCACGCATACCGGGATTGGGGGTGAGGGGTGCCACGCATACCGGGATTGGGGGTGAGGGGTGCCACGCATACCGGGATTGGGGGTGAAGGGTGCCACGCATACCGGGATTGGGGGTGAGGGGTGCCACGCATACCGGGATTGGGGGTGAGGTGTACCATGCATACCGGGATTGGGAGTGAGGGGTGCCACGCATACCGGGATTGGGGGTGAGGGGTTCCACGCATACTGCGATTGGGGGTGAGGGGTGCCACACATACCGGAATAAGGGTGAGGAGTACCACACATACCAGGATTGGGGATGAGGGGTTCCACGCATACCAGGATTGGGGATGAGGGGTGTCACGCATTCCAGGATTTGGAATGAGGGGCGCCATGCATACCAGGATTGGGGGTGAGGGGTGCCATGCATACCGAAATTGGGGGTGAGGGGTGCCATGCATACCGGGATTGGGGGTGAGGGGTGCCACGCATACCGGGATTGGGGGTGTGGGGTGCCACGCATACCAGGATAGGGGTGAGGAGTACCACGCATACCAGGATTGGGGATGAAGGGTTCCACGCATTCCAGGATTTGGAATGAGGGGTGCCATGCATACCAGGATTGGGGGTGAGGGGTGCCATGCATACCAGGATTGGGGGTGAGTGTTGCCATGCACACCAAGATAGGTGGAGACAGGATGGGGGCAGCGCAAATATCAGGAAGGGGGCAGCACATACCAGCATGGGAGCCATATACCAATAAAAATGCTCGCCACCCGGGCGTAGAACGGGTTCAATAGCTAGTATATAATAATTAAAAAGAATAGTCATGGCTATTGTGGTATAACATTATTTTTACTATGAAGATTGGTAATTCGTAAACCAATTGACACTTAATTAATTTGGTCTGGAAATGTCACATATGAAAACCCAAAATAAAATGCAAAGTTAAAAAAAAATTCCAATATTAATTAACAAAAAATGGCTATTACTAATTTGGTATTGTATATATGTATATATATATATATATATATAACGGGAGATGCGTGTCTCTGTCTGAAGCCTTTATAGACTGCGCATGCATGACGCGCAGTCTTGCTCCAGACAGAAGCACACATCCAGCCGTTACAGGTAAGAGGAGTGTGTATGGCGCCGGAGACCGCGGTATGCGTAGACACTGAACGCATACTGCGATCTTCTGCGCCATACTTACATACTTACCTGACCGGGAGGAGCATTGCAGCGGCGCCTCTCTTCGCCGGAGACCGGGGCATGAGTGAGGCGTCGGATCGGCGCATGCGCATAGCACTATCCGGCGCCATTTTACTGAAGACACATTTGCAGTGTGTCTTCAGCAAAATGGCGCCGGACAGCGCGGTATGGGCACGCGCGTACTCCGGTGCTACACTCCTCCCCTGGCCTCCGGCAGAACAGGACGCAGCAGCGCTGGAGCACAGAGAAGAAAGGTGAGTATAAGTGTTTATTTTTTTGTATGTGTGCAGCGTGAAAGGGATGAGGGGGCCACACATACCAGGATTGGGGAATGAGGGGTACCATACATACCAGGATTGGGGGACGAGGGGGCCACACATACCAGGATTGAGTGGTGATGGGACCATGCATACCAGTATTGGGGGGGAGGGGACCATGCATACCAGGATTGGGGGAATGAGGGGACCATGCATACCAGGATTGGGGGGATGAGGGATCCATGCATACCAGGATTGGGGGGATGAGGGGACCATGCATACCAGGATTGTGTGGTGAGGGGATCATGCATACCAGGATTGGGGGGATGAGTGATCCATGCATACCAGGATTGGGAGGATGAGGGTACCACACATACCAGGATTGGGGGGTGAGGGGACCATGCATACCAGTATCGCGGGGTGAAGGGACCATGCATACCAGGATTGGGGGGTGAGGGGTACCACACATACCAGGATTGGGGGGTGAGGGGATCATGCATACCAGGATGAGGGGTACCACACATACCATTATTGGGGTATGAGGGGACCATGCATACCAGGATTGGGGGGTGAGGGGACCATGCATACCGGGATTGGGGATGAGGGAGCCATGCATACCGGGATTGGGGATGAGGGGTGCCATGCATTTCGGGATTGGGGATGAGGAGTGTCATGCATACCGGGATTGGGGATGAGGGGTGCCATACATACCGGAGTTGGGGTGAAGAGTGCCATGCATACCAGGATGGGGGTGAGGGGTGCCATGCAAACCAGGATGGGGGTGAGGGGTTCCATGCATACCAGGATGTGGGTGAGGGGCCCATGCATATCAGGATGAGGGATACCATACATATCAGGATAGGGATGAGGAGTACCACACATACCAGGATTGGTGTTGAGGGGTGCTATGCATACCAGGACTGGGGGTGAGGGGTGCCATGCATACCAGGATTGGGGATGAGGGGTGCCATGCATACCAGGATGGGGATGAGGGGTGCCATGCATACCAGGATGGGGATGAGGGGTGCCATGCATACCAGGATAGGATGGTGTGGACAGGATGGTGCAGCACAAATACCAGCATGGGAGACCATATGCCAATAAAAATGCTCACCACCCGGGCGTAGAATGGGTTCAATAGCTAGTATATATGGGAAATGGGTTACTCGGAGCCGGGTCAGTGTAGGTGTCTCGGGGTTGCAGTCGTGGCCCGGACCCGGTCCATGCCCAGGGCGGTCACATAAAAGATTTAATGGGCTTTTAGGGTTGAGTGGTATTTTCCGACTACGCCACCTACGGTTTATGGTGATGGACACCAGCGCTGCTTCAGTCCACTGAGGCCGGTGTTACAGGCAGCTTAGATGGGACGGCTCCCCGCAGGCGGAGCAGGCCTCAGGGCAGTGTGAGGAAGGATGGTGGGTGCAGTGCCGCGCAGGAAATAACAGGCTGAAGCGGGGTGTGAAGTCATCCAGGGTTTTTACTCACATTCAGGTGAACTTTAGCCGCAAAGCTTCCCTCTGCTCCTCGCGGTGTGCTGCGGCCATCGGGAAGGGGGTCCAGCACTTTCCAGGTAGATCAGGAGCACCTGTCAAGACCCCTCTGGTGTGTGTGTTCCTCTCCTAGGTGAGTTCTCCCACTAAGTCTTCACTTGACTGTTTGTGTGGTTAGAACAAGGTGTAAGGCCGGGTCCCACTGGATAAACGCAGGTAGAGAGATACAGGTGGCGTAAGCCACTCCGTCCGTATCCCCCCTGGGATCCACTAAACCTCCGGGCTTTTCTGACTGAGACGTGAAGTGACAAAGTCAGATATCGGGGGCCGGTCACCCCTCTTGCAGCAGGAGTCCCTCTGACTAGGCCAGAGTAAAGAATACAGGTGGCGTACGCCGCTCCTTCCACATCCCCCTGGGATCCTTTTGCCTGTGGAGCCTATGTCCTCTGCTCCCCTCCAGGCCTTCTTAGGTCAGGACCTTGACCGGGTAGAGACAGTGGTTAACTGACCCGCTCCTAGTCTCAAGGCCAGAGAACGAGGACCGTGTGTCTTCAGTCAGCTGCAGACTCTAGCAGAGTGCCACAATCAAAGACGAAGATCACAATCAAAGACCTTGAACTTAAGATGGCTGTAGGTTAAATATGAATTAGTAAGTGTTTCCTAAACGTGTGCTCTCCACCCTCACCCACTACATGGTTCCCTCTATCTTTGGTTCCCCCCATCTCCTCTATCCCGGGCCGGGGCAGCACCCTGGTGAATTTAGGCCCCCTACAGGACATGAGTGGTGTAGTGTTGAGTGTGAAGTGGGGTCCTGAGAGATGCTCCATCCTTACCTGGAAGAGGAGATACCACACCTCATCTGAGGTGCAGTACCCCTGTGGCGACTGAACCCTCAGGGGCGCCACATTTATATATATTAATATTATACAATATATATATAAAAATATAAAAAATAAGTTAAATATTATATATATATATATATATATATATATATATATATATATATATATACAGTACATATATTGATTTTTTTTTAGATGATGATTTTTGGTATTAGTAAACCACTTGTCACTTGATTAATTTGGTCTGGAATTGTTACATATAAAAACAAAAAATAAAATTTACAATAAAAACTAAACAAAAAAATGCCAGTCTCTAGTAATACACTATAAAAGAACTAAAATCCCATAGATAATAATTAACAAAAAAAACCATACTAAATAAAGAAGTGAAGCATTATAAAGTAAAATTACCCCTGAAATTCAATTTGTAATGGGGTTGTGGGGGGGGGGGGGCGACATATATAGCTGAAATGAAATATTTAGAAAATCATTGCACAGATATCTAATCAGATATTGAGGAGACGAAAATTGATTGAAGGAGTCTGCGGGCTACGAGAATGAACACATAGTGCAAAAAAGGGCAGTGGGAAATCTCTGGTTGATTGGTTGCTAAGCAACAATACCCTTAGCTGGAGGGGTCAGGTCTAATGTCCATCGGTTCGTGGTCTCATTTATCGGCCACTTTCACACAACAATCCCGGCAATAAAGGCAACGTTTGAGGTTTATTCTGCAGTGATTGTCCTCCTGCAGGATTCAGTAATGGCCCATACAACCTTGTGCATTGTTTTTAGGGAGGTTTGCCCATCGAGGCCTAGTTCAGTCACCCAGAACCAGGCCTATCCGGGTGACTCCTCAGGGGACACTGACCAAATTTGGAATTTCACTAATTAATATGCAATAAGCCAATTACTTTGGTGGAGTTCATCCCCCCAAACGTTGCACTCGGGTTTGCTTGTTAACAGAGATAATTGGAAGGTCGTCTTCTACAAGATGTTGACAGCTCCTTAATTACGTATCAGTGGGATAAAGGCAGCGATAAAACAACAATTACAGTATATATATATATATATATATATATATATATATATATATATATACTGTATGTACAAATAATACGCAGGATGGATAATTCTTAACCCTATAAGGATATGGCCAAAAAATTGCGTTTATGGCGCTTTCGGGGTTTTTTTCGTTTTTTTTTTTTTAAAAAGTACGAGTTGTACTTTTGATTGGCAGAATTTGTTTTATGATATAATGTACTAAAAAAATGTAAAAAAAAATTCAAATGAGATGAACTGGTGAAAAATAAGCGATTCCTCAAGTACATTTTTGGGGGTTTCATTTTACAGCGTTCAAAAATGGCATACGGTAAAGAAAAACCTGGCAGCATGATTCTTTAGTGCAGTACAATCATGGTGACACCAAAATTGTATATATATATATATATATATATATATATATATATATATATATATATATATACAGTACAGACCAAAAGTTTGGACACACCTTCTCATTTAAAGATTTTTCTGTATTTTCATGACTATGAAAATTGTACATTCACACTGAAGGCATCAAAACTATGAATTAACACATGTGGAAATATATACTTAACAAAAAAGTGTGAAACAGCTGAAAATATGTCTTATATTTTAGGTTCTTCAAAGTAGCCACCTTTTGCTTTGATGACTGCTTTGCACACTCTTGGCATTCTGTTGATGAGCTTCAAGAGGTAGTCACCGGAAATGGTCTTCCAACAATCTTGAAGGGGTTCCCAGAGATGCTTAGCACTTGTTGGCCCTTTTGCCTTCACTCTGCGGTCCAGCTCATCCCAAACCATCTCGATTGGGTTCAGGTCTGGTGACTGTGGAGGCCAGGTCATCTGGCGTAGCACCCCATCACTCTCCTTCTTGGTCAGCTAGACCTTACACAGCCTGGAGGTGTGTTTGGGGTCATTGTCCTGTTGAAAAATAAATGATGGTCCAACTAAACGCAAACCGGATGAAATAGCATGCCGCTGCAAGATGCTGTGGTAGCCATGCTGGATCAGTATGCCTTCAATTTTGAATAAATCCCCAACAGTGTCACCAGCAAAGCACCCCCACACCATCACACCTCCTCCTCCATGCTTCACGGTGGGAACCAGGCATGTAGAGTCCATGCGTTCACCTTTTCTGCGTCGCACAAAGACACGGTGGTTGGAACCAAAGATCTAAAATTTGGACTCATCAGACGAAAGCACAGATTTCCACTGGTCTAATGTCCATTCCTTGTGTTCTTTAGCCCAAACAAGTCTCTTCTGCTTGTTGCCTGTCCTTAGCAGTGGTTTCCTAGCAGCTATTTTACCATGAAGGCCTGCTTCACAAAGTCTCCTCTTAACAGTTGTTGAAGAAATGTGTCTGCTACTAGAACTCTGTGTGGCATTGACCTGGTCTCTAATCTGAGCTGCTGTTAACCTGCGATTTCTGAGGCTGGTGACTCGGATAAACTTATCCTCAGAAGCAGAGGTGACTCTTGTTCTCCCTTTCCTGGGGCGGTCCTCATGTGAGCCAGTTTCTTTGTAGAACTTGATGGTTTTTACAACTGCACTTGGGGACACTTTCAAAGTTTGCCCAATTTTTCGGACTGACTGACCTTCATTTCTTAAAGTAATGATGGCCACTCGTTTTTCTTTACTTATCTGCTATTTACTTGCCATAATACAAATTCTAACAGTCTATTCAGTAGGACTATCAGCTGTGTATCCACCAGACTTCTGCACAACACAACTGATGGTCCCAACCCCATTTATAAGGCAAGAAATCCCACTTACTAAACCTGACAGGGCACACCTGTGAAGTGAAAACCATTTCCGGTGACTACCACTTGAAGCTCATCAAGAGAATGCCAAAAGTGTGCAAAGCAGTCATCAAAGCAAAAGGTGGCTACTTTGAAGAACCTAGAATATAAGACATATTTTCAGTTGTTTCACACTTTTTTGTTAAGTATATAATTCCACATGTGTTAATTCATAGTTTTGATGCCTTCAGTGTGAATGTACAATTTTCATAGTCATGAAAATACAGAAAAATCTTTAAATGAGAAGGTGTGTCCAAACTTTTGGTCTGTACTGTATATTTTTTTAAAAAATTCAGAACTCGCTTTTTTTTGTATTACGAGCTTGTCTTTTTATTGATACTATTTTAGGATACATACAATGTTTTTAACGCCTTTTGATTGAATTTTCTGGCGTCTTAATTTCTTTTCCATTTCTGGATTAATAAATATATAATTTCTTTCTATATCTTTAATTTTGAACAGCGAGAAGGAGGATAATGACATTTTTTTATTTTTTTAAATCAGTTTTTCTTTCCATTTTTCCTTTATGTTTGGGACTTGAACCTTCAATTGTTGGATCGCTTGTACTATACACAATAATACTTTAGTATTACAGTATGTAGGAGAAATGGTAATCTCCTATGATGACCAGTCTGTGACTGGGCTTCATGAGAGTACAAAGATTGCAGTGATGATTGCCTTCAGCAGACCCCTGGTTGTCACCGCGCACCACCGGCACCCCTCGATCTAATCGAGACATGTTGAAAGGGGTTAAAGAGCGATTACCAACATTGACAGTTTTCACCTGTCAGGATTTCTGTTGCCCTTCTACAGTTTGACCACTAGTGGCCGCTATTGTTCACTTTAATAATTGTGCTGCAGTTTCACTCCTTACCACTGGAGGCTGATGTTGTATTCTGCAATTGCCCTTTACCAAGATGGCGGATTCTAAATCTATGGAATCTATCTTGTTTACTGTTTGGGCCTACTTAAAGCCGCATGGATCTTTCACTGATTGCTTGAGTTTTGTGTCTAGCTGTTAGCCTAGTTGCAGTCTCCAGCTCCTGAACATTCTTACCCAGATTGTTCTCACCTATCTACGGATTGTTTCCTACAACTCCTTTTGCTAACTCCAAGAACTTCTACTACAGCTTGCTGTTCCTGCTCATGCTCTTTCGGCCACTGGTTTCCAGCAGTACTACGCCAGTATCGTAACACTATAGGTTAGTGATAACATTATGATTGGCGGGAGGGTGGTGGTTCCACTGCTGGAATTATCACATATCTTGAGAATAGGAATCTGATATGTTGCATTGGACTGGAGAAATGGTCATGCATTCATTCTGTATGGGACAGCCATAAGCATAGAGGAGCAATGGTGTACAAGACAGCATTATAAAGTTGTAAAAATACTAAGGGGAATGTGTGTGGGGGGGGAAACTTGCTGCAGCAAAAATGTTCTGTCTTTCTCTACCAGCCCTCCATGTGTCACGTAGAGTCAGTCACTCTCTACCTGTCTTCCATGTGCAGTGTGGGATCTGTCACTCTCTGCCTGTCCTCCATGTCTAGTGCACTCTCTACCTGCCCTCCATGTGTAGTGCGGGGTCTGTCACTCTCTACCTGTCCTCCATGTGTAGTGTGGGGTCTGTCAATCTTTACCTGTCCTCCATGTGTAGTGTGGGTTCTGTCACTCTCTACCTATCCTCCATTTGTAGCGTGGGATCTGTAACTGTCTACCTGTCCTCCATGTGTAGTGCACTCCCTACCTGTCCTCCATGTGTAGTGTGGGATCTGTCACTGTCTACCTGTCCTCCATGTGTAGTGTACTCCCTACCTGCCCTCCATGTGTAGTACGGGGTCTGTCTCTCTCCACCTGTCCTCCATGTGTAGTGCGGGACCTGTCACTCTCTACCTGCTCTCCATGTGTAGTGCAGGGTCTGGCACTCTCTTCCTATCCTCCATGTGTAGTGTTACACGCACACCGCTAGGTTCAGATAGGAGCAAGACAGGTTACATGAATTCTTTGGAATCCTAGGAGAACCGTTACTCAGGGACAAAGGGGCATTGACCCTCAGGAACAGACACGTAGGTTGTTTCACTTGCTGACCAAACACACTTGACAAGAGTCCTCTTAAACAGTAGAGCAGTAGCAATTATTAAGAAGCCGCACAGCCAGTGCAAGTTAAGTCTTATGAGCAACAGGCTCCAATGACAAATAGTACAGTTTCCTTAGCAGCACATCAGTTCACAGTCTTCCCAGTAGTACAGGACAGCACAGTTCTAATGCAAAGGCACATTATTGAACACAGCATTCTTTACAGCACAGTGAGATGGAGGAGGGGGGAAGGGTTTGCTGAGGGAGATGATCCCTGTGACACCATTTCTTCCAGTACTTATCTTTCTGCCTGACAATACTCTGCACTGCTAGTTCAGGAACTCTACCTGACCTGTGCTTAGCTTCACTCCTGACTTGAATCCTTTTCACTTGCAGGGGTGCTTCTGTGAGATACAAAACACACATACCACCTTTCTCTTCGGCTCCAGCCAGACAATAAACAACTTCCCCACAATCCCCCTGGGGTTCTGCTAAAACACTCCCCTTCTCCTGTGACTGTGCTAACCCCTCTATTTGCTGGATGCTTTTGGAGCACAATACTTCCTGTGTCATGTGCTTGTGTTACTTCTAATAGTTGCTGAATGTTTTTACAGCAACAGCACTACTTCTGCATGTCACACTCTGCAACAGCACTACTTCCGCATGTCACAGTCTTCCCTCCTTTTTGAATGTCGTCCTCGACATTCATCTTAATTGGTCAATCTGACCAATTCTGAGACAGTGGTGAAAGTTGGATAACTTTATATACAAATTGGCATCGTGAAATTGGTATAACTTTCATAAACATTGATAACCTAATTCTTACGACATTTTTCTTGTAGGATGCCTGTAAGAAATAAACAATTAACACAATTAAAACAATCAGCATCTCTTCAGCTGGAGCTTTTTGTACATCTTCAACCAGCTCTCTCTAGCTATGCTTTAACAGTTCTTTGTTTCTACAAAGTCTTTTAAGAAAAATCAAAGCATGAAAACAAGTCTTTCCACCAAGCAAAATCTTCCGTACTGCTTCTCGGTGGTGAATACCACTAAAGTGGGCTTACCTGGTCCGCAGGCAAAGTTACTGTAGCATCGGGGTTTCTGCCCCCTGACAGGCAGAGACGCCGTCTCCCTTACCGCCGCGCTCCTGGCCCGGCGTCTTCCAGCTCTCCTGCTGCTGCTGCCGACGCGCGCAGGTTCCCGGGCACTGTGCTTAGGGCGTGCGCGCGCTCCCTCCCCCTTAAAGTGGCCGCACACTCAGTCCTAAGGAGTCCCCGGCCAATGACCGGAGGACTTCTCATATAAAAGGCACCTCCTCCAAAATGGAGGTCCCCGTGCAAGGTTGTTGCTCTGTGTACTAACTCTGCTTCAGCCCTCAGGTCCCGCTGCCAGTCTGACTACCAGTCCAGTCTGCTAGCCTGACTACCAGCCCGCCAGCCTGACTACCAGTCCAACCCGACAGTCTGCTTACAGCCCAGCCCGCCAGTCTGTCTAAGGGCTTGGCAAGTCGCTTATCCGGAGCCTTTACCTGCTACCTGTCTCCGCCAGCCAAGTACACTCTCCAGCCCAACGGTCTGCCTACGGTCCAACCCGCCAGTCTGTCTATGGACCAGCCTAGCCTGCCTACCCGGAGAACGTACCAGTTACCTGCCGTGCCTACCAGCCAGCCTACCTGGAGGCTCCTGCTTGTTACCTGCCGTGCCTACCAGCCTGCCTACCTGGAGGCTCCTGCCAGTTACCCGTGGTGTCTGCCAGTCCGTCTACCCGGATCACCTGTCAACCTGCCTGCCGTGCTCATCTGCTGTACCGGTCAGTCCCTGCCTTCTGACCCGTGGGAGTCACCTGCTCTCATACAAGGACTGGCCCAGAGTAGCACCTGGTCTCTCTGCTCGGTCCTTCCCTGGTTCACGGAGTCGATTGAGCCACCGTGAGACCTTGGTCAGTCCGAGTTGATACCTAGTTACGCCCCTCTGGTCTCTCCTTGCACCGCAGCACAGAGGTTCCACCACCCGGATCCGTAACAGTTACCTGATTCCAGTCGACAGTCCTTGGCACTTGACTCGGTTCACCAAGTGTCTCATACGTCAACATCACGGGCCTCCTCATTTCTTTAGTCGACATCCTCCTGGTGGGTTGTTCCTCAGAGACCACGGGTTCTTCGGTCACAGAAGTTTCTTCCGCCACACTCATTTCCCGTGCTTCCTCAGATCCTCTTGGAGCTACCTCTGTAAGTTCCAGTACTTCTCCTGAGTCGATTGTGTCTGCACGGTCTGGTAATTCCGCTCCTCCTGAGTGTCGATCGGTCTCTTCAGGGGCCAGTGTTCGATCATCAGATCTGTATTGGACTTCATCTGTACTCCTTGAAATGAACTCTGGAGCCTCAGGACTTAGCTCACTCTTCTGAGGATGGTACATTCCTCTCCTTGCCGGTCCAAGAAATACAACGGTGTGTTCTTCTCCATCGGAACTTTCAAGGTCACTATCCACCTCTGGAGCTTCAGTCTGTGGTGGTCCCTTAGTCAATCTCGGACGATGTTGGTTACTTCTGGGAAGTCTTGTTGTGGAGGTAGATAATCACAGGGTAGCAGTAAGTTCCGATGGACTATTCTGGGTTTCTTGCCTCCCGTTTCCAATCGGATTTCATACACTGGGCTGTCTTCAGCTTTCCTCCTTACGACTACATACACCTTGTCTTCCCAGTATGAACAAAGTTTTCCTGGACCGCCTTTCTCACGTACGTTCTTGACTAGCACCTGGCTTCCCGGTGCCAATTCAGCTCCATAGCATTTTAGATCATAGTACTCCTTACTCTTGCCCTGTCCTTGCGTAACCACTTTGGACACTATGTTGTATGCCTCTGCCATCCGTTCCTTCCATTTCCGAACATACACTGGATACGTTCTGTAAGTCTCTGACACCGGAGTATTGAACATGATGTCGATTGGCAGTCTTGGCGATCATCCATACAATAGGAAGAAGGGTGAGTAACCCGTTGCATCGCTCTTTGTACAGTTATAGGCATGAACCACTTTTGACAGAGAACTCTTCCAGTCTTTTTTCTCATCAGCTGTTAAAGTGCGCAACATCGACAATAATGTCCGGTTAAAACGTTCCACTTGTCCATTACCCTCTGGGTGATAGGGTGTTGTGTGGGATCTCTGAATTCTACAGTACTTTCCTAGCTTGGCAAAGAGCTGGTTGTCAAATTCTCTTCCTTGGTCGTGGTGTAACCTCATAGGGAACCCAAACCTCAAAGCAAAATCATTGAAGATCTTCTCTGCCGCTGTTCGACCCGATTTATTGGTGGTGGCATATGCTTGAGCAAATCAAGTGAAATGGTCCATCACCACCAAGATGTATTCGTAACCACCATTGCACATCTCGAGATGTAGAAAGTCTATTGAGATCATCTCAAACGGATACGTAGTTTGGATGCTGCCCATAGGTGTTCGGGTTGATGTGTTGGGACGTTTATCTTTCAGACACCCACACTCCCTGGTCACGTACCTCTCAATATCTCTCTGCATGTATGGCCAGAAGAAACGTTCACAGATCAAATTTCTTGTCCTTTCCACTCCCAGGTGTCCCATGTTTTCATGGAGTTCTTTGAAGACCAACCCAACCTACGGAATACCCTGGGTAGTACCAACTGCCAGTTTTGTCCTCCTTTATGATACAGGATACCGTCTTCATTGAGGTAGAGCTTCTTCCATTCTTTAAATAAAACAGATACTGCAGGTGACTCATTGTCTCTCTCCCGTTTACTTGGAAACCGATACTGGTCTACATAAAGTAGTATTCTACCAATTATCTGATCTTCCCATTGTGCTCTATGGATTTTCCCTTTTCGTAGTTGTTGAATAGACAGGGGGTGATCTTGTTCTCTCGCTTTTATGGTGGTTTCCACAATGGTGTGTCTTCCTCCTGATAAGCTTGTACTGCTTGGGTAGTGCTCTCAATTGTTTCCAGACTGACTTCCTCCGGGCATTCTTGCATGAACTCCTCAGGCTCTAGTGGCATTCTCAACAATCCGTCAGCATCCACATTGCATTTTCATGGTCTGTACTTGATGCTGAAATTGAAGTCAGCTAGTTCAGCGATCCATCTCTGACCCGTTGCATTCAGTTTGGCTGTGGTAAGGACATAGGTCAAAGGGTTGTTGTCAGTGTATACCTCCAACTCTTTGCTGTAGTAGAGATAATCTCTTAATCATTCACAGATAGCCCATTTCAGTGCCAGGAACTCCAATTTTCCTGAATGTAGATGGTAATTCTTCTCGGCATCTGTAAATGTTCTAGAACCGTAACCTATGTATCTCAACTTTCCATCTTAATGCTGATACAGGGTAGCTCCCAGTCCAACTTGAGAAGCGTTACAATGAAGAACAAATGGTAAATTGAAATCAGGATATCCCAAGATGGGTGGTTTTACCAGGTAGTCTACTAGTTCTTCCAATACCTCTTGGTGGTCTGCTGTCCAGAGAATGGACTGGTGGGACGAAAAAGCATTGTTTCTTTTAAGCCCGGTCCTACCCGCGTTCTTCTTTTTCTCTGTGGGAGTTGTCGTCTCTGTCGCCCCCCCCCCCCCCCCCCCCCAGGAGGAGGTATAGTGGGGCGGCAATCCTGGAGAAGTTCCAAATGTAGGTACAATAGTAGGAGAGGAATCCTAATATCTGCCTCAACTCCCCGATGGTAGAGGGCCGCTTGTCTTTTAAGGCCAGTACCGGAGCGATTTCTGCTGCGTCCATGGTACATCCTTCTCCGGACACAATTTTCCCTAGAAATCGGACTTGCCTTTTGCACAGTTCACACTTCTTTGGGGTCAACTTAACTCTGTGTTATATGGTCCTCACGTGTTCAACATGCTCCCGGAAGGTTTTGCTGTGTACCATATTGTCTTCCAAGTACGGCTGGCAGATATCGTCCCTCAATCCTTCTAAACATGTCTCCATGCTCCTCTGGAATTCTGCTGGAGCTGAACTGAGCCCAAACGGTATGCGGATCCACTCATATAATCCCCATGGTGTGATGAATGCTGTCAAGGGTCTACTGGACTCTTCGACAAACCCTTGGTGGTATGCCTTACCCTGATTGAGTACAAAGAGAGAGAGAGCGCAAAGCCCAATAGGGTTACACCTGTAGACATAGGGAATAATAGTAAAATGGTGGTTCTCACCTGGTTGGGTTGCGTGAGGACACAACTACCATAACATATAAAAGGCAGCTGCAGTGGATCTCCAATAGGTGTCCCACAGGACCAGAATAAATCCAAAGGCGGTGAAGGTAGAGATATACATCCGCGGCGCTGAAAAATCCTCAAATCAGGAACATATAATAAAATCCTTGTTTATTGGTAAATGCCTACGCGTTTCTGGGTGTTTCTGTTGGTGCCCTGATGAAGGGGTGTGGAACACCCAGAAACGCGTAGGCATTTACCAATAAACAAGGATTTTATTATTTGTTCCTGATTTGAGGATTTTTCAGCGGCGTGGACGTATATCTCTACCTTCACCGCCTTTGGATTTACCCTGATCGAGGACAGAGAACCAGGTACTTCCTGATAGGCTATCCAGCATATCTTGGATCTTTGGTATCGGGTGTCAATCAGGTACTGACTTTCGGTTTACTTCCCGGCAATCACAACAGAGTCTCAACATACCGTCCTTCTTCCTAACACAGACAATAGGAGAGGAATAAGACGACTTCGACTTTTGGACCCAACCTCTGTTGATGAGATCTTGCAAATATTCTTTCACTTCACGGTGTAATGGTTTCGGCACAGACATGTAACTTCTGGTTACTGGGGTCGTGTCTTTCAAATTGATTTTCAATTGCAATGACGGGATACAGCCTATATCAGAGTCATCTTTGGAGAATGCGTGACACTCTAATCTCAGCATCTGTTTTGCTATCGCTATATCTTCAGCACACAAGTGATCCAGGGATACTGGGGGATCCCAGGACCCTGAGGTGGGTCATGCAATTTCCTCCCCTGTTCCTCCTGCAACTCCTGTTCCTTGGTGGGGAGACTGAATTCACGGTAGACCCCTGGGCGGGTCTCACACTGGCTGGATATACCGTTTTAATGGTTTCAATGTGACCTAACACAGTCTTTGGATTCAGTCTAATTTTGTGTTTTGTAGTATTCATCACCGGTACTGTCACTCGAGCAAACCCACCAGTAGGAATCGTAAGTACAGTCTCACCTTGAACTAGGCCTTCCGGAAGTTCTGAGGAGTCTTTTGGCACAAACAGTCTTTTCTGGACTTTTCTTCCCAGTTCTACCTGGACTCCACACCTCACCCCCACTATTTGGTTTGCAGTGATGATGGTTGGGTGCCTGCCTACCTTGACTTCTTTTAGGTCCATTGTATTCTGTGCTTTGTTTACTTTATGAATCACATTTTCGGCCATGGCGTTCGGTATGGCAAGTGATGTGGCAATTGCATCCACCACCAGCGTCCCTGACTTGTGTTTCGTGATGACCTCACTGATTACATTATAACCCAGGATAGGATCCTCTGCCATGTTCTGATCACTGGTCACGAGAAAAGGTACCAAAAAGTTCAATGGTGTTGCTGTTCATCGTGGCTCTCAGTTGGAAAGCCAAATCCACCCAGCCTATGAAAGGGATTTCAGTCTGGTTGACAGCTTTTCCGTGGAGTTTCACTGGTCCTAAGAGTTCTTTTAGCGACTGAAGGCAGGTGTGTGGCAGCTAGCGCCTTCTCCATTTTTCATTTAAAAGGCTCGCTTGGGCTCCTGTGTCCCACAGTGCTTTTACCAGGAGTCCATCTAGCTGGCACTGTATAAAGCAGCTTTCACCGATTAGGCTGATGAGTCTCGCTTTACTGACTGAGGAATCCTCCTCCCAGGAGTACATCGTTTGACCTCTGCACTGGGCATTAAGTAACTGATGCCCCTGTCTCTCTTGCAGCTGTTGTAGACGTGAACACACTTGGGGATAGTATAGTACTGACGCAGCCGTTTTACCTCATGCGCCATTCTGGGGTTTGGTGAGATTTGGATTTGCTTCTGGGGCCTGCTCCGTGTCGTGGTTACCAGTCGCCCCGCACTGGCAACCTCCTGTCTTTTAACCCAAACGACCGTGACCATTGGCATTCCTTGGCATAGTGTCCTTCCTCACCACATCTTAGACAGTGGACACACACCGCACTCTGATTTGATGAATGACATGCTTCACAAGCTGGGTAACTTCTGTTTTGGAACCCACTCCTGGGTCTGAGGGATACAGGTTCTGGCCTGGAACGAATCAACTTTTTCACCTCAATCAACTCGGCTCGTAGTTCTCCTATTACTTCCTCCCAGTCAGCGCTGGCGGTTCTCTCTTTTGTTGGTGATTTAAGGTTCCCCCTCGGAGGCGGCACTGAAGGGTCTCCATGATCTTCGGACTGGCCACCGGGGGTCTCCAACTTCAGCTGACTCATTTTGGTGATTTTAGGAGCAAAGCCTTTCTTTAACTTCTGTTCGCTCTCTGACTCCAAACTAGCTGCCTCATTCATTTTTTCAATTAGGACTTCATCCAGAATGCCAGGATCTTCTAGTTATTGTTTCAGCTGCAACTTGATATCTTTGCTGATTAAGCCTGTTCCCAATGATCTCAAGAACTTCTTCTGGACTAGTCCAGCATCAAACTTTTGTTGCAAGGTCAGTTGACTCTTCATTTCCAGCATACTACGGAGGTTCAGTTCTGGGCTGATCGCTTTCACCACCCCCTCAACGATCTCATCTGGCTGGTAGCCTTTCTCTAAGCCTGCATCTATCTGGTGCAACAAGTTCATATAAGACAGTCTCTCTTTCTGTTCACACTCTCTAATCTGTCCCAGGATCTTGAATTCTTTCCTTATGGTGATTTGTGGTGTTAGAGAGGACTGCCTCCCTGATTTATCTAACCCGAGCAGGTTAAAGGTCCTCTCTGAGTATATCACCCATTCAGAGTTTTTGGTCGATTCCTGCAGGGCTGTTGTCAAGGCTTTGAATTGTTCTTTCAATTCCTGTAGTTCTGTCTGCGGACGGAGATTCCCGCTTCTGGTAATTGATGCCGCCCGTCCATCACCCAACTTCACCCTGGATAGAAACTATGTTAGCTCCTGGAGGAATGTCCCCATAATGTCTTCAGCTTCTTTCTTCCCCAGCTCATACATTTTTGAATTAATGGCAGCTAACAGTTTCCTGCGGTTGTGTGCTTTGGAAATCTGTTCTTCTGACATCTTTATATGTTCTGCTACTGTTCTCATTTCTTCACAGGTTAACTGAAGAAGCAGCTCACTAATTCTGTCCATTTGTATTTCCACATCCATTGCTGCTAGTGAGTTTTCTTTAGGGCTTGTCCCCTTTATACTGGTGTAGCAGATTTGAATTGAGGTGTTGTGCTGCTGTGTTTTTCCAGATACTTCTCCTCTTCTCCCTCTACATGCTAATTCCCGCTCATGATTCCCCGTACAGTCCACCAATGTTACCCGCACGCCGCTAGGTTCAGATAGGGGCGAGACAGGTTACATGAATTCTTTGGAATCCTGGGGGAACCGTTACTCAGGGCGACCATAGACCATGTGCTGCAGCTTCTCTCAGGCCCACAGGGGTATTGACCCTCAGGCACAGACACGTAGGTTGTTTCACTTGCTGACTAGACACACTTGACAAGTCCTGACAAACGGTAGAACAGTAGCATTTAATAAGAAGCCGCACTGCCAGTGCAAGTTAAGTCTTATGAGCAACAGGGTCCAGTGACAGACAGTACAGTTTCCTTAGCAGCACTTCAGTTCACAGTCTTCCCAGTAGTACAGGACAGCACAGTTCTAATGCCAAGGCACATTATTGAACACAGCATTCTTTACAGCACAGTGAGATGGAGGAGGGGGGGGGGTTTGCTGAGGGAGATGATCCCTGTGACACTATTTCTTCCAGTCCTTATCTTTCTGCCTGACAATACTCTGCACTGCTAGTCCAGGAACTCTACGTGACCTGTGCTTAGCTTCACTCCTGAAATGAATCCTTTTCACTTGCAGGGGTGCTTCTGTGAGATACAGAACACACACACCACCTTTCTCTTCGGCTCCAGCCAGGCAGTAAGCAACTTCCCCACAATCCCCCTGGGGCTCTGTTAAAACACTCCCCTTCTCCTGTGACTGTGTTAACCTCTCTAGTTGCTGGATGCTTCAGGAGCACAACACTTTCTGTGTCATGTGCTTGTGTTACTTCTAATAGTTGCTGAAAGCTTTTACAGCAACAGCACTACTTCTGCATGTCACACTCTGCAACAGCACTACTTCTGCATGTCACAGTAGTGTGGGGTCTGTCACTCTCTACCTGTCTTCCATGTGTAGTGCGGGGTCTGTCTCTCTCTACCTGTCCTCCATGTGTAGTGTGGGGTCTGTCACTCTCTACCTGTCCTCCATGTGTAGTGTGCGGTCTGTCACTCTCTACCTGTCCTCCATGTGTACTGCGGGGTCTGTCACTCTCTACCTGTCCTCCAGGTGTAGTGCGGGGTCAGTCACTCTCTACCTGTCCTCCATGTGTAGGGCGGGGTCTGTCACTCTCTACTTGTCCTCTATGTGTAGTGTGGGGTCTGTCACTCTCTACCTGTCCTCCATGTGTAGTGTGCGGTCTGTCACTCTCTACCTGTCCTCCATGTGTAGTGCGGGGTCTATCACTCTCTACATTTCATCCATGTGTAGGGCGGGGTCTGTCACTCTCTACCTATCCTCCATGTGTAGTGTGGGGTCTGTCACTCTCTACCTGTCCTCCATGTGTAGTGTGGGGTCTGTCACTCTCTACCTGTCCTCTATGTGCAGTGTGGGGTCTGTCACTCTCTACCTGTCCTCTATGTGTAGTGTGGGGTCTGTCACACTCTACTTGTCCTCCATGTGTAGTGTGGGGTCTGTCACTCTCTACTTGTCCTCCATGTGTAGTGTGGGGTCAGTCACTCTCTACCTGTCCTCCATGTGTAGTGTGGGGTCTGTCACTCTCTACCTGTCCTCCATGTGTAATGTGGGGTCTGTCACTCTCTACCTATCCTCCATGTGTAGTGTGGGGTCTGTCACTCTCTACCTGTCCTCCATGTGCAGGACCGGGTCTGTTGCTCTCTACCTGTCCTCCATGTGCAGTGTGGGGTCTGTCACTCTCTACCTATCCTCCATGTGTAGTGTGGGGTCTGTCACTCTCTACCTGTCCTCCATGTGTAGGGCGAGGTCTGCCACTCTCTACCTATCCTCCATGTGTAGTGTGGGGTCTGCCACTTTCTACATTTAATCCATGTGTAGTGCAGGGTCTGTCACTCACTACCTGTCCTCCATGTGTAGTGTGGGGTCTGTTACTCTCTACATTTCATCCATGTGTAGTGTGGGGTCTGTCACTCTCTACATTTCATCCATGTGTAGTGTGAGGTCTGTCACTCTCTACCTGTCCTCCATATGTAGTGTGAGGTCTGTCACTCTCTACCTATCCTCCATGTGTAGTGTGGGGTCTGTCACTCTCTACCTGTCCTCCATGTGTAGGGCGAGGTCTGTCACTCTCTACCTATCCTCCATGTGTAGTGTGGGGTCTGCCACTCTCTACATTTCATCCATGTGTAGCGCGGGGTCTGTCACTCACTACCTGTCCTCCATGAGTAGTGTGGGGTCTGTCACTCTCTACATTTCATCCATGTGTAGTGTGGGGTCTATCACTCTCTACATTTCATCCATGTGTAGGGCGGGGTCTGTCACTCTCTACCTATCCTCCATGTGTAGTGTGGGGTCTGTCACTCTCTATCTGTCCTCCATGTGTAGTGTGGGGTCTGTCACTCTCTACCTGTCCTCTATGTGTAGTGTGGGGTCTGTCACTCTCTACCTGTCCTCTATGTGTAGTGTGGGGTCTGTCACTCTCTACTTGTCCTCCATGTGTAGTGTGGGGTCTGTCACTCTCTACCTGTCCTCCATGTGTAGGGCGGGGTCAGTCACTCTCTACCTGTCCTCTATGTGTAGTGCGGGGTCTGTCACTCTCTACCTATCCTCCATGTGTAGCGTGGGGTCTGTCACTCTCTACCTATCCTCCATGTGTAGTGTGGGGTCTGTCATTCTCTACCTGTCCTCCATGTGTAGTGTGCGGTCTGTCACTCTCTACCTGACCTCCATGTGTAGTGCGGGGTCTGTCACTCTCTACCTATCCTCCATGTGTAGTGCGGGGTCTGTCACTCTCTACCCATCCTCCATGTGTAGTGTGGGGTCTGTCACTCTCTACCCATCCTCCATGTGTAGTGTGGGGTCTGTCACTCTCTACCTATCCTCCATGTGTATAAATAATGAGAACAAAGAGTTTTTTAATGGCATTAAAAGATTAAATTTTATTGTATCATAATTAAAAATAGAAAAATTGTTTTACATACAAAAGTGAGAATAAAAATATATGAGAATGGCAGTGGTAGTCACTGACATCAAGGCCAGTAATTTTGTTTATACAAAGCTCATGTATAATATGAAAGTAGATAGAAACAATTGTGACCTAATTGCAAAATCAGGCAAATGGTCAGGTCATTTCACATTGTATATCTAAATTAATACTTAAAGTAGACATATATGAATACTGGCTGAACCGAACACATAGCCTATATGTTGCAAGGGTAAAAATACATGAGCAAGGAAATCTATTAGAAAAATTGTGTCATCAAAATTCTTACCACGTGAAGGCCAGATGATGGTCAGTGACTGAGAGAGCGCAATGGCGGGCTCCGACACGCGTTTCGCGGCCACCAGCGGCTGCTTCCTCAAGCGGCCGCTGTGTATTGCAGGGTCTGTCACTCTCTACCTGTCCTCCATGTGTAGTGTGGGGTCTGTCACTCTCTACCTGTCCTCCATGTGCAGGACCGGGTCTGTTGCTCTCTACCTGTCCTCCATATGTAGTGTGGGGTCTGTCACTCTCTACCTATCCTCCATGTGTAGTGTGGGGTCTGTCACTCTCTACCTGTCCTCCATGTGTAGGGCGAGGTCTGCCACTCTCTACCTATCCTCCATGTGTAGGGCGAGGTCTGTCACTCTCTACCTATCCTCCATGTGTAGTGTGGGGTCTGCCACTCTCTACATTTCATCCATGTGTAGCGCGGGGTCTGTCACTCACTACCTGTCCTCCATGTGTAGTGTGGGGTCTGTCACTCTCTACATTTCATCCATGTGTAGTGTGGGGTCTATCACTCTCTACATTTCATCCATGTGTAGGGCGGGGTCTGTCACTCTCTACCTATCCTCCATGTGTAGTGTGGGGTCTGTCACTCTCTATCTGTCCTCCATGTGTAGTGTGGGGTCTGTCACTCTCTACCTGTCCTCTATGTGTAGTGTGGGGTCTGTCACTCTCTACCTGTCCTCTATGTGTAGTGTGGGGTCTGTCACTCTCTACTTGTCCTCCATGTGTAGTGTGGGGTCTGTCACTCTCTACCTGTCCTCCATGTGTAGGGCGGGGTCAGTCACTCTCTAGCTGTCCTCCTTGTGTAGTGTGGGGTCTGTCACTCTCTACCTGTCCTCCATGTGTAGTGTGGGGTCTGGCACTCTCTACCTGTCCTCCATGTGCAGGACCGGGTCTGTTGCTCTCTACCTGTCCTCCATATGTAGTGTGGGGTCTGTCACTCTCTACCTATCCTCCATGTGTAGTGTGGGGTCTGTCACTCTCTACCTGTCCTCCATGTGCAGGACCGGGTCTGTTGCTCTCTACCTGTCCTCCATATGTAGTGTGGGGTCTGTCACTCTCTACCTATCCTCCATGTGTAGTGTGGGGTCTGCCACTCTCTACATTTCATCCATGTGTAGCGCGGGGTCTGTCACTCACTACCTGTCCTCCATGTGTAGTGTGGGGTCTGTCACTCTCTACATTTCATCCATGTGTAGTGTGGGGTCTATCACTCTCTACATTTCATCCATGTGTAGGGCGGGGTCTGTCACTCTCTACCTATCCTCCATGTGTAGTGTGGGGTCTGTCACTCTCTACCTGTCCTCCATGTGTAGTGTGGGGTCTGTTACTCTCTACCTGTCCTCTATGTGTAGTGTGGGGTCTGTCACTCTCTACCTGTCCTCTATGTGTAGTGTGGGGTCTGTCACTCTCTACTTGTCCTCCATGTGTAGTGTGGGGTCTGTCACTCTCTACCTGTCCTCTATGTGTAGGACGGGGTCTGTTGCTCTCTACCTGTCCTCCATGTGTAGTGTGGGGTCTGTCACTCTCTACCTATCCTCCATGTGTAGTGTGGGGTCTGCCACTCTCTACATTTCATCCATGTGTAGTGTGGAGTCTTTCACTCTATTCCTTCGCTCTGTTTATAGTGTTTTTTTGTATACGTGACCCTCGAAAAAAGGCAATAGTTCCCTTTCATTGGATGCCGGGGTGAGAGAGGCTGAAAACATGGTGAGATGACATATCTGTCTGTAGTAGAGTCCACCACTCCTGTAGCTCATTTCGAGGGTCCATGTCCTTCCTCTTTTATTTATGGCTACAGTGGTCAACGGTTATAGGAAGTTTCGCCCCCAGCAGTTCGCCCCCATCAGTTGGCCCCAGGTACATTTCGCCCCGCACATTTCGCCCCCAGGAAGATTCGCCCCCGCATATTTCGCCCCCGCACGTTTCAACCCCGGACGTTTGGGCGAACTGCTGTGGGCGAAACATCCGGGGGCGAACTGGGGGCGATATGTGCGGGGGTGAAATGTGCGGGGGCAAAACATCCTGGGGGCCAAATGCTGGGGACGAAATGTGCGGGGGCGAAATGTACCCGGGGGCGAATTGCTGGGGGCGAACTGCTGGAGGCGAACTGCTGGGGGCGAAACATCCAATTCCAGTGGTAAACGTCACATGAAAGTCTGTCCCAGACCAATATATTCATCATACAACTACAGCACATCAGGAACTGAGACACAACATCCAACTGGTTGTACCAATTACTATCATCTATGCTCAGCTGTGTCTGGTTCTGTAGCTGTGTGACACCCCAGGGGTCTGGTTGCCACAGTGATAGAGATATTACGTCTGAGAGCAGGTGGGAGGTCTCTTGGTCAGGGATCCTATGCATGCCACACCTCCTGCCCAGTCCTGGGAGGGGAAGAACTTCCCCTATATAAACCTAGGGCTGAGGCAGGGTGAGTGAGTAGAGAAGAAGTAGAGACAGAGAAGCAGATATAGGAAAGGAACATCAGGAGCTCTGTGGGAGCAGTGCTACAAGGAGTCAGGGGCTGGCAGCTGCAGAGCTCGCCCTGACTGAGAAGTTATCACCGGACCCGGAGTCCGAGGCTGTGGGGACTAACTCCTATCCAGCAGCAGAAACCGACCGGCAGGGGATTGCAGGTCCTCTGGCCCAGAAACCCGAAGGCACGGTCACACGCGTGGGACCAGCACCGCCGTCGTGGAGCGGAAGCTACTAGAAGGCCCCGAGTCACCGGCCATACGGGTGAGCACCACACGGTACACTCAGGGACGTGGGCTACTTATACCCGCCTCTAGCAAGGTAGCCGGAAGAGTATCGTTAGTTTGGGAGGCCTACAACTCCGCCTGGCCAGGGGAGATCCCAATCACTAGCCAGTACTCCGGGAGGGTCTATCTTTGTCACCAGTAAAGACCCTGAACTACACCGTACCGTCTCCGAGTGGTTCCTGCTACCCCCATCATCCACGTCGGCTGCCCTGAGGCCATACCCCTCCCGTTGGGGGTTATACTATCACGCTGCACAATCCTACCACCGGCCTCAGCGGTCTGCCCTGCAGCAGCGGTTCCTCAGCTGTACTCAACGGGTGGCGTAGTCGTCCAACATCTACCGCTAATACAGCGCCACTTAGTCTGACTCCCTGGGCACGGACCGGATCACCGCCACGAGACTACAACCCTCAAGAGATCCGGCTCCGGGTAAGCTCCCGCGTGCGCAACGCAGCGCGACACAGGCCCAGGGGTGCGTCAACTTTTGGCGTAGTCGGCAGGATTCCGTGCCCGCAACCACCGGGTACTGCGTGCCTGAAAAAGACTGTTCAAATTTACCTGTGGTGAAGATTCCCGCCATCCGGCACCATCTTCCGCTTCCTTCCCGCCATCGGTGGAGTTTTCCCGCCATCCGGCGCCATCTTCGGCCTTCTTCCCGCCATACGTGGAGTTTTCCCGCCATTGGACGCCATCTTGAGGACGCCGCGCGGGAAGAAGAGGGGCGTGGACTCCGAAAGCGCGCGAGAACTGAAGCCCCGCCTCACGTCCGGACGTTGCGTAAGGTCCTGGAAGGAGCCCAGCAGACGCCGACGTCACAGGAGCGCGACGGAAGGTCCTCAACCCTGACGATGCACTGCGGAGCCGCGGCCTACGGAAGAGGATCATCGCAAGGTAGGCCGCGGTCCACTAGGGGGGAGAAGGATGTCGGATACGGAGGAGAGCTTCACCGCTTCAACCCCCGCCAGCGCCACCGCTGTTGCGGTCATGCATTTCACCATGCCCTATATCCCGGGGGCAGCCTGGCTACCCCAGTACTCAGGGGAGTCACATACCCTGCATGACTTTAGAGAAAAGCTGGATAGCCTCTTCCAGGTGTACCCCCTCACAGAGGAGCAAAAAGTGAGCATCCTGGTGGCTCAATTAACCGGGGCAGCCCAAAGGGAGGTAAAGTCCTGGCCACCTGGGGGGAGGACTGTCGCAGGGATACTAACCCGGCTGAGGGACACCTTTGATACCCGCACCTCAGCCGAGATCAAGCTTAGATTCTACGGGTGCAAGCAGCGAGCACACGAGAGTATAAGGGACTATGCCCTGAACCTACAAGAGGCCCTGAGAGCCATTAAGCAGACCGACCCTGACGGCGTGGGAGACGAGGACAGGCTGTTGACTGAACAATTTATAGAGGGTTTATATTGCAATGCCCACCGAACCCAGTTGCGGGCAATGGCCTTACAGGACCCTCATCTGGGATTTGCACAGTTCAAGGACAGAGCCATCCGGGTGCTCCGAGAACCGGCACCAGGTGGCGTTGTGACCCACAGACGCCCCACTACCACTTACCACCAGGAGGCGGCACCCTTGTCGGCAGGGCCTGTGGGAGCTGATGCGCAGGCTTTGAACAATGACCCGGCTCCAGACCTGCACCATCAGGTCCAAGAGCTAGCTAAAAGCGTTGCTGCGCTAACCCGAACTGTGCAGTCTTTACAGGTTTCCACTCCAGGGAAGATCCAGCTGGCATCCGGACCGGAGGACATCCCGTGGCGTCGACCAAGGAGGACCCCACCGGCCAGAGGGAGACCCAGCGACCGATACAACGAGGACGGACGACCCATCTGCCGCCGCTGCAATCAACCCGGACATATGGCAAGGTACTGTCCTTTAAACTGGCACAACCTGGGGTAGAGGGCCAACCCCCAGGAAAAAGATCACCAGGCCCATCGAACTGGCGCGACAAATATGTGGGAGGACGTCCAGTCTTACCCGTGGTACTGGATGGCATTCCTATGAGTGCCCTACTGGACACCGGGTCACAGGTCACCACCATCCCGTACGTGCTCTTCAAGCAGTACTGGAATGACTCGGATATCACCCGCTACCCTGACGACGACTTGAGTATCATCGCCAGCAATGGTCAGCCCGTGCCACAGATTGGATTTAAAGAGGTGACCATTAAAATCGGTAGAGTCGAACTGGCAGCACAGGGACTGATCATTGTAGACATTGACAAACACGAGAGTCACCCAAAGATAACTCTAGGAACTAATGTAATTGAAAATTGTCTTGCAGAGGTGATTTTCCTTTTACAGCAGGTTGCCAAGAACGCCAGCTCCGGCCAGCAGCGAGTGCTCCAGAAAGAGATCCGGGCACTGATGCGACGGCAACAGCTAGAACTCTCCGGTGGTGAGATTGGTAGCGTGCGAATGTGTGACCCTTTCCCTATTGCCATGCCCCCGAAAAGTGAAATGATGATTTGGTGCCGGGCAGCTATTGGTCTGAGAGGTAGAGATTACCAGGCAATGGTAGAACCAGTTTACTCAGACAGTAGGCCCACCATTTTGACAGCACGGGGGGTGGTCAATGTACGCCATGGGAGGGTGCCCGTTCGCATAATAAATATCGGGAAGAGGGAAGTGTACCTGCCCCGGTATGCCACGCTAGCCAAATTGTATACCATCAATCAAGATTCCATACAGTCCGTAGAACCCTTGCCTCCATCTTCCCCGGAGGAAGGTAACGGCTCTCAGAAAACAATGGAGGACTGGTGTCAGCAACTACATTTGGGTACTGACTCCACTCCCTCACACCAGAAACAGGGAGTCTATCGGGTGGTTCAAGAGTACGAGAGAGTGTTTAGTAAACACCCGTTAGACTTCGGGCGAGTCAAGGGGGTAGAACACCACATCCCCACGGGAGACCATCCTCCCATAAAAGAAAGGTATCGACCCGTACCCCCTGCACACTACCAACACGCCAAGGGGATGCTTAGAGACATGAAGGAGGCTGGGGTGATCAGGGATAGCTGTAGCCCCTGGGCAGCTCCACTAGTCTTAGTCAAAAAGAAAGACAACACCATGAGGATGTGTGTAGATTACCGGAAAATCAACCGTATCACACACAAGGATGCGTACCCCTTACCAAGGATAGAGGAGTCTTTGGCTGCTTTAAGATCTGCTAACTTCTTCTCTACCTTGGATCTCACTAGTGGGTACTGGCAGGTTCCTGTAGCAGAGGCGGACCGGGAGAAGACCGCATTCACCACCCCGATGGGACTTAGCGAGTTTACCTGCATGCCGTTCGGACTCTGCAACGCACCAGGAACCTTCCAACGATTAATGGAGTGCTGTCTGGGCCACAGAAACTTCGAGACGGTCCTGCTGTACCTGGACGATGTCATCGTATATTCAAAGACGTATGAGGACCACCTGAAACACCTGGCGGAAGTGTTCGAAGCTCTGGCAAGCTACGGCCTAAAGGTGAAACCCTCCAAGTGTCACCTCCTGAAACCAAAGGTGCAGTACCTGGGACACGTGGTGAGCGCTGATGGAGTGGCTCCCGACCCTGACAAGATCACCGCAATTAAGGAATGGCCAAGTCCCTCCAGTGTAAAGGAAGTGCGGCAGTTCCTCGGGTTGGTAGGCTATTACCGCAGATTCATCCCCGGTTTCACCAAAAAGGCAGCTCCTATGCAGGACCTCCTGATAGGCCAGTCCCGGAAGGCCAAGAACCAGAAGCCACCCTTCAGATGTGAGAAGTTAGAAGAAGAGTCCTTCCGCCAGCTGAAGATGGCCCTCACGGGGGATGAAATCCTGGCGTACCCTGATTACAGCCAGCCCTTTATCCTCTACACCGACGCAAGTAACATCGGGCTAGGAGCCGTGCTGTCCCAGATCCAGCAGGGGAAAGAACGAGTAATCGCTTACGCCAGCCGAAAACTGCGACCCACCGAGAGAAACCCTGAGAATTACAGCTCATTTAAGCTAGAGTTCCTGGCAGTGGTGTGGGCAGTCACCGAACGCTTTAAGCACTACCTCACTTCCTCCCGGTTCACCGTGTACACGGATAACAACCCGTTGACACACCTGGACACAGCAAGACTCGGTGCCCTAGAGCAGAGATGGATGGCCCGTCTGTCCAACTACGAGTTCACAATCAAATACCGGGCAGGACGCTCCAATACCAACGCGGACGCCCTGTCCAGGATGCCAAACCTACCGGACGTAGGAGAAGATCCAGAGGGACTGGAAGAAGTCGAACTCCCCGCGTTCCACCGTCATGGGACTATCCAGTATTCCCACCGGGTAAGGAGTAAGCAAGCTGCTACGTTTAATCCCTTGCCTCACTACAACTGGGCGGAAACGCAAGACAGTGACCCTGCCGTCCGACTGGTGAAGGAGATGCTGACTCGGCCAGAGGCTCACCATGACCCAGACGCTCCGGAGGAAGCCAAGCAACTGTGGGCTGAGAAGAGTCGACTGTTCCTTTATAAGGGGAAGTTGTGCCGCCGAATGGTTAACTCCCGGACGCATGAACTAATCTGGCAAGTAGTGGTGCCACGAAGAGACGCAGCCGTGGTGATGGAGGCATACCACGACGGGGCTGGACACTTCGGATGGAAGAAGCTGGAGTTCCTGCTGCGCGGGCGGTTCCACTGGGTAGGCATGAGGGGAACCATCGAGAGGTGGTGCAGAGACTGTGGCCCGTGCAACCTAAGAAGGAAGGACCGTGCCAGCCAGAAGACTCCCCTGCAGTCCATCGTCACCCGGCAGCCATTGGAACTGGTAGCCTTGGATCATGTAAAACTGACCCCAAGCAGAAGTGGCTACGTCTACGCACTAACCATCGTGGTTCACTACTCCCGGTTCTTGGTTGTCGTCCCCGTCAAGGACTTAACAGCTCGAACAGCAGCTAGAGCCTTCCAGCAGCATTTCTGCCGTCCACACGGGTACCCGGACCAAGTGTTGACAGACCAGGGACCTGCCTTTGAAGCGGAGGTCTTCCAAGAATTCTGCACTCTGTATGGCTGCCGGAAGATAAGGACGACACCCTATCATCCGCAAACTAATGGACTTTGTGAGAAAATGAACCAGGTGGTGATAGATCTTCTGAAAACATTGCCCCTGGAAGAACGCAGTCTGTGGCCTGAGAGGCTGCCCGACCTAGTGGACCTATACAACCACATCCCGGTAGGTTCCACCAACTGTACCCCGGCTTACCTGATGAGGGCAAGACCTGGGAAGCTACCTGTTGACCTGGAGATGGGAGTCCTGACACCCGAGGACACTTCACCAGAAGCAGACTGGGACACAGAGAGGCAGCAGCAGTATCGGAAAGTACAGGAGAGCGTGGAGCGAAGTCTCTGTCAAGCTAGGGAAAGACAAGAGAAAACTTACAACCAGTGTGCTCCCGCTGTTCCCCTGGTACCCGGAGAGCAGGTCTTGAAGAGGAAAAGGCGGCTCCACAAGTTGGACGACCAGTGGGAGAAGGACCCGTACATCGTACTGCCCTCAAGCCACGACAACCCGAAGGTCTGTACCATCAGTAAAGACGGAGGGGAAACCACAACCATTGTATCCCGGGATCACCTGAAGAAGTGTCCCGAACAGCTACGGAACCCTGAAGAGGAACAAGAAGACCCTCGACCCGTAGAGGAAAGGGAAGATATGGTTAGTACTGTGCTCGGAGACTTCCCTCGGTCTTGGACTCAAGTCAATGGCGCAGTTGTGGTACCCGTACTCACCTTCCTCCAACCAGCATCCCAAGCGCCTACGGAGCAACAGCTAGAGCTGGAAGAACAGCCGGTCCAGGAGGCAGAAGACCCCACACCAGCAGACCAGGAGGATCAACCCTCTGCTTATAGTGAACCTGCCATGCCTCTAGTGAGCCAAAGGGCCCGTGGACAGCTGCCCAGTTTACCCTTGACAGTTCCTACACCCTGTAGTTCGGGGCTACACAGTCAGCTCCGTAGGTCCACTAGGGCCACTAGAGGCCAGTTACCCGCACGATGGAGGATTTGAAGTGTATAAGTTGTTTTATTTATGGTTACCTGTTTTTCTTGTTGCTTGTAAATAATTATGTGTTTCTAGTTATTTTTAGGAGTCCCTGGTGGATTTACCGGGAATCCTTGTACAATTAGTTGGAGCGTAACCCAGGATGGACTAAAAGACTGATAAGGACTCAGGGCAGGACAGACCCCTACCTGGTTACGTCTCCCTGTTTTGGTGAAAAGGACACCTTTGTTTTCTTCAAAACTGCACCCGGTTGCGGACACGCCGTAACCATCTTTATGTGTTTTTCTTATTGTATTTTTATTGTTTATACCTTGTTATGTTTTTTTTCTAAAAATATGTTTAGTCCCGGAGTACTAAAGTTCACTAGGGGGGAATGTGACACCCCAGGGGTCTGGTTGCCACAGTGATAGAGATATTACGTCTGAGAGCAGGTGGGAGGTCTCTTGGTCAGGGATCCTATGCATGCCACACCTCCTGCCCAGTCCTGGGAGGGGAAGAACTTCCCCTATATAAACCTAGGGCTGAGGCAGGGTGAGTGAGTAGAGAAGAAGTAGAGACAGAGAAGCAGATATAGGAAAGGAACATCAGGAGCTCTGTGGGAGCAGTGCTACAAGGAGTCAGGGGCTGGCAGCTGCAGAGCTCGCCCTGACTGAGAAGTTATCACCGGACCCGGAGTCCGAGGCTGTGGGGACTAACTCCTATCCAGCAGCAAAAACCGACCGGCAGGGGATTGCAGGTCCTCTGGCCCAGAAACCCGAAGGCACGGTCACACGCGTGGGACCAGCACCGCCGTCGTGGAGCGGAAGCTACTAGAAGGCCCCGAGTCACCGGCCATACGGGTGAGCACCACACGGTACACTCAGGGACGTGGGCTACTTATACCCGCCTCTAGCAAGGTAGCCGGAAGAGTATCGTTAGTTTGGGAGGCCTACAACTCCGCCTGGCCAGGGGAGATCCCATCTGCTCAAGGACTGACCAGGCCCCAATCACTAGCCAGTACTCCGGGAGGGTCTATCTTTGTCACCAGTAAAGACCCTGAACTACACCGTACCGTCTCCGAGTGGTTCCTGCTACCCCCATCATCCACGTCGGCTGCCCTGAGGCCATACCCCTCCCGTTGGGGGTTATACTATCACGCTGCACAATCCTACCACCGGCCTCAGCGGTCTGCCCTGCAGCAGCGGTTCCTCAGCTGTACTCAACGGGTGGCGTAGTCGTCCAACATCTACCGCTAATACAGCGCCACTTAGTCTGACTCCCTGGGCACGGACCGGATCACCGCCACGAGACTACAACCCTCAAGAGATCCGGCTCCGGGTAAGCTCCCGCGTGCGCAACGCAGTGCGACACAGGCCCAGGGGTGCGTCAGCTGTATCTATGCAAGTGAATTAGATGAGAGGCAGTATCAGGCACAGCCTCTCACACATGCCAGTACTGTGTCTATGTAAGCCATGAAAAGTGAGCTCCATGGCGCGTTTAATGGGAATTCGTGAGGTTTGTCCCTGATTCAAAACATAAGCTATAAATCTTACAGTCCTGGACAATGGCAGAGTATATTTTGCCTTTGATAATAGCAAAATTGCTGTTCTGCTTTTATATTTGCTAAAATAATGTTGCTTAAATTTCATTAAAGGAGTTTTGTACTTTTAGAGTGATGCCCTTGATTGGTCAGCACTGTGTTACTCACCGTCCCTAGGTGCAGCACCAGCTCTCTGATGCTGCCTATGTCTTTGCTAACTGGCTGCAGCGGTGACATTATGACTGCAGTGAACACCACTGCTGCAGCTAATCACTGAGTTCATCCTCTCGTGCCATCCCAACTCTTCCTCCCATCACAATGACTTTAGCACAAGTTGATTAAATGCTTCAATACAAGAGATAGGATCTGTACATGTGGATTTCCTGAAACAACAGGAAGTTAGAGCTAACCAAAAAAAACCATTGGCCAGTGTGAAAAGTGCAACATTTCTAATTTTTAATTTTAATACACATTTGTAAATATAAAAAAACACATTGCACAAAAAATAAATAAATAAAAATACATTTAATACAAAAAACCGTGATGTAATAGTTCATTTTCTAATGGTACTTTCCCTTTAATGAGTTGAAGGGTGCACATACTTTCTGGGCATCTACATGTGAGCACAGTACAGGATAATACCAGCGTGACTAGGCTAACGCACTGCAGCCGCCCTCAGAATTTAAATGGATGTAATGTTTCAAAGAGCTATTAACATGGGAGATATTGATCAACAAATTAAAGATTTTTTGTAAAATAAAATACAAGCAATCTCTTAGATGTTATCCGGGAGACACATGTTCTGTGGTTTGGGGAATAGGATCAAGTAAAGGAACCCAATAGTCAATACATAGACCGGGGCTTGCTAAGATTTGCATTAAGTCTGCACTGTGGACTGTTTAGATGCCTTAGATTATGGTGTAAGACCTGTGGATCTCATGCCTTCGTTAAAAATGACATCTCCCATCATGACTCGACAACCGATTAGCACCCTCGGGACTTGTAGCTTCTCATCACCTTGAGCTCTTCCTCTGAATACTGTGGTGAGGAATCATCCTGAAGAAAGAGGCCATTGCTATGAGGGATTACCGCAGCCATGAAGGGGTGTACTCGGACTGCACAATGTTTAGGTAGGTGGTAGAGATGAGCGAATCGATTCTGCACTGATTGATTTTAATATACATTCTTTTCAAAATTTGTTGAAATTTTCAAATCTGAATAGTTTGCAATTCGTTTTTGCTTGAATTGCCTACAGTAGAGGTTACAGATAGCATAAAGCCGGGAAGAAGGATCACATAACCCGCGAATTTCACTATAATGCATGTAGTTACCCAGTACTATAGCATAGCCAGCTGTAAGGAGCTGGCCACTTACTAAAGACTACTGAACCAATGGATGTAGAGCAGAGTCCACGGCGCTAAGGGATGCAGACTTTTTCCAGCACGGAGCACCGGTTACGTCAATCTTATTATTGTGCTTTATTAAAGGTTTGCTTTCTGTGTTTTATTAGTGATTTTTTTGCTCAGCAGTTCAGCCTCAGGAATCAATGCTTCCATTCAGTGACAGTAAGCAGAGGAAGACATGCAGGCTGGATCTTATGCATACATAAGGCCAGACCCAAGATTAGTAATCAAGGAAAGCCATCATTCCATTAATCTAGCTAGTGTCTCAGGGGCGTCAAGCCATTGTTCTAACAGTCACTAGTCACATTGTGTGGATGGGCAAATTAGGTTCACCAGAGCCTTCACCACAGGGGGTCTCATATGCACTCCCAGGTGGAAGGCTTCTGGAATATTCTTCATTCTTTCAGCTAAAAGCAAATATTTAAGGAGGAGGGTGTGAACACTTGTTCCCATTCAGGGGGCTGATCCCAGAGAGGGAGGAAGAAGCCACATGTTTAGTCAGGGAGTTGTTGGAATGACGTTGAAGGGATAGGATCTAGGCTGAGGTCCTGGAGCCATGGATGGATGGCCTATGGAGTTTGGAGATCGGTTGCCGACTGGGCTGGATAAATGTGCTACATTTGTGGGATCTGTTGTCTGGATTTGATGAACTTTCGTAAGGACTATTGCTACTGAATACTTGTGCTTCTATCGTTTTATCTGTCGTCTGAAGGAGCGTGGAATGTGATTGCAGATTATACTGGCTGGAGATAAGAAATCTGTGGACCAACCAAAAGTTGGGAGACAGTGAGTATCACCTGGTACAAAGGCAGTGGAACTTCCGCCCCAGGGAGGGGATCTTGAGGATCGTGGGCAATGTATTTTGACAATTTACCTGGAGTTGTTGTAAAACATTGGATGTAAGAAATAAAATATTGTTGCATCGTTAACCTGCTAGGTGATTATTGCAACACACATCTTCAGAGCCTCACACCAGCCAATCAGGGGGACTACAGGTCAGAGATCATTGATCACTTGCTGCCACTATAAAAACCCAGGCAGGAGACACTGCTGCCATTTTATGGGGAGTATGGATAGGAGAGCTGACCTCAGAGCTCGGTCAGAGAGACATAGTGCGAAGAATAAAGTGCATCAGGAGAAGAGAATAGATAGAATTAATAACAATAAATTGATAGAGAAGGAAAGAGTTAGGAGTCGATGACACGGTGTTAGGCAGGGACAGTCAGACAGCTGCTGATGTCAGTAATGCAATATGCAGTCACACTTTCTCTGAGACTTAAAGTGGTTGGCCATGCTTGGGGTTCAAGTCTGCAGTCACGCTATGTGATTGCAGACTTGTGAATCCTCACAACACACACAGTGTGCGCTGTCAGGATTCTCCAGTGCCAGCGCCGGGAGTGACGGGCACGTGAAAGCAAGTATGCGATAGTTCCCATGTTTTATGGAGAGATGGGAAAACCTTATGAATCATAAAGATAATTGATGCTGGTTTTTTTATAGCTAAGATATTTAAATGATCATTAGAGTCACAATAATAGGCACAAGTTTCTCAAAACATAATAATAATAATCTTTTTATTTATATAGTGCCAAATATATTCCGCAGCGCTTTACAATTCAGACAATTTTACAGACATTATGGACACTGCCCCATTGGGGCTCACAATCTAGACTCCCTATCAGGATGTCTTTGGAGTCTGGAAGGAAACCAGAGAACCCGGACGAAACCCACACAAACACAGGAAGAGCATACAAACTCCTTGCAGATGTTGTCCTTGGTGGGATTTGAACCCAGGACCCCAGCGCTGCAAGGCTGCAGTGCTAACCACTGAGCCACCGTACCATCATGCATGCTTACAAATTTTTCTTCTTTGGAAGGGGGGGGACTCTGGAAATCTTTACCAACTTTTCATGAAATGTCCTGGTATTGTACAACCTTCTACTGTATGCCCACGTCCCTTGTGATTATACCCATTGTAGGGTTTGGTACTCACTAGGCTGCAGTTGAGGTAGGCACAGGAGGCGTATTCATTAAAGTATCCAGGCTGGTTTATTTTGACAGCATAAACCGCTCATGAAGCAAACACAAAACAGCCTTTTTCCCCGCACAAAAAGATATAACAGAACAAAACTCAAAATAACAAGTCCATACAGCACGGCCTCAGGTGTTTAAGTAAAGTGCCTTTCTCTTCCTCCAGCAGAGTCTGAGCACCGAATGCAAGGCCTCGTTACCTTGCAAAACACACAAGCAGACTGAGACAGCCGCAGCTGTCTTAAATCAGACCTTCCAAGACCTGGACTGGAGGTAAGTGAGTACCTGATCCCACCCAGCTCTTTCAGCTGCTCGTAAAACCCGGTCCCATAATCCGGGTCCATTAAACACCTCTCAGCACTATGTGTGCTGGAGCCTGCTTTTCCGAGTCCTACATCACCGAGGCTTGGCACCTCGGGGACACATACCTCCCATCCACGACCTGTCTGGCTGCAACCTTCCATACTCCCCCCCTCTGCCCAAAGCCGGGGGGCTTGGCACCGTCTGCCAAAATACAATAGACCAACTAGTTACTCGGGCATTGTTCCCCTTCTTCTCTCGCATCCACCTCAGTGGAGCATGGTCCGACACTAACCTGAACCTTCTACCTAACAGGAAATACCTCAGAGTGTCCAATGCCCACTTGATGGCCAAACATTCTTTTTCCACTATGGAGTAGTTCTTCTCACATGTGGACAGCTTCCGACTGAGGTACATTACAGGGTGTTCCTCTCCATTAATCTCCTGGGACAAGACTGCTCCCAGCCCAACTTCCAATCCGTCCGTCTGGACCACAAACTCTTTGGAGAAGTTGGGCGCCACCAAGACTGGCTGTTTACAGAGGGCCAGTTTTAGTTCCTAAAAGGCTGCCTCAGCTTCTGGGGACCACTTAGCCATAGCCGACTTCATCCCTTTCTAGAGGATCTGTCAGCAGAGCTGCTATCAGGGCAAAGTTAGGGACAAATCTTCGATAGTAGCCCACAATGTCTAGAAATGCCCTGACCTGCTGGCTGTGGCCAGTTCAGGATCGCCTCGACGTTATTTATTTGTGGTTTTATTTCCCCTCTACCAACCACATAGCCAAGATACTTGGCTTCCTCCATCCCCATAGCACAGTTCTTTGGGTTGATGGTAAAGCCCACCTTCCTTAGGGCGTCAAGTATGGCTTGCACTTTATCAAGATGACTTCCCCAGTCTTGGCTGAATATGACGATGTCATCTAAGTAGGCCGATGCATACTTTTTATGGTGTGCTAAGATCCGGTCCATGGCTCTCTGGAAAGTGGCCGGAGCTCCCTGCAACCCAAATGGCTTCCTGACATACTGATAACATCCGTCTGGCGTCGAGAAGGTCGTCTTCTCCTTGGCCTTTTTAGACAGGGGAATTTGCCTGTATCCTTTTGTGAGATCCAGGGTGGTGATCTACCGAGCGGGTCCTAGCCTTTCAATAAGCTCATCCACCCTAGGCATTGGGTAGGCGTCGAACTTCGATATCTCGTTCAGCTTCCTATAGTCGTTGCAAAACCACCATTCTCCATCTGGTTTCAGCACTAAGACTATGGTACTGGACCAGCCACTCTTGGACTCTTCAATGACTCCCAGGCTAAGCATCCGCTTCACTTTTTTAGAGATCACCTCTTGGCGGGCTTCGGGAATCCGATATGGCTTCAAGTTTACTCGGACATGAGCCTCCGTAAGAACCTCATGCTCTATGATCTGAGTACAACTGGGTAGTTCTGAGAATAGGTCTCTATTCCGATGTAGCAACTCTCTGCATTGTTGCTTTTGGGTACGTGACAACAACTCTGCCAACTTGACTTCTTTCACGTTGGCGTCAGACTCAGCCACCAAACACGGAGTTCCACAGGCTCCTTATCTCGCCATGGCTTAATCAAGCTGACATGGTACACCTGGTAGGGCTTCCTTCTCCCTGGCTGATGGACTTTTTAGTTGACATTGCCAACCTTTTCAACTTTAATAGGGTCCCTGCCACTTGGCCAGGAATTTGCTCTTCACTGTAGGTACCAGTGTGTCACCCCAGGCCTGGATGTCACAAATATTAAAGGCTGTGTCTGAGAGCAGGAGTGAGGTCCCCTGGTCAGGGACAATTAGCATACAGCACCTCCTGTCCCAGGCCAGTAGTGGGAGCAGGCTGCCCCTATAAAAGCTGGAACTGAGGGCAGGGTTAGAGAGAACTGGACGACCTAGCTCAGGACTGAGACTAGTCCCAGAGAAGGAGGGACAGTTCAGCTGTAGCCAAGGAGTCCGTGAGGCAGAGGAGAAGCTGCGAGCCAGGGACAGAGGCGACGAGAGCCGGTCCTGGCTGAGAGAATCACTACCGGACAATGGGGTCCGAGGCTGTCAGGGTTGCAAGCCCGGCAGCAGAGAACCAACCCGCAAGGGATTTCAGGTCCCTTGGCCTAAGAATCATAGAATCATAGAATCATAGAATGGTAGAGTTGGAAGGGACCTCCTGGGTCATCTGGTCCAACCCCCTGCTCAAAGCAGGATTCACTAAATCATCTCAGACAGATGTTTGTCCAGCCTCTGTTTGAAGACGTCCATTGAAGGGGAACTCACCACCTCTCGTGGCAGCCTGTTCCACTCATTAATCACCCTAACTGTCAAAAAGTTTTTTCTAATATCTAATCTGTGTCTCCTCCCATTTAGTTTCATCCCATTGCTTCTAGTCTTTCCTTGTGCAAATGAGAATAAAGATGATCCTTCTACAATGTGACAGCCCTTGACATATTTGTAGACAGCTATTAAGTCTCCTCTCAGCTAAACATTCCCAAATCCTGCAACCGTTCCTCATAGGACATGGTTTGCAGACCGGTCACCATTCTGGTCACTCTTCTCTGAACTTGCTCCAGTTTCTTCATGTCTTTTTTAAGATGTGGTGCCCAGAACTGGACACAGTATTCCAGATGAGGTCTGACCAAAGAGGAGTAAAGACCGATAATGACTTCACGTGATCTAGACTGTATGCTTCTGTTAATACATCCCAGAATAGTATTTGCCTTTTTGCTGCTGCATCACACTGTTGACTCATGTTCAGTCTATGATCTATTAGTATACCTAAGTCTTTTTCACATGTACTGTTGCTTAGCCTGGAGGCTCCGCCACACAGAGGGACCAGTACAGCACGGAGAGGCAAAAGGTACCTAAGGCCCGAGTCGCAAGCCATACAGGCGAAGTACATGGCCAGCTCAGGGACTTGGGCTATCACACCACGAAAAGGGGGATAGTCAGCAAGTGCAGAGATAACGGTAGGCCTTCACACTCACCCTGACCAGTGGGGCTCGCCCGAATGCTCTCAGACACCCAGGCCCATTCCTGCCCGGTACTCCTGTTGGGTCATTAGTAATACCAACAATAAAGACCCTGGACTGTTTGAAGAGGACTCTGCACTCTTATTACTGCGGCCTGCACTATCACCCCCAGCATTCACATACAGTGCCCTGAGGCTACACTCTTCCCGTGGGGAGTTATCCTACCCCTGTGCTGCACACCAACATCAGCCCCAGCGGTCTGCCTAGCAGCGTCGGTCATCCCTGACCGCAATCCACGGGTGGCGTAGTCGGACATTCATAACTCTACAAATAGACTGCCACAGCATTTGGTCTGACCACCCTGAGCCACGGGATCGGGTTGCCACTACTACCCCCATCATCGCACTAAAGCCCGGTTCCGGGTGCCCCACGGCCCAGGGGGCGAGTCAGCTTTGGCGTAGTTGGCAGGATTGTGACCAACCCGCCACAAACGGGTATTGCGTGTCTGAAAAAGACTTTATACTTACCTTAAAAAGAAGTTTCCCGCCATTCGGGGCCGTTTTCCGCCATTCGGAGCCATTTCCCGCCATCAGGCGCCATCTTCGGGACGCCGCGCGGGAAGAAGAGGGGCGTGGACGTCCAAACCGCGCGAGACCTGAAGCCCCGCCCTACGCACCGATGCTGCGCAAGGTCCTGGAAGGAGAGAGAGCGACGCTGACGTCACCAGGACGCGACGCAAGGTCCTCGCCCGGAGCAGCACCAGCGGAGCCGCGGCCTACGGAAGAGGATCAACGGAAGGTAGGCCACGGTTAACTAGGGGGGAGGAAGATGACGGACGCAGAGGGACCTTCTACCACCAGCGTGGCTGCAGCAGCGGTGATGCCGTTCTCCATGCCCTACATCCCCGGAGCAGCCTGGCTGCCTCAATACTCAGGGGAATCCCATACATTAACTGACTTTAAGGAAAGACTGCACAGTTTATTTAAAGTTTATCCCCTGACAGAAGAACAGAAAGTGAGCATTCTGACGGGGCAACTAACCGGTGCAGCCCAGCGGGAAGTGAAATCATGGTCAGATGAGGAGAAAAGGACTGTAAAGGACATTCTGACCCGGCTGCGGGGTACTTTTGACACCCGTACCTCAGCAGAAATCAAAATGCGGTTCTATGGCTGTAAGCAACGAGCCCAAGATAGTATCAGAGACTATGCCTTGAACCTGCAAAAAGCTCTGGGAGCAATTAAACAAGCTGACCCTGGCAGCGTGCAGGACACCGATAAACTGTTGACTGACCAGTTCATAGAAGGTCTGCTGTCCAGCGCCCACAGAACCCAGCTGCACCTCATGACCCTACAGAACCCCGATTTGACTTTTGCGCAGTTCAAAGATAGGGCCATCCGGGTGCTCCGAGAACCCGCACCAGGTGCGCCCTGCCATCACTTACCACCAGGAGGCGACGCCCTACCCCGCAGACCTTGTGGGGGCTGATGCGCAGGCCCTAAATCCATCCCAGCCTGCAAACCTGCACCATCAGGTCCAAGAACTAACAAAGAGTGTGGCTGCACTGACCAAGACCATACAGTCGTTGCAGATGGAACCGTCAAGACCAATCAAGCTGGCTTCCAGTCCGGAGGATGTCCCGTGGCGTCGACAGAGGAGGATCCCGTCGTTCAGAGGGAGGCCCGCCAACCATTACACCGAGGATGGACAGCCAATTTGCCGCCGTTGCAGCCAGCCGGGACACGTAGCCAGGTACTGTACTTTAAATGGGTCCGACCTGGGGCAGAGGGCCAACCCCCAGGCATAAGGTCATCAGGCCCGTCTAATTGGCGTGATAAGTACGTGGGGGGATGCCCGGTCTTACCTGTAGTGCTGGATGGTATCCCCATGAGTGCACTGCTGGACACCGGATCTCAAGTGAATACCATCCCCTACGTACTTTTCAAGCGGTACTGGAGTGACGCTGACATAACCCGCTATACAGACGATGACTTAAGCATCATCGCCAGCAATGGCCAACCCGTGCCGCAGGTGGGGTTCAGAGAGATGACTATCAAGATTGGTAAGGTTGAACTGCCGGCACAGGGAGTGATCATTGTGGACATTGACCGTCTTGAAAGTCACCCTAAAATAACCTTGGGTACTAATGTGATTGAAAATTGTCTTTCAGAAGTAATTGTGATTTTGCAGCAGGTGGCGATGAATGCGAGCTCCAGCCAACAGAGGGTCCTCCAGAAAGAGATAAGAGCCCTGATGAGACGGCAACAGGTAGAACTGTCTGGTGGTGAGATCGGTAGCGTGAGGATGAGCGACCCGTTCCCCATTGCCATGCCTCCCAAAAGTGAAATGATGATCTGGTGTCGGACTGCAATCGGGTTAAGAGGGAGAGACTACCAAGCCATGGTAGAACCCGTGTACTCAGACAGCAGGCCCACCATTTTGACAGCCTGGGGGGTGGTTGATGTCCGCCATGGAAGGGTGCCCGTCCGGATCTTAAACATTGGGGAAAGAGAAGTACACTTGCCCCGGTACGCTACACTAGCCAAATTGTTTGCTGTCGAACACAATGCTCTCAGGGTCGTGGAACCCTTGCCTCCATCTCCACCGGTGGAGGATAATGGCTCCCAGAAACACAAGGAGGACTGGTGCCAGAAACTCCACGTGGGTGCTGACTCCACTCCCTCGCACCAAAAACAAGGAGTCTACCGGGTGGTTCAGGAGTACGAGAGAATCTTTAGTAAGCACCCGCTAGACTTCGGCAGGGTGAAAGGGGTAGAACACCACATCCCCACGGGGAGCCACCCACCAATAAAAGAGAGACACAGACCTGTACCCCCTGCACATTATCAGAACGCAAAGGGCATGCTGAGAGAAATTAAAGAAGCCGGGGTCATTAGAGGCAGCTGTAGCCCCTGGGCAGCCCCCTTGGTTCTGGTAAAAAAGAAAGACGGTACCATGAGAATGTGCGTGGACTATAGACAAATCAATCGTATCACCCATAAAGACGCGTACCCGTTACCTAGGATAGAGGAGTCTTTAGCAGCTCTAAAATCAGCTAATTTCTTCTCTACTTTGGACCTTACTAGCGGGTACTGGCGGGTTCCTGTGGCAGAGGCTGACAAGGAGAAGACCGCCTTCACCACCCCGATGGGATTGAGTGAATTCAACTGTATGCCATTCGGGCTCTGCAATGCACCTGGGATCTTCCAGAGGCTGATGGAATGCTGTCTAGGGCACCGAAACTTCGAGACGGTCCTACTTTACCTGGACGACGTGATTGTCTATCCGAAGACTTACGAGGACCATCTAAAGCACCTGGCCGAGGTGCCCTGGCAGGCTATGGCCTGAAAGTGAAGCCCTCAAAGTGTCACCTGTTAAAACCGAAGGTACAGTACCTAGGGCACGTGGTGAGTGCTGAGGGAGTAGCCCCCGACCCCGACAAGGTTACAGCCATCAAGAGCTGGCCAAGCCCCTCTAGCATCAAAGAAGTGAGGCAATTCCTCGGGTTGGTAGGCTACTACCGAAGGTTCATTCCCGGGTTCACTAAGATGGCAGCTCCAATGCAGGACCTCCTGATAGGTCAGTCTAAATCCAGAAGTCACAAGCCACCCTTCAAGTGGGACAAGCCGGAAGAGGAGTACTTCCGCCAGTTGAAGATGGCCCTCACGGGGGATGAGATCCTGGCCTACCCCGATTATGGCCAGCCTTTTATCCTCCACACAGACGCCAGTAATGTGGGGCTAGGAGCCGTACTGTCCCAAAACCAACAGGGCAGAGAAAGGGTGATTGCGTACGCCAGCCGGAAGCTGAGGCCCACTGAAAGGAACCCGGAGAATTATAGCTCCTTCAAGCTAGAATTCTTGGCAGTGGTGTGGGCCATCACAGAACGGTTTAAACATTACCTGGCCTCCGCAAAGTTCACCGTGTACACGGACAACAACCCGTTGACACACCTGGACAATGCAAGACTTGGTGCCCTAGAACAGCGGTGGATGGCCCGGCTATCAAATTATGACTTCACAGTCAAATACTGGGCAGGCAGAACCAACGCCAATGCAGACGCTCTATCAAGAATGGCCCACCTACCCGAAGGAGAAGAAGACTCGGAAGAGCTGGAGGAAGTAGAGCTCCCTGCGTTCCACCGGTATGGGGCCACTCAGTATTCTCACCGGGTAAGAGACAAAGACCTAACCACCGTCATGTTCAACCCCTTACCCCACCACGGCTGGGCTGAAATGCAAGATAGTGACCCTGCAGTACGCCTGGTGACAGACATGTTAACCCAGGCAGACGCTAGCCCTGGCCCGGACGCTCCAGAGGAAGCCAAGCAGTTATGGAAGGAGAAAAGCAGGCTATTACTTTACGAAGGTAAGCTGTGCAGAAGGCTTGTCAACCACCGGACGCACGAGCTGACCTGGCAGGTAGTGGTCCCGAGACGGGATGCAGCGATGGTCCTGGAGGCCTACCATGACAGAGCGGGACACTTCGGGTGGAAGAAACTGGAGTTCCTACTGAGAGAGCGGTTCTACTGGATCGGTATGAGAGGGGCCATAGAGAAGTGGAGCAGGGACTGCGGCCCATGTCACCTCAGAAGGAAGGAACGTACCAGCCAGAAGACACCCTTGATGCCCATCGTCACCAGGCAGCCTCTTGAGCTGGTAGCTCTGGACCATGTGAAACTGGCTCCAAGCCGGTCGGGCTACGTCTATGCCCTGACAATAGTGGACCACTATTCCCGGTTCCTGGTGGTGGTTCCTGTTAAAGACCTGACAGCCCAAACAGCGGCCAGAGCCTTCCAGCAACACTTCTGCCGTCCATACAGGTATCCGGAACAGGTCTTGACAGATCAAGGTCCAGCGTTTGAGGCGGAAGTATTCCAGGAGTTCTGCAACCTCTACGGCTGTAGGAAGATTCGGAGAAGGCCTTACCACCCGCAAACCAACGGGCTGTGTGAGAAAATGAACAATATCGTCATTGATCTCCTCAAGACGTTGCCCCTGGAGGAACGCAGCCTGTGGCCGGAGAAGCTGCCAGACCTGGTAGACTTGTACAACCATATCCCGGTGAATGCTACAAATTGCACCCCGGCTTACCTGATGCGAGCAAGACCAGGTAAGCTGCCGATAGACCTGGAGATGGGAGTCCTGACACCCGAGGACACCTCCCCAGACGCGGACTGGGATACGGAACGGCGGCTACAGTACAAGAAGGTACAGGAGAGTGTGGAGGGGAGTCTGGCTCAAGCGAGAGAAAAGCAAGAGAGGCTCTTCAACCAACACGCCACAGCTGGTCCCCTGGAGCCTGGAGAGCAGGTCCTGAAGCAGAAGAGAAGGCTTCACAAGCTAGATGACCAGTGGGAGAGAGACCCGTACACAGTATTGCAGTCCGACCACAACAACCCGAAGGTATGTGTGATTACCAAGGATGGAGGACAAACCACTAGCACTGTCTCCAGAGACCACCTAAAACGGTGCCCCGAGCAACTACAGAGTCCAAGTGAAGATCAAGATGACCTTGAACCCGCTGAGGACAAGGAAGAAATGATCAGCACAGTTCTCGGAGAGTTCCCCCGGACCTGGACTCGGATAAATGACGCGATAGTGGTACCCGTCCTACACTTCCTTCAGCCTACCCAGCAGGAGCCTACAGAAGAACAAGAAGAACAAGCAGCCCCAGAGGCAGAAGAACCCATGCCAGCAGCCCAGGAGAGTCAACCCTCTACTGACAGTGAGCCTGCCATGCCTGCGGTAAGCCAAAGGACCTGCAGACAGATGCCTGCCCTGCCTGTAAACCCAGCTAGTAGCTGCACCCTTAATACTAGTGGGGAAAGCCAGGTTAGACCACCACCAGACAGTGGGTTATGGAGGTCAACCCGGAGCACTAGGGGTCAAATACCAGCTCGCTGGAAGATCTAAATGCACAATGTATATATTTAATGTTTTCTGTTTGTACCCTGGTTATTAATACTGTTTTCCCAGTTTTTCTAGATACATGGACTAACAGGTTATGAACTTTGAGTAACCGGGACTCCCTTGTAAATATGTTCGGAGCCTAACCAAAGGAATGAATAAAGACTGTCAAGGACTCGGGGCAAGGACAGACCCCCACCTGGTTAAGGCTCCCGTTGTGTTAGTGAAATGGACACCCGGTCACGGATCATACTGTGACCCTCTCCTTTTGTTGGTGATATGGACATCCGGTCACAGACCACACTGTGACCTAAAGAACTCAATTGTGTTTTGTTTGTTGCCATGTATTAATGTTGTCTTTTATACCCTGTATTTGTGTTTCCTGTTTAGTCCCGGAGTACTAAATTTTACTAGGGGGGAATGTGTCACCCCAGGCCAGGATGTCACAAATATTAAAGGCTGTGTCTGAGAGCAGGAGGGAGGTCCCCTGGTCAGGGACAATTAGCATACAGCACCTCCTGTCCCAGGCCAGTAGGGGGAGCAGGCTGCCTCTATAAAAGCTGGAACTGAGGGCAGGGTTAGAGAGAACTGGACGACCTAGCTCAGGACTGAGACTAATCTCAGAGAAGGAGGGACAGTTCAGCTGTAGCCAAGGAGTCCGTGAGGCAGAGGAGAAGCTGCGAGCCAGGGACAGAGGCGACGAGAGCCGGTCCTGGCTGAGAGAATCACTACTGGACATTGGGGTCCAAGGCTGTCAGGGTTGCAAGCCCGGCAGCAGAGAACCAACCCGCAAGGGATTTCAGGTCCCTTGGCCTAAGAAGCCTGGAGGCTCCGCCACACAGAGGGACCAGTACAGCACGGAGAGGCAAAAGGTACCTAAGGCCCGAGTCGCAAGCCATACAGGCGAAGTACACGGCCAGCTCAGGGACGTGGGCTATCACACCACGAAAAGGGGGATAGTCAGCAAGGGCAGAGAGAGAACGGTAGGCCTTCACACTCACCCTGACCAGTGGAGCTCGCCCGAATGCTCTCAGACACCCAGGCTCATTCCTGCCCGGTACTCCTGTTGGGTCATTAGTAATACCAACAATAAAGACCCTGGACTGTTTGAAGAGGACTCTGCACTCTTATTACTGCGGCCTGCACTATCACCCCCAGCATTCACATACGCTGCCCTGAAGCTACACTCTTCCCGTGGGGAGTTATCCTACCCCTGTGCTGCACACCAACATCAGCCCCAGCGGTCTGCCTAGCAGCGTCGGTCATCCCTGACCGCAATCCACGGGTGGCGTAGTCGGACATTCATAACTCTACAAATAGACTGCCACAGCATTTGGTCTGACCACCTTGAGCCACGGGATCGGGTTGCCACTACTAACCCCATCATCGCACTAAAGCCCGGTTCCGGGTGCCCCACGGCCCAGGGGGCGAGTCACCAGCACCAGTACCCGATACCCAGGGTTGAAGTGTCTCACTCTTGCCGATCTATTGTACACCCTAGATCAGGGGTCTCAAACACGCGGCCCGCGGGCCGCATGCGGCCCCTGAGGCTGCTTTATGCGGCCCGCAGGCACAAACCCCTTGACGATCCCGACCTGGTCCAGGAGGAGCCGCCGACAGCAGCGCTGCATTGCCGCACACAGAGACTGTCTCCCAGCACAGCATTTCCAATGACAGCCGCTGGCCAATCAGAGGCCAGCAGCTGATATCTGCGTGTCGGCGCAGCGAGTATGACGTCATTGCCATACGCAGATGTCAGCTGCTGGCCTCTGATTGGCCGGCGGCTGGCATTGGAAATGCTGTGCTGGGAGACAGTCTGTGTGCGGCAATGCAGCGCTGCTGTCGGCGGCTCCTCCTGGACCAGGTCGGGATCGTCAAGGGGTCGGACTCTGTGGTGCCTGCGGGCCACATCTGCAGGAAGGACGCCGAGGGAACGGAGGACAGGTGAGAATCATCTTTTTTTTTTATGTGTGTGAAGAACAGCACAGGGGGCACAGAGCCACAACATGGGGACTGGGATGGGGCACATAGCCACAAGAGGGGACCTGGATGGGGCACATAGCCACAAGAGGGGACCTGGATGGGGCACATAGCCACAAGAGGGGACCTGGATGGGGCACATAGCCACAGGATGGGGACCTGGATGGGGCACATAGCCACAAGATGGGGACCTGGATGGGGCACATAGCCACAAGAGGGGACCTGGATGGGGCACATAGCCACATGAGGGGACCTGGATGGGGCACATAGCCACAAGATGGGGACCTGGATGGGGCACATAGCCACAAGATGGGGACCTGGATGGGGCACATAGCCTCAAGATGGGGACCTGGATGGGGCACATAGCCACAAGATGGGGACATGGATGGGGCACATAGCCACAAGATGGGGACCTGGATGGGGCACATAGCCACAAGATGGGGACCTGGATGGGGCACATAGCCTCAAGATGGGGACCTGGATGGGGCACATAGCCACAAGATGGGGACCTGGATGGGGCACATAGCCTCAAGATGGGGACCTGGATGGGGCACATAGCCTCAAGATGGGGACATGGATGGGGCACATAGCCACAAGATGGGGACCTGGATGGGGCACATAGCCACAAGATGGGGACATGGATGGGGCACATAGCCACAAGATGGGGACCTGGATTGGGAACATTGCCACAGGATGGGGACCTGGATGGGGCACATAGCCACAGGATGGGGACTTGGATGGGGCACATAGCCACAGGATGGGTACCTGGATGAGGCACATAGCCACAGGATGGGGACCTGGATGGGGCACATAGCCACATGAGGGGACCTGGATGGGGCACATAGCCACAAGATGGGGACCTGGATGGGGCACATAGCCACAAGATGGGGACCTGGATGGGGCACATAGCCTCAAGATGGGGACCTGGATGGGGCACATAGCCACAAGATGGGGACCTGGATGGGGCACATAGCCACAAGATGGGGACCTGGATGGGGCACATAGCCACAAGATGGGGACCTGGATGGGGCACATAGCCTCAAGATGGGGACCTGGATGGGGCACATAGCCACAAGATGGGGACCTGGATGGGGCACATAGCCTCAAGATGGGGACCTGGATGGGGCACATAGCCTCAAGATGGGGACCTGGATGGGGCACATAGCCACAAGATGGGGACCTGGATGGGGCACATAGCCACAAGATGGGGACATGGATGGGGCACATAGCCACAAGATGGGGACCTGGATCGGGAACATTGCCACAGGATGGGGACCTGGATGGGGCACATAGCCACAGGATGGGGACCTGGATGGGGCACATAGCCACAGGATGGGTACCTGGATGAGGCACATTAGTACAAGATGGGGGCCAGGATGGGGAACATTGCCACAAGATGGAAACCTGGATGGTCACATAGCCACAAGATGGGGACCTGGATCGGGAACATTGCCACAGGATGGGGACCTGGATCGGGAACATTGCCACAGGATGGGCACCTGGATGGGGCACATAGCCACAGGATGGGGACCTGGATGGGGCACATAGCCACAGGATGGGGACCTGGATGGGGCACATAGCCACAGGATGGGGACCTGGATGGGGCACATAGCCACAGGATGGGGACCTGGATGGGGCACATTAGTACAAGATGGGGACATTACTACAAGATGTTTGCCATTATTACTATATGATGCTAATGGTATGACAATTTTACTGTATGTGGCCAATTGGAGGAAAGAAAATTGTAAAAATCAAAAAAATAAAATTAAAGCATGAAAAAATATTGGGCACTAAAAATGCTGTTTAATATGTAAACTAAAGTAAACACAAAAAAGTACACGTTTATTATCGCCACATCCATAACGACCCAAGCCATAAAAAATAAACACGGCAAAAATGTTCAAAAGGTGTATACAAAAAAAAAATGGTATCACTAAAAATGTCACATTGAACAAAAAATGCGGCCCCCCAAATTCAAATTTTTTCCATTTGTGGCCCATATACCCAGCCGAGTTTGAGACCCCTGCCCTAGATTGTGCCTCTTGTGCTTTGAGGAGGTGTTCTTTCACGATAGGCATCACCTTGGCAATTCTCTCTTGCATCTGGGCCACGTGTTTGATTACACTCTTGTAGGGTGTAGACTCCGCCTCCCAGGTCTCCTTTGCTACATCCAGGAGTCCATGGGGGTGTCAGCCATACAACAGTTCAAAAGGGGAGAATCCAGTAGAGGACTGTGGTACTTCTCTGATTGAGAAAAGAAGGTATTGCAGTAGGCAGTCCCAGTCTCGGCCGTCCTTCTCTATGACCTTCTCTAACATGGCCCTCAAGGTTTTGTTGAACCTTTCCACCAAGCCGGCTGTCTGTGGATGGTAGACTGAGCTCCGTAGTTGTGTGATTTGCTGAGTTTTTCACAACTCCCTCATCACCTTTGACATAAATGAGGTCCCTTGATCCAGTATGTGAGCGCGGGGGAGAGAGAAGAGCAGTATGTGAGCACGGTGGAGAGAGCAGCGCAGTATGTGAGCGCAAGGGAGAGAGAAGAGCAGTATGTGAGCACGGAGAGAGAGCAGCACAGTATGTGAGCACGGGGAGAGAGCAGCGCAGTATGTGAGCGCGGGGGAGAGAGCAGCGCAGTATGTGAGCGCGGCGGAGAGAGCAGCGCAGTATGTGAGCACGGAGAGAGAGCAGCACAGTATGTGAGCACGGGGAGAGAGCAGCGCAGTATGTGAGCGCGGGGGAGAGAGCTGCGCAGTATGTGAGCGCGGCGGAGAGAGCAGCGCAGTATGTGAGCACGGAGAGAGAGCAGCACAGTATGTGAGCACGGGGAGAGAGCAGCGCAGTATGTGAGCGCGGGGGAGAGAGCAGCGCAGTATGTGAGCGCGGCGGAGAGAGCAGCGCAGTATGTGAGCGCAAGGGAGAGAGAAGAGCAGTATGTGAGCGCGGGGGAGAGAGCAGCGCAGTATGTGAGCGCGGCGGAGAGAGCAGCGCAGTATGTGAGCACGGAGAGAGAGCAGCACAGTATGTGAGCACGGGGAGAGAGCAGCGCAGTATGTGAGCGCGGGGGAGAGAGCAGCGCAGTATGTGAGCGCGGCGGAGAGAGCAGCGCAGTATGTGAGCACAGGGGAGAGAGCAGCGCAGTATGTGAGCGCAGTGGAGAGAGCAGCGCAGTATGTGAGCGCGGGGGAGAGAGCAGCGCAGTATGTGAGAGCGGGGGAGAGAGCAGCGCAATATGTGAGCACAGGGGAGAGAGCAGCGCAGTATGTGAGCGCAGTGGAGAGAGCAGCGCAGTATGTGAGCACGGGGGAGAGAGCAGCGCAGTATGTGAGCACGGGGGAGAGAGCAGCGCAGTATGTGAGCGCGGCGGAGAGAGCAGCGCAGTATGTGAGCACAGGGGAGAGAGCAGCGCAGTATGTGAGCGCAGTGGAGAGAGCAGCGCAGTATGTGAGCACGGGGGAGAGAGCAGCGCAGTATGTGAGAGCGGGGGAGAGAGCAGCGCAATATGTGAGCACAGGGGAGAGAGCAGCGCAGTATGTGAGCGCAGTGGAGAGAGCAGCACAGTATGTGAGCGCGGGGGAGAGTGCAGCACAGTATGTGAGTGCGGGGGAGAGAGCAGCGCAGTATGTGAGCGCGGGGGAGAGAGCAGCACAGTATGTGAGCGCGGGGGAGAGAGCAGCGCAGTATGTGAGCGCGGGGGAGAGAGCAACGCAGTATGTGAGCGCGGTGGAGAGTGCAGCACAGTATGTGAGCGCGGGGGAGAGAGCAGCGCAGTATGTGAGCACGGGGAGAGAGCAGCGCAGTATGTGAGCGTGGTGGAGATAGCAGCGCAGTATGTGAGCGCGGGGGAGAGAGCAGCGCAGTATGTGAGCGCGGTGGAGATAGCAGCGCAGTATGTGAGCGCGGGGGAGAGAGCAGCGCAGTATGTGAGCGCGGTGGAGATAGCAGCGCAGTATGTGAGCGCGGGGGAGAGAGCAGCGCAGTATGTGAGCACGGGGGAGAGAGCAGCGCAGTATGTGAGTGCGGGGGAGAGAGCAGCGCAGTATGTGAGCGCGGTGGAGAGAGCAGCACAGTATGTGAGCGCGGTGGAGATAGCAGCGCAGTATGTGAGCGCAGGGGAGAGAGCAGCACAGTATGTGAGCGCGGGGGAGAGTGCAGCACAGTATGTGAGTGCGGGGGAGAGAGCAGCGCAGTATGTGAGCGCGGTGGGAGAGAGCAGCACAGTATGTGAGCGCGGGGGAGAGTGCAGCACAGTATGTGAGTGCGGGGGAGAGAGCAGCGCAGTATATGAGCGCGGGGGAGAGAGCAGCACAGTATGTGAGCGGGGGGAGAGAGCAGCGCAGTATGTGAGCGCGGGGGAGTGAGCAGCGCAGTATGTGAGCGCGGTGGAGAGAGCAGCACAGTATGTGAGCGCGGGGGAGAGTGCAGCACAGTATGTGAGTGCGGGGGAGAGAGCAGCGCAGTATGTGAGCGCGATGAAGAGAGCAGCGCAGTATGTGAGCGCGGTGGAGAGAGCAGCACAGTATGTGAGCGCGGTGGAGATAGCAGCGCAGTATGTGAGCGCAGGGGAGAGAGCAGCACAGTATGTGAGCGCGGGGGAGAGTGCAGCACAGTATGTGAGTGCGGGGGAGAGAGAAGCGCAGTATGTGAGCGCGGTGGGAGAGAGCAGCACAGTATGTGAGCGCGGGGGAGAGTGCAGCACAGTATGTGAGTGCGGGGGAGAGAGCAGCGCAGTATGTGAGCGCGGGGGAGAGAGCAGCACAGTATGTGAGCGCGGGGGAGAGAGCAGCGCAGTATGTGAGCGCGGGGGAGAGAGCAACGCAGTATGTGAGCGCGGTGGAGAGTGCAGCACAGTATGTGAGCGCGGGGGAGAGAGCAGCGCAGTATGTGAGCACGGGGAGAGAGCAGCGCAGTATGTGAGCGTGGTGGAGATAGCAGCGCAGTATGTGAGCGCGGGGGAGAGAGCAGCGCAGTATGTGAGCGCGGGGGAGAGAGCAGCGCAGTATGTGAGCGCGGTGGAGATAGCAGCGCAGTATGTGAGCGCGGGGGAGAGAGCAGCGCAGTATGTGAGCGCGGTGGAGATAGCAGCGCAGTATGTGAGCGCGGGGGAGAGAGCAGCGCAGTATGTGAGCACGGGGGAGAGAGCAGCGCAGTATGTGAGCGCGGGGGAGAGAGCAGCGCAGTATGTGAGCATGGCCACAGGCTACTAGAAAGAGAACTATGATATGCCATGGACTTCCATAGTCCCCACCCTGGATGTTTCCCTATTCAGGCTTGGACTGGCCCACAGGAGAATCCTTCAATGGGTCCTTGTGCAAGAGTGGGCCACAACCCTCTTATATGAGCAGTACTATTTACAGACAAAGGCAGCAACTCATTCATTTACCAAACTACCCAATTCATTGTTATATATATTTGTGATTGAGAATAATGTCAGATTTGCATGTAGCTGAAAAGTGGGACCCTGGTGGTCCCTTGGCACCCCAGTCTGACATTGCCCCCATCAATCGTTCCTACCGTTCCTATCCCTAATAGATATTAGATATATAATAGATAGATAATAGATATATAGATAATAGATATATAATAGATAGATGATAGATAATAGATATAGATGATCGATAATAGATAGATAATAGATAGATAATGGATAGATAGATAATAGATAGATGATAGATTCATAGATAATAGACAGCTAAATAGATTCATAGATAGATATATAATGGATAGATAATATATAGATAATAGATAGATGATAGATTCATAGATAATAGACAGCTAAATAGATTCATAGATAGATATATAATGGATAGATAATATATAGATAATAGATATTTTTCTAATGTTATATTGTACTGTATTGTTTGTAACAATAATGCATAATGAAAAAAAAAACAGAAATAATAACACAAATGAATGAAGATCACCTAACCCACATAGAGAAGTTCTTTTTATGATGATTTTCACATTGCCCTTTTGTTGCAGAGCAGACCTGTGTGCTGCAGAGCATCTCCTGTGTGTTGCAGAACATCTCCTATGTGTTGCAGAGCATCTCCTGTGTGTTGCAGAGCATCTCTTGTGTGCTGCAGAGCATCTCCTGTGTGCTGCAGAGCATCTGCTGTGTGCTGCAGATCATCACCTGTGTGCTGCAGAGCATCTCCTGTGTGCTACGGAGCATCTCGTGTGTAGCGGAGCATCTCCTGTGTGTTGCAGAGCATCTCCTGTGTGTTGCAGAACATCTCCTATGTGTTGCAGAGCATCTCCTGTGTGTTGCAGAGCATCTCTTGTGTGCTGCAGAGCATCTCCTGTGTGCTGCAGAGCATCTGCTGTGTGCTGCAGATCATCTCCTGTGTGCTGCAGAGCATCTCCTGTGTGCTACGGAGCATCTCCTGTGTGTAGCGGAGCATCTCCTGTGTGTTGCAGAGCATCTCCTGTGTGTTGCAGATCATCTCCTGTGTGTTGCAGAGCATCTCCTGTGTGCTACAGAGCATCTCCTGTGTGTTGCAGAGCATCTCCTGTGTGTTGCAGAGCATCTCCTGTGTGCTGCAGAGCATCTCCTGTGTGTTGCAGAGCATCTCCTGTGTGCTGCAGAGCATCTCCTGTGTGAGGGCAGAGTTGCTCCCTGGCATCCCTGGCAGAGGGAAACCTGTGCTGAGCCGCACTACGCATGCCCCCTGCCTCCTCCTCCAATGCATACGGAGAGCCGGGCTGTGTGAGGGGGATTCCGGGCCGTCTGGGGGGTTTCCTTCGCCTTTTCTCCAGTAGCTGAGCAGGATGCAGTGGCCTCCATTATTGCGGGCGCAGTAGTGCTCGGCAGGCTGGCCGCTGGCGCTGCACCATGAGGGGGGCTCCTAGCAGCAGCAGCACAGACGCATCCGCTGCCATTTCCCCTGTGCGGCTCTGCCCTCCATCTTCCTGCTAAATCTCCTGGCTCCGGGCTCTCCCTGTGGATTATCTCCTGATCATTTGGTGTCTCCCCACCGACCTAGTTCTTATGTGGTTGCTGCATTGAGCAGGGATGAGAATCTGCAAGATGGTGCGGGTGGCAAGTGTGCTGGGTCTGGTGATGCTGAGCGTTGCCCTCCTCATCCTGTCCCTCATCAGCTATGTGTCCCTGAAGAAGGACAACATCTTCACCACCCCCAAATATGCCAGTGCTGGGGGTCCCAGGATGTACATGTTCCATGCAGGATTCAGGTATGTAGCACATTGATACATTGTATCAGCTCATCACTGGGGGAGGGGCAGGAGGGATACATTGTATCAGGGGATCGGCTCATTCTGGGCAGGGGAGGGGGCTGGCAGGGGCTCTATTCCAGGGGCAGATGGGTGCTGGTTTGGCACTGCTGAGATTGTACATCATGGTCCCTGCCTCATCTATATTCCATGGCCATCAGCCTGGCGCAGGCGCAGTGTAGCAAGCACAATGGCAGCTTCTGCACCCATCATATAATGCACAGTGGTCTTATTATTAGCAGCCCCTCCCTGTGACATCAGTGTAGAATTAACCCTTTTTTGGCTGTTCTGAATTATTACACTTAGTTAATAAATCCTGATTTTTACATAAAAGTTCATATAAAATATTAGGCCTGGTGCTGTCCCAGGTGCTGATCCCCTGCTTTGTGTATAGGAAGAACCGCAGAGAAAAGGGGTCTCCAAACTTTGTGGCCTCTCCAGCTTTTTCTAGGACTACAACTTCCAGCTGGCATGGCACACTGAGAGTTGTAGTACTGCAATAACTGGTGGAGAGAGCCACAGATTGGACTCCAGAGGATTATATGGCGCAGGGGCGAAGAGAAGAACGGTCCTTATTATTGAAGTTTGGATGATATAAGAGTTGATGAAGTTTTGGTTTCTTGATAGGTGGAGTAGTTCGTTATCTTTTATTGCCCGTTAAAAGGAAAAGCCTCTTAAAAAGAAATCGCTCAAAATAAAATGTCAAATTGTCTATGTTGTAGATCTTCAAGAGAAAGCTGGATGACAATTAATATTAAGAGTTAATGGAAAAGAAGTCACCCAACTTTTCCTAAAGTCCTGAAGGACAAAGCTGCCTAGTAATGTAGTGATGGAGTGAGGAATCTAGGAAAGCTGGAGGAGATATAATAGGAGGAGAGGAAGATGAGATCGCACCCAGCTTTCTCAGACACAGATACAACTCAGAAGAAAGTTTACAGAAAGAATAACTCGTGCCATGTTTTAGATAATATTGCAAGTATCAAGTATGTCTGATCATTAGTTACCTTTGTGGGACCTACTGATATTTTTTTCCATTGTGAAATGTGTAATATGAGCCAAAATATGAGTCATGCCTGTAATATGCTCCAGAGCTGAAATCGCAATTCTGCTGGTTTCAGAGCTGAATACTTCTAAAGTTTGTTGCTGGCTCAGTCTCTGATGATTTGAGTTGAATAATAGAAGCTCAATTGAAATGATAGGTGAGTTTTTTGACAAGCTTGCTGACTGTTTCCAGCAGCAGAATTGTAACTGAAAATTACCAGTGCATGTTCTAGGCCTACAGGGTTGATGATTTGCAGCACCACTATAACACCTAATCACAGCAATGGTTCACATGGGGTTATAGGCCTCTGCTTAGGGTGCACACCAGCCAAAGCTCCTGATGTACAAGGCAAAAAGGTCCATTAACCCAGCAGAGGCCAAAAGGGTATGAATTTAACTACAGGTGGACACAGGCAGAAGGGGCCCATGCCCATGGGCTCTTTATAGTCCAATATTGTGTCTGTGTCAGAAGCTGCTTGCTACTTTGGAGGTGGAAGTGGGCCCCCTTACCACTTGGGCCCCCTGCGGCTGCTCCACCATAAATAAGTTGTCCAAGAACACAAAATATGGAATAACATAGTAGACTGGACTAAGCCATATATCAGAGGTGGGCAATTCATTTTCCGAAGGGGCCACAAGAGACACTGACTGTTGTGTAGGGCAGATCCAATTGGAAGAACTTTATTCTGTTCATTATTATTGTTTTGTATAAATTTTTTTCACTTAATCTTGAGAATAATTAAGTCTGGTGACTCACTGCTACTGTTAATACATGTAAGGTGTTCTTCCCTATAGCAGCTAATAAAAAACATATAATTTACTGCTTTTTATAAAAATTATATAAAGCAGCAAATTAGTCTCCTTCTGCTATTCAACCTTCGTACCTTGATCAACCGGTCACAACACAATATGATGCCCATACAGTCCCTACACACAGTATGATGTCCCCACACAACCCTCCTACGTAGTATGTCCCCACAATGTCCCCCAACATAGTATGATGTTCTCACACAGTATGAAGACCCCACAGAGCCCTTCACATAGTATGATATCCCCTCACAGTCTCCTACACAGTATGTCCCCACAAAGTCCCCCTACACAGTATGATGCCCCCTTATATAGTATGTCTCCACAAAGCCCCCATACATAGTATGATGTCCCCACACACCCCCCCTACATAGTATATCCCCACAAAGCCCCCCTACACAGTATGTCCCCACAAAGTCCCACTACACAGGATGATGTCCCCACACAGCCCCCTTATATAGTATGTCCCTACAAAGCCCCAATACAGTGAAATCCCCACAGAGCCCCTACATAGTATAATATCCCCTCACAGTCTCCTACACAGTTTGTCCCCGCAAAGCTCCCTAGACAGTATGATGTTCCCACATAGTATGAAGTCCCCACAGAGCCCCCCACATAGTATGATATCCCCTCACAGGCCCCTACACAGTATGTCCCCACAAAGCCCCTCTATACAGTATGTTTCCATAAAGCCCCCTACACAGTATGTCTCCACAAAGTCCCCCTACACAGTTTGAAGTCCCCAAAGAGCCCCCCACATAGTATGATGTCCCCTCACAGCCCCACTACACAGTATGTCCCCACAAAGCCCCCCCTATACATTATGTCTCCACAAAGTCCCGCTACACAGTATGATTTCCCCACACAGCCCCCTTACATAATGTTATATCCACTCACAATCCCACACACAGAATGATTTATCTAGACCTTTGGCTGTACCGGTCCGTGGGTGGCACAGGAACACCCAAATGGCCGCATGTGGCCAGCGGCCATACTTTGCCCAGGTCTGCCATATATTGTTATCCACTATATTATATATTGTGCCATGCACATTTTACTTTGGCATAGGAGGCTATTTGTGATGCATATTGCTGGGCTCATGCGAGAGAATCGTGGCAATTATGCTAATGATACTCTGAGTAAACCCTGATCAGAGTTTGAGCCCAGTGTCACCTTACTGTAATCTGATTGTCTTGCAGTAGAGAATTGCAGCACAGGTGCGAAGATGGAGAACTTAATTTCTCCTTCTTCTCCATTGTATGTGTCTGCGTACATCGGACTGCACTCAGATGACACCCGAACGCAGTCCAATGTTTTACATGCACCCATAGACTTGAATTGGTGCGTGTGATCCGATTTGCGGAGCCACTTGCAGCATGCTGCGATTTTTTTCTCATGCCGGATCGACAAGGCAAAAAAAAAAAAAAGCAAATGTGCACTGCCCCATAATATAACATTAGTCCGAGTGCTGTTCGATAAAACATCACATAGCACTCGTCCGATGTATACGACAGTGTGAGCGAGCTCCATCACTTCATGGTAGTGTGTCTTCAGTGCTATACATTTACCTGGCTGATGTCTTGGGGGCAGAAGAAAACCAGAGAACAATTGAGGGAACACAAGTTTTCAATACTGAGTGCTGATCACTTGTATGAACACTTTATAACTGAGGGTTTGCTACAATTGTATCCAGTTTAGGCAATGCTATGGGCAAATCTGTCCTGATTATTTGCTACATTGTATCACTGGAATCCAGCCTTTGTAGCTCACAGACATTGCCCACACAGGATCCAGTTTATTCTCCATGAAGAGTTTCATGTTCTGGATACAAAAAAAGAGTGTTCCTATTTACTGACAGCAGAGATCTTAGAAACGGTGAGGAGCTGAAAGTTACATGAGAAAGTTGTACAACTTTTCATTACTTAAAGTTTAGAGGAGTTTTACAGAAATAAATATTTTGAAAACTGTTCAGATTAGTGTAAAATAGTGAAAAAAAATGACATACTTCCTTTACCAATCCGTCAATCTGGCTCTTTAAACTTAAAAAAAAAATAGAAGAACTCTTTATTTGCAGATTGTAAGGGTAGTAAAACACTTCACTACTTTTACCCATGATACTGAATCCTGGGGAGTTCGGGCTTTACACCAGATACAGAACTATGGTCGATATTTGCACTTTTTTGGGTAATATTCATGATTACATCTGACTGCAGACCAGGGGGCACGTTGTATAGCGCAAGGATAACGCTCCAAAATTGTGATGGGGCTGATGGACGGTTTAGGTAATACTTTCTGTCCAATGAGGGATGAGTAGTGTGAAAGATTGGACCATGTAGATACTTACAGGGTCACCATAGCCACAAAACTGTCACTATGAGCATAACTATGGCAAAACTATGTAAGTTATACTATGGCATAACTATGAGACTGGCACTATGGCATGACTATGAGACTGGCACTATGGCATGACTATGAGACTAATGTTATGGCGTGACTATGAGACTGGCACTATGGCATGACTATGAGACTGGCACTATGGCATGACTATGAGACTGGCACTATGGCATAACTATGAGACTAATGCTATGGCATGACTATGCGACGAATGCTATGACAAGACTATGAGACTGGCACTATGGCATGACTATGAGACTGGCACTATGGCATGGCTATGAGACTAATGCTATGGCATGACTATGAGACTGGCACTATGGCATGACTATGAGACTGGCACTATGGCATGGCTATGAGACTAATGCTATGGCATGACTATGAGACTAATGCTATGGCATGACTATGAGACTGGCACTATGGCATGACTATGTGCCTAATGCTATGGCATGACTATGAGACTGGCACTATGGTATGGCTATGTGCCTAATGCTATGGCATGGCTATGAGACTAATGCTATGGCATGACTATGAGACTAATGCTATGGCATGACTATGAGACTGGTACTATGGCATGACTATGTGCCTAATGCTATGGCATGACTATGAGACTGGCACTATGGCATGGCTATGTGCCTAATGCTATGGCATGAATATGAGACTGGCACTATGGTATGACTATGAGACTGGCACTATGGCATGACTATGAGACTGGCACTATGGCATAACTATGAGACTAATGCTATGGCATGACTATGCGATGAATGCTATGACAAGACAATGAGACTGGCACTATGGCATGACTATGTGCCTAATGCTATGGCATGGCTATGAGACTAATGCTATGGCATGACTATGAGACTGGCACTATGGCATGACTATGTGCCTAATGCTATGGCATGACTATGAGACTGGCACTATGGTATGGCTATGTGCCTAATGCTATGGCATGACTATGAGACTGGCACTATGGCATGGCTATGAGACTGGCACTATGGCATGGCTATGTGCCTAATGCTATGGCATGACTATGTGACTGGCACTATGGCATGACTATGAGACTGGCACTATGGCATGGCTATGTGCCTAATGCTATGGCATGACTATGAGACTGGCACTATGGCATGACTATGAGACTGGCACTATGGCATGACTATGAGACTGGCACTATGGTATTGCTATGCGACTAATGCTATGGCATGGCTATGAGACTAATGCTATGGCATGACTATGAGACTGGCACTATGGCATGACTTGACTATGAGATTGGCACTATGGCATGACTATGCGCCTAATGCTATGGCATGACTATGAGACTGGCACTATGGCATGACTATGTGCCTAATGCTATGGCATGACTATGAGACTGACACCATGGTATGGCTATGTGCCTAATGCTATGGCATGACTATGAGACTGGCACTATGGCATGGCTATGCGACTAATGCTATGGCATGACTATGAGACTGGCACTATTTCATGACTATGTGCCTAATGCTATGGCATGACTATGAGACTGACACTATGGCATGACTATGCGCCTAATGCTATGGCATGACTATGAGACTGGCACTATGGCATGGCTATGTGACTAATGCTATGGTATGACTATGAGACTGGCACTATGGCATGACTATGTGACTAATGCTATGGCATGACTATGAGACTGGCACTATGGCATGACTATGAGACTAATGCTATGGCATTACCATGAGACTGGCACTACGGCATAATTGTGTGACTCATGGTCTGGGCTATGCTCTGGCTCTTTCGTCAGCACTATGAGAAGGATGCTATGGACAGAACTATGAGACCGGCACTATAGACACAATAAAGCTGGCACGGTGGCTATAATTGGCATCATTTTTGGTCTGACATTATGGCTATGATTATGGGACTGGCACTGTGGCCATGACTGTGGGACTGATCCTGTGGCCATATCTGTAAGATTGACCATAGGGCCATTACTATGAGGCTAACACAATGCCCTTGAAGTTGAGGCTGGCATTATGGCTATGACTATACGTGCAATGGTTTTCAGACTGGCACTATTACCAATGCTATAAAATTGGTACTATAATAAGTATAAGGCTGGCACTATCGCCCTACAAATCTAACCCTATGGCTTTGATTGGAAGACTGGCCGTGACCTTTAGACTGGCACATTGCCATGTTTTTGAGATTGGCACTGTGGTTATGTTATGGAATTGGCATTGTACCACTACGATGGGGACTTTTAGGACTCGTATGGAAGGTGTAAGCAGGAATTACATCCGACAACCCTCGGCACATCTTGCCCTATGTGTCTGAGCCTCTATCTCCAGTTTGGTGCCGAAACCTAAGCTCTGAACATATCCATCTCCAATATTTTCATACATCCCACAATATTGGAAATGATGGAACGCTTCCATCCAGGCCTTTATGGTTTTACTTGGATGGAAGCTTTTGCAAATCGGAGAGAGGCGCGGAGTGGATGTGGCTTAGGTCTGCAGCCTCCGCCCCCCTCCCCCGATTCTCATTGTAGTCCTTTATACAGAACACACTGTTATAATGCTTGTAATCCGACATTTGGCAGCTGCTGCTCCTGTTTAGATTAAATGCGAGCACTTACCAGCAGCGAGACTGTAATTCCACTCACGTGGATCATATAAATCCTCTGGTTTGAGCAGATTAAGCTAAACAACTGGCGAGGCTCGGAGTAACACAAGCCATTGTGCAGGAACAGCTGGAGATGAGCCATGCCAGCCATGCCAGTGGTGCTACAACTGCACACAGTGCCGCCAAATTATCATCAGATTATCACAATGCATCAGGTTATTACACCATTTTGGTGAATCATGGGCCATTGTAGACTTCTACCATAGACCAAGAGGTCATGCTGTAGTTTCCCCGCAGCTGCTATAGAGGATATTTTACATTTCTCTATGTCCTTTTCCATCTATTATTCTTAGATTACGCTTAAAAGATATGGATAGCTTTCAGGGGGAATTTTTTTTCTTTAATGCATGTATTTTGGCTGAAAAAAATGACTTTTGCAATTGGGTTTGATTAGAAATTTTGCACCGCTTGGCTTTTAGAGACTGTTTATTTTCCTACTCATTGCTGACTGCAGAATGAGGTAACTGAGGATCCATCAGTGAGCTCGTTCTGAGGGGAAATTTTGGAATTCTGGTACCTTTCTTTTTCTGAGCTTCGCTTAGCTGATTTATGACCCAGCTCCGACATCGCTGGAATGACGCTGATACAGAAGGTGAGTCTATGTGGTTTTTAATTTACATTTGGGAATATAGTATTTAAGAAAGAGTTATCCTAGTAGTAGACAACCCCTTGAACTCCTTTATTTGTATTTTTCTGAACCCCTCTGTGCTGATTTATGATCACAAACCACATCAAAGCTGAGCTGAACTTTGATGTGGTTTGTGGTCATAAATCAGCACAGAGGGGTTCAGAAAAACACAAATAAAGGAGTTCAAGGGGTTGTCTACTACTAGGATAACTCTTTCTTAAATACTATATTCCCAAATGTAAATTAAAAACCACATAGACTCACCTTCTGTATCAGCGCCATTCCAGCGATGTCGGAGCTGGGTCTCCCGAGGCTCATGTGATATTGTTATGCCACTTGTGCCGTGCAGCCGATTTGCAGGAAGTGAGTATATGGCGCTTTTATCTTACATTGGGAAATATAGTAGGTCTTGCCTTAGTAGTGGACAACCCCTTTAAGGCCCATTTAGACAAGCTGATAATAGGGGATGAGTGTTCATTAGAATACTCAGTCACTGATTATTTGCTTGTTTAAGCATGGAGACAAGCACCCAACAAATGAGAAAAACTCTTGATTGTCTGGTAAGTGGATCATTTATGCCAGGTGTAAAATTATTGTTATCGGCAGCACAGCGTCGATTGTAAACAGGATGTGTGCTGTCTACTGTATAATATGATATTCTATTTGCACAAAACGTTCATATTAACGATTGTTCTGCGCACCTAGAATTCTGGTTAGCCTATTTAAACAGGTTGACAAACAACTACCAACCAACTTTTACATAGTCATTTAAAGGGATGGTCCAGGACTATTTGTTTTTTGTTACCATGGGCCTAAAAACCAAAAAACGCAGGTAGTTGCTAACAGAGTCAACTACCTGCTTGTTCTTCCCGGCACTGGCTCAGATCGGTGACCGACTACTCCTGCCGGCGATCCGGCTGCTCCATGTCAACAGAGCAGCTCTTCTTTTTCCAGGCTGCTCTGTCGATGGGTGTGATTGCTGACATCATGCTGATTGACAGCCGGCTACCCGCAGTTAGGCAATCAGCGTAATATCAGGAGTCACACCCCGTCAACAGAGGAGATTCGAAGAGAAGCCGCTGCTCTGCCGATGTGATGTCAATGAAAGCCGCTGAATTGCCGTGAGAGGTAGTCAGTGACCGCTCTGTGCCGGTAGAGAACGGTGCTGGGCATAATAGCGAGGTAGTTAGCAACTACAGTACCTGTCTGTTAGTTCTTAGGCTGGTAATCAAAATATTAAATAGTTCTAGATAACCCCCTTAACAACCGTGGTTAGCATGTCTATATGGGCCCTTTCAAACTTGCAAGTCAAAACGAGCCCTTGACGGATCCTTAGATAGCTAAACAGCCTTAAAGAGTAATTGTCATTTTAATTTTTTATTTCATAATCAATAGTCAACATGAAGATAACCAACTTTTGTAATATATCTTATCAGAGAAATTGGCTCCTTTCTCCTCCTGGACTGATCATTCACTCTCAAGTCAGGGATAAAATCTATATTCAGTGAAGAGAGATTTTCCCAGTACTGAGATAGAAGATGACAGTTGGTGCTTATAAAATTCTATGGAGATGGGAGGAGCTAGAGGACATTCTACTGCAACTTCCATAGAATCAACTGTCATCTCCTATCTCAATATTGGGAAAGTCTGTATTCACTAAAATTACATTTTAACGCCATAAATTGAGAATTTTGAGAATGAAAGATCAGTCCAGGAGGAGAGAGAAGCAGATTTCTCTGATAAGATATATTACAAAGTTTCACATTTTCACGTGTACTATTGATCTATGTAATAAAAATTATAACAACGGTTATTCTTTAAAGGCCAGATAGTAAAAATATTTGATGAAACATAATTGTAAAAATTGGAATAATGGTGGTGGAGCATTGCTTTCGAAGAGGGGCAATGATTACTTTTGAAATTTACCATCGTAAATAGATAATCCTCTTGACTGGGTCAAAACTTGGGAAGTATGAATATAATCAGTGGTGGACATAAAGAACACAGGACAACACAGGACCCCATGTGCAAAGACAGTATGTGACCGCCCAGCAGTTATTGGAAGGGTCTTCATTAGAGAGCTCCTCCAGGGCCCGATCATGACTTCCTCTTCTGGTTGAAACACTTGGTGCTACCTCCAGGACATATGCACACCCTAATGTCCAGTCTATTAAAGGGCTAGTGCACACCCTGATTCCTCTTGCTAAGGAGATCCAAAATACTTAAAGGGACCCTCCCCCCAAAGATGCATGCCTGAGCGATACCTTTCTATAGTTCCTGTCTATGCTAAAGTACTTTGGCTTTTGTTTGCCACCAGCCCTAACCTTCTGCTTAACTACCAAATTGATCATCCTGACTTCAACTACTGTGATTATGCCTTGGATGAAAGTCAAGAGCACCAATTATGAAATTTGCAAAAACAACATTTTTTATTTGTGTCGCCATTTTTGAGACCCCTAACTTTTCTGCTTTTGTGTCGAATGAACTGTGAGAGGCTGTGTTTTTTGCTGAGCTGATGTTTTTATTGATACCATTTTGGGTTACATATGGCATATTGATCACTTTTTATTGCATTTTTTGGATAAACTGTGGCGACTAAAAAGTGCAAATCTGGCATTTTGATGTTTTTTCGGCATTCAATGTATGTTTTAAATAATTGTACCAATTTTACCATTTTATTGACTGGAAGTTTATAGATTTGCTGATGCCAAATATGTTTACTATTATTGTTTTTATAATTATTATTATTATTATTATTTTGTATTTCTTTATTTTAAAACTTGTAAAAGAGGGGTGATTTAAACTTTTATATTTTTTAATATTCTTGAAAGCTTTTTCTTCATTTTTCTACTTGATTTGTTAGTCCCCATTGGGGACTTAAATCCTACGATCATTTGATCGCTTATACTATGTACTGCAATATCGCAGTATTGCAGGTTATAGCATAACTTGCAGTTTCCTATGAAGCTCAGACTTTCCTGAACTTCAGAAAGGTACCAAGATGGCAGCAAAGGTGGCATTGAGCAAGTAATTGGATGCCATTGTAAACCATTGGCCCCTCAAAATCATGTCGTTGGGTGTGCGGTGGGCACCGATGAGCAAGCAAGAATCCGGCCATTTTCCCCCATTCCTGACTGGGCACATTTTGGAGTTTTATCGTACAATAACAGTTCTAGAAATAATTTTTGTTCGGATGTTCAAATAATATTAACTTTTTTTTTAACCTCAATACATGTGGCTTAATTGCTTTGTCATTTTTATATTGTTTTTTTTTTATAATGGGTGAAAATGTAAAGAAAAGTAGGAAATATGTGTAATATTTTTGTTTTTTTGTTACAACCACAAGTGACCACTAAAAGCATTTCAAATTGCGTTCAGTTTCACGGAGTTAGGGTTAGAAATAGTGATTCAGATTGGCAGTGTTTCTTTTTTTTTTTTTAGTTCTTTTTTAGTTTGTTTTTATATTTTATTTTGCTTTTTTATTTATTTATTTATTTTATTTATTTCACACACAATCCCCCCCACTATGAAGTCTTAAAACACCTTTGGGGTGTGGGGTTGGAAGGGGAGATTTTAACATATTAATAGATACTTTTTATTACTGATTTCCTATGTAACTGGGGCTGTTGTAATAGCCCCAGTTACAGGGGAAATTTTGCCTCCTGGCTGTATAGCAGTGCTGACTTTGGCTCCTAGGACCCAGCAGCTCCTGTTTCCTTTCAGTGTTTACTATTCTGTATACAGGCCGTTCCCAGACTATACACTAGATAGGGACTGTATGTTTGTTCATAACCCGAATAACTGTGTAGCTTGAAACAAAGCCAGGAAAAACAAACAAACCTAATAACTCTCTGCTTACAGCCTGTCTTCAGGTCCTCTTCTTTTATTCGTTGCATGCCGCATCTGTGACGCCTCAAAGTCTCCTGTAAGCCCTTACCCTGGGAGATGGGGGACTCGGAGTCGGGTCCTGTGATGGAGAGATGGGGTGCAGCCGTGGCCCGGACCCGACCCGTGCCCAGGGTCGTCACATTAATACAAAAAGAGGATGGTATGGGCTTATCTGGGTTGAGTGGCTGATCTTTACTACGCCACCTGTGGCACCTGGTGAAGGCCACCAGCGCCGCTGCAGTCCGCTGAGGCATGGTGTTATGGCAGCCGTCGTTGTTACTACTCCCCACAGGCGGAGCAGGGCCTCAGGGCAGAGGGACAGGATGACGGGGGTAGTAGTCTAGGAGGTCTGGTGCTGCGTAGCGCGGTGTAATGCAGAATAAAGAGTCCGGAGGCCATAGGGGTTAACTTCCAGGGTTTTTACTCACGTTGAAGAGTACAGCTGCAAGGCTTCTCCCTGCTTCTCGCGGAGTTCTGCGGTCACCATAGACGAGGGGGGTCCGACAACCTCCGAGTAAGTCCAGTGTTCAATCAGGACCCCGCACCAGAGTGTTCCTAGACTTCAGACCGGGTCCCTTTCCTGTCTGTGTGTGTGTAGATAGGCCGGGTCTCCCTCTGAACTCCTCTCAGAAAAAGGGTACGGGTGGCAGCTCCGTTCCCTCCATTACCCGGTGGGATCCTCAGGGCCTACCGGGCTTTCCCGACCAGGACGTGGAGTAGCAAGGTCGGGTGTCGGTACCCCTCTTGCAGCCGGAATCCCTCTGAATATATCAGGTTGGCGAGGACAGGTGGCGTATACCGCTCCGTCTGCATCCTCCCTGGGATCCATTTGCTGTGGAGCTACACTCCTGAGCTCCGGGCCTTCTTGGTCATGGTCCTTGACCGGGTTGAGACATCCATTATCTGCAACCTGCCCCTCGACCCAAGGCCAAGGTACGAGGGCTGTGTCTCCATCCGATGCAGGCCCACACAGGATCCGCTTACAGGGTAGGAGGTCACAGTAGAACAGTCAAAGAACCATCATGGAGCAGACTGAAGGACAACCTGACAGACAGAAAAGGACCAAGAACCAAGATGGCTGTGTATTAAATATTAAATTTTAAGTGTCACTAAAATGTGAGTCCTCCACCCTCACCCACTACATGGTTCCCCTAGTTCTTGGTTCCCCAGTCTCCCGGTAACCAGGAGGGCAGCACCTAGTGCATTCTAGCCCCCTCTGATGGGAAAAGTGTAGTGTTGGATGTGGAGGTGGGGTCCTGACCATCACACTGTTCTTACCTCAGAGGAACAACACTACACTCCATTAGAGAAGTGCAGCATCCCTGTGGCGGTCGAACCCTCAGGCTGTGTCCATGTGCCGGAAGCCACTGTGCATCATAAGGTCACGATGTTGGCATTTACATTGCAATCGTATGATGTGCAGTGATTTCCGGGGCATGGACACAGCCAGAAGTCCTGGTCTGTTAGTGAAGAGATGCAGCTTGCAATGGGTGAAAGAAGAGCACTGAAAAGTGGGTGGCGAGAAGTGAGGTGAGTATTAGGCTATGTTCACACTTTGCTTTTTTGCTGCATTTTATTCTGCAGGCAAAACTTGCTCTCTTGGCAGTAATGAAGCTACTTAAAAAAAAATAGGTTTACTGTGTTTTTTGCTGCTTTTTTGCCTCGGTTTTTGCTGCATTTTTCATTCTGATACAGTTTAGTGCCTGTTGTTCCTGAATTTTCTGCACCAAAAATGCAGCAAAACCCGATATCTGCATTTTTGATGCTTTTTTTTTGCACTTACCCTTTGTTTTCTATGGGTGGAAAAACTCTTCAAAAACACTGAAAGACGTGACATGCTGCAGTTTTCAAAAACGTAACAGTTTTCCAATTCAGTCTTATTTTTTGTTTTTTTTCTGGCCCTGTTTCCACCTACATAGAAATTCGGTTAGAGAGGCGAGGGCTGAGGTACAGTGGGGCAAATAAGTATTTAATACATTGCCGGTTTTGCAAGTTTTCCTACCTACAAAGAATGGAGAGGTCTGTAATTTTTATCGTAGGTACACTTCACCTGTGAAAGACAGAATCTAAAAATAAAAAAAACAGAAAATCACATTGCATGAATTTTACATAATTAAATTGCATTTATTGCATGAAACAAGTATTTGATCACCTACCAACCAGCAAGAATTCTGGCTCTCACAGACCTGTTAGTTTTTCTTTAAAAAGCCCCCCTACTCTGCACTCATTACCTGCATTAATTGCACCTGTTTGAACTCCTTACCTGTATAAAAGACACCTGTCCACACACTTAATCACACTCCAACCTCTCCACCATGGCCAAGACCAAAGAGCTATCTAAGAACACCAGGGACAAAATTGTAGACCTGCACAAGGCTGGGATGGGCTACAGGACAATAGGCAAGCAGCTTGGTGAGAAGGCAACAACTGTTGGCACAATTATCAGAGAATGGAAAAAACACAATCTTCCTCGGTCTGTGGCTTCATGCAGGATCTCGCTTCGTGGGGTAAGGATGATTATGACAAAGGTCAGGAATCAGCTCAGAACTACATGGGAGGACCTGGTCAATGACCTGAAGAGAGCTGGGACCACAGTCTCAAACAGTATCGTTAGTATCACCAGGGCTCTGGAGTCGGAGTCAGAGCCCATTTTGGTGGAGTCGGAGTCGGTATAAAATGGATCAACTCTGACTCCTAAAATATATAATAAATTGGGTACAGTAGTACAATGCAGTTTGTGGGGAATATTTTTTCATAAGAATTTGGGAAAGTTCTGAAATGTCCTATAAATGTCTGTCCTATTCCTGATCTAAGGATCTAGACTTTTAGCTGAGATGAATCTGTGCTACAGTAAATTTATCACTTAAACATGAGCCATGTATGAGGGAGTCGTATAGTCGGAGTTGGAGTCGGTGTCATGGAAAGTGAGGAGTTGGTGTCGGAGTCGGAGGTTTGGCTTACCGACTCCACAGCCCTGAGTATCACACTATGCTGTCATGGATTAAAATCCTGCAGGGCACACAAGGTTCCCTGCTCACGCCAGCACATGTCCAGGCCCTTTTGAAGTTCGCCAATGACCATCTGGATGATCCAGAGGAGGCATGAGAGAAAATCATGTGGTCAGAACTTTTTTGTATCAACTCCATTCGCCATGCTTGGAAGAAGAAGGATGAGTACACCCCAAGAACACCGTCCCCACCGTGAAGCATGGTGGTGGAAACATTATACTTTGGTAGTGCTTTTCTTCAAAGGCGACAGGACAACTGCAACATATTGAAGGGAGGATGGATGGGGACTTGTATCACCAGATTTGGCCAACAATCTCCTTCCCTAAATAAGAGCATTGAAGATGGGTCATGGCTGAGTCTTCCAGCATGACAATGACCCAAAACACACAGTCAGGGCAACTAAGGAGTGGCTCTGTAAGAAGCATTTCAAGGTCCTGGAGTGGCCAGTCTCCAGACCTGAACCCAATAGAAAATCTTTGGAGGGAGCTGAAACTCAATATTGCCTAGCAACAGCCCCGAAACCCGGAAGATCTGGAGATCTGTATGGAGGAGTGGGCCAAAATCCCTGCTGCAGTGTGTGCAAACTTGGTCAAGAACTACAGGAAACGTCTGACCTGTGTAAGTGCAAATGACGCGCCCCCTGAGCCATGTTGTTAGGGATACCCGGAGCCGGATCAGATGGGGGTTGTAGTCTCCGAGTGGCTGTGACCCGGTCCGTGCCCAGGGTGTCAAACTCAGTGTGCGGCAGTCCTTGCAGATGTTCTTAGTGTCGACTACGCCACCCGTTGATTTGCGGTCAAAAGGCCGCCGCTGCAGGATGGTCCGCTGAGGCTGGTGGTGTGTGTGCAGCTGTGGTAGTATAACCCCCAACGGGAGGGGTATAGCCTCAGGGGGTCAGACGTGGAGGATGGTGGTTGTTGTGGTGTAGAAAGGAGACTCTGAGACGGGAGGTGCTGTTCAGGGTTTTTACTTACTGATGTTCTTTTGGTCACTCTGGCCTTGAGTGACCACCCGAGCCGTGCTGCGTCCACCAGGTCCTGGACTCGGCCAACCCCCAGGCAATTCTGGAGCGTGGTCCTGAGCTCCTTTCTGACTTTCCCTTTCTACTGGCCGTTCCCACCAGGGATCCACTTATGTCCGGCTCCCTTGGGTCTCTTGTTGGTCAAGCCTCCTCTGGGCTCCCTGACCCTATGCTCGGTGTGCCTTTCTAGTGGATTTGGTGAGGGTCGTGGCAGATCCTGCCCACGACCTCCGGTTCCTGGCTAAGGTTTGCTTTGGCCTCCGCCAGCTTGGGTTCCGGTACCCTTGTTCGCCAACCCCTCACCTTTCTGTCCTTATTCTGGGATCTTGGGGTTCCTTCTTGTTTCCTCTCTGGGTCCTTCTTACTCCTCTCTCTCTCTCTCTCAGCAGGCTCTGTTCTGGAGCTGGGCCCAGCCGGATCCACAGCTCCCTGTCAGCCCTCCTGGCTGAACTCCTCTGCTCTGCTCCTCAGGTTAAACTCTCACTGACTGACCCTGTTCTAAGATGGTGCCCACCTTATATACTCCCTCTATGTGTGAGCTCAGGTGACCAGCACCCAATGAGCTCCTATCTTTACCCAGACTACTCCCCCTATCTGCCCCTACACTACTGGGATGTTCCACCCCCCTCCCACTCCAGCCAGGGACAGACGCTGTCGTACCTGCACATATACTGGTGGGAGTACCGTCGTTCTGTCCCCCGGAAATGGGATGTATGTAGTGCATGCAGCCTACTAGCTCAGTTCCACACTCCATCCTTACCCGGGAGTGGAATACCACACCTCTGGAGTGAGGTGCAATACCCCTGTAGCAGCCGAATCCTCAGGGTGCTACATTCTCCCCTGGTAAATCACAGCACGTCCTCGGGCTGTAAAAGAATAAAATATCCAAAAACATACAATTTTTTTCAAAACATCATAAACATATAAAACATTATAAACATTATCCTTCAATCATCCCTTTATGGGAGGTACTTCTTACTTATAATGTTACCAGCATCAAATGTTACGGACACATCATATAATAATATTAACTCTTTCAGCATAATAAAACTTTTCCTATAAAACATTTTGACCTCTGGCCACTTGTGCAAATTGTGACCAGGGAAGTGCCACAGTCTCTTCAAGAAAAAACAGTTTCCTATAAAACCGGTAGGGGGCACTTTAGGAAGCGCAACTATTTACAAGGGATATGGCCGCTCTCAGTCCTCGGCCAGTGGGGAAAAGGGGATGGCTGCTCACAGTCCTCAGCCTGTGGGGAGATGGGACACACTGGAACAGTTCACTGGTCCCAACGGGGACTATATTTTAACTAGCAGCAGTACTTATAACAGTTCTCATACCCCGACGGGTAACTATATACAGTGCTCCTACTGTACATCAGTGGCGACGTCCTCCTGCGGGGTCCCACTCAAACTGCGCCTCCGCCAACGAGAGCGGGGTCCTCTTGACGGGCTTCGGAGCCGGAATCAGGGGCTCGCACAGGGGCCTTTCCTTTTGGAGCTCAAGTTGGTAATACTCCGGTGGCCATATAAAGGGCTGCCCATCCGGGCATGTGTGCTGGGCAAATAGATCTTCACCCAGGTGTGGCGCTGTGGACGTTGAGGGCGCTGGTTTGGTGGCGGCGCCCGGGTTCACCAGGCCTTGCGACCAGGCCTGGGGCACCCTGAATGTAAAGGGCACCGTGAAGACGGCGGCGCCCGGGGTTACTTGGCCCAGTGACCAGGCCGGTGGCTCAGTGGAGGTAGAGGGCGCTGTTGGTACTGCGACGCCCGGGGGCACTCGGCCTTGCGACCAGGCCGGTGGCGTCTCCTGCTTGGCCGTGCTCTGGATCGAGGCGCGTGACGTCACAGGGGGCGTGGCCGCGGCTCCGGCCGCTTGAGGCCTAGCTTGGAGCGATGACGCAGCGGCTACGGGAACGGTGAGTGGGGCTTCGGGCTCTGCGACGGGGAGCTGGGGCAGGTTTACGGCTTCTGGGCACGGGATATTGTCGTCCCCATTACCTGCCTTCATCTCTTCGGCTCCCTCCGCGGCGTCGTCTCCGGCCGTCGTCCCTCCTTCGCCGTCCTCAGAGGTGGACTTGCTCCTCGCTGCGGGTGGCATGCTTCGCTGGCAGGCTCCAGCCTGCAGGGCCATCTCTCGGGTCCACTCCGCCAGCGTTTCCTGCTGTACCCGGGCCATCCTTCGTGCGAGGCCCTCCAGCGCGGTCTGTGCACGCTCCCGGTCTCGGGGGAGCTGTGCCAGGATCTCCAGCAGGCCCTCCGGAGTGGCGGCTTGCAACAGGCTCCTGACCACAGGGTCGGTGCTGCCTGACTCTCCCTCCATCTCCGGGTGCGTTCTCTCTGGACTCCTCTCCAGACTCCTCATCTCCGGGTGCGCTCTCTCCAGACTCCTCCAGGCTGCTCCCATCTTCGCTCTTTTGTTCCGTCTCCGCCCACATTGGGGGTGGTCCTGGGGCAACTTTGTGATTGCCAGTTCCAGGGGCAGTTCCTTCACGCTGATGGACATATCAATCATCACAGTCTCTGCTGGTGGGGGCGGTTTCCACTTTTGGCGCCATTTCCGATCCTGGCCCATGATGGGAGGTGGCCTCTTGCCATCCTCTGGCACGCCCATAATGGCGTCCGCTCTGCCAAGGCGGGAAATCTTCTGAAATGGCGGGAATCTTCTCCCAGTGGCGGGAAACTCTGTGGATGGCGGGAAAAGACTGCAGATGACGGGCAAATGGCGGGAACTGATCCGAGATGGCGTCCGATGGCAGGGACCCTCTGGAATTGGCGGGAGACTTCTTTTTGAGGTAAATGTGAACTTTTCTTCAGGCACGCAGTACCCGGTTGTTGCGGGCACGTGATCCTGCCGACTACGCCAAAGTTGACGCGCCCCCTGGGCCATGTTGTTAGGGATACCCGGAGCCGGATCAGATGGGGGTTGTAGTCTCCGAGTGGCTGTGACCCGGTCCGTGCCCAGGGTGTCAAACTCAGTGTGCGGCAGTCCTTGCAGATGTTCTTAGTGTCGACTACGCCACCCGTTGATTTGCGGTCAAAAGGCCGCCGCTGCAGGATGGTCCGCTGAGGCTGGTGGTGTGTGTGCAGCTGTGGTAGTATAACCCCCAACGGGAGGGGTATAGCCTCAGGGGGTCAGACGTGGAGGATGGTGGTTGTTGTGGTGTAGAAAGGAGACTCTGAGACGGGAGGTGCAGTTCAGGGTTTTTACTTACTGATGTTCTTTTGGTCACTCTGGCCTTGAGTGACCACCCGAGCCGTGCTGCGTCCACCAGGTCCTGGACTCGGCCAACCCCCAGGCAATTCTGGAGCGTGGTCCTGAGCTCCTTTCTGACTTTCCCTTTCTACTGGCCGTTCCCACCAGGGATCCACTTATGTCCGGCTCCCTTGGGTCTCTTGTTGGTCAAGCCTCCTCTGGGCTCCCTGACCCTATGCTCGGTGTGCCTTTCTAGTGGATTTGGTGAGGGTCGTGGCAGATCCTGCCCACGACCTCCGGTTCCTGGCTAAGGTTTGCTTTGGCCTCCGCCAGCTTGGGTTCCGGTACCCTTGTTCGCCAACCCCTCACCCTTCTGTCCTTATTCTGGGATCTTGGGGTTCCTTCTTGTTTCCTCTCTGGGTCCTTCTTACTCCTCTCTCTCTCTCTCTCAGCAGGCTCTGTTCTGGAGCTGGGCCCAGCCGGAGCCACAGCTCCCTGTCAGCCCTCCTGGCTGAACTCCTCTGCTCTGCTCCTCAGGTTAAACTCTCACTGACTGACCCTGTTCTAAGATGGTGCCCACCTTATATACTCCCTCTATGTGTGAGCTCAGGTGACCAGCACCCAATGAGCTCCTATCTTTACCCAGACTACTCCCCCTATCTGCCCCTACACTACTGGGATGTTCCACCCCCCTCCCACTCCAGCCAGGGACAGACGCTGTCGTACCTGCACATATACTGGTGGGAGTACCGTCGTTCTGTCCCCCGGAAATGGGATGTATGTAGTGCATGCAGCCTACTAGCTCAGTTCCACACTCCATCCTTACCCGGGAGTGGAATACCACACCTCTGGAGTGAGGTGCAATACCCCTGTAGCAGCCGAATCCTCAGGGTGCTACACAAACAAAGGTTTCTGTACCAAATATTAATTATGTAAAAATCATACAATGGGATTTTCTGGATTTTTTTTAAGATTCTGTCTCTCACAGGTGAAGTATAGCTATGATAAAAATTACAGATCTCTCCATTCTTTGTAGGTGGGAAACTTGCAAAATTGTCAGTGTATCAAATACTTATTTTCCCTACTGTATTAGTTTTTTTGTACATTCAAAGTTCATAGCTGCAAGTTATATGCTAGTTGGATGTTAGTAAGTTGGGGACTGTTTGTGAACAGCTGGTTCAGTGTCTGTATACACAGCTTTCTGATAATATATCATGCTTACCTTTTCTGTGTGGAGTCTGGCTGTGTCCTGACAGCCGACTCCCGAACCCCCATAGCTGCACAATCCTGTCCAACCTGCTTACAATACATTGATATTTTAGAACGTCAGTGTCAAGTGTGGACTGCCTGTACGTTCATGGTCTATGGGTTTTCTAGAAGTAGTTAAACAGAACTTAGCAGTTATGAGAAAAACATAAAAAGTGGTAGTAGATAAAATTATGAGACCTTTCTCAAATATATGCTATTACTAAATCTGATGGGTTTCCTCAGTACTACAGAGATGAAAGTTTTGTTTTCACTTTAAGGAATGACCAAGATTCTTTCTCTTCTCTGGGACATACCAACTGTGAGTGTATGGGAAGGGGGGGGAGCTGAATCTAGAAAGCAGAGATCTCAGGAATTGGCCAGTTTCATCAACTTGACCACTGGCTTAATTTACCTATTTTTCTCATAAATTCTCCCAAACAAAAAAAACAAACCTGGTGAATTAATTTATTACTGCATCCCAATGTTTTGTGAATCAGCAGAATGCAAATCAGGCAAAAATGTACCCCAATTAACAACAGGAGCTCGAACTTTACTTCATACCTTACTACACATATTGCATCAGTCACATAATAAAATGTCCCTGTGTATTATGCATCCCCGATAAACGAGGACAGAGCTGCTTCTAAGAGAACATACAGTAGCTGCTTGTAAAGGGTTAACATTCTACAGGAGGCCATAGCGGCTTGTAAAATGTGATTCTGAACTCAGTATGCACTGTATGCAGATAGACAATACACTGAGGAGAAGCCATGTCAGGGTTTACCTCTGTTTCTTCTAGCCACATCCTTCTACTTAACCCCTTCTTGACAGGGTGTTTTTCATTTTTTTTCATTTTTATTTTTTCATACCCTTCTTCCAAAAGCCAAAAAAAAACAGAATTTTTTTTTCTTTTAATTTTGCTCTGAGATCGTGACATTTCCATTTTTGGGCCATGGGGCCATGTGAGGGCTTATTTTTTGCTCCCTGAGCTGACCTTTTTAATTCATGAATATTTTAAGTTGATAATAGATGCTTCCTAAAGTAATTATTACTTTGATCCATTGCTGGTATAAAACTTTACAAGCAACAATTGAGTATATAAACCAGTATTCCAATGTTGATGAAGACTGTAGCAGGCATATTCAGCAATCTGCTAGTTCATTCGTATGTGCTGCTGTTCTTACAGACTCCAGAGATCTATATTTGCCTTTGGGCACTATTTTCTTATGTCTATGGAGAAGGGGTTCTGGCACTTTGGGCCTCATAGCAGTTACAGTTGTACATAAGGGGGTGATATAATGCTATATAATAAAATCTGCATAGATTATTGATTCCAGTATCACATCCAAGAGTTAAACAACAAAGGGTGCAGAGGTAGAAGTTGCACCTAGGCCCAGGACATGACCCTGCAACATATAAAGACACCGGTAACTAAAATGGCACAGAATAGTTTGGGGAACTGTTAAACATTCCACTTGGGGACCCAAGAGCGTCAAGTTGAGCCTTTCATCACTTTGTTACTCTCCTCCATGTGATAAGAGTTGGAGTGGTGGCCATGTTTTCTGGAAACCAACAAGAATGAATGACTAGGACGACCCAGGAACATTTCATTTAAAGGGATTAATACTCTTTATGTTTTACATCAAATAATGATAATTTTGTTTTGTTCTGCCAGGTCCCAGTTTGCGATGAAGTTTTTGGACCCTTCATTTGTTCCAATAACAAATTCTTTGACGCAAGAACTACAAGAAAAACCGGCCAAGTGGGTGTTCAACCGGACGGCATTCGCTCGCCAGAGGTAAGTGGAGGAATTGACTTAAGGTTGCAACCAATCAAGACCACTGTTCCTAATTACATAATACTACCCTATTAGTGGTCAACATATGTAACTTGAAAGTATGGTAACACAGCCTGGGGTCCAAATAATGGTGTCTGTTCTGGAGTCTGAATTATAAGTTTTGGTCCTGTGTCTGAATTGTGGGGTCTGACCTTGGGTCTAAATTATTCAATCTGGACTTGGGCTTGTGATCTGAATGTTGAAGTCTGAATTTGAAGTGTGATTTGGGGTCTAATATTTGAAGCCTAGAACAGTTTGGGGGCCTGATCTTGATTATCCAGGCTCAATATACGATCTTCACCATAATGGCCTTCTAGTAAGGGCAGTTTACTAGGTATATTCGTAATAAAAATGCTAAATGTCAAACCATCTGACAATCCACGCCGTATTATACTGTAGAAGCAGTGAGAACAAAGTCTCAAAAATTGACAGCTGCAATTGATCATTGGTGGTTTGTGAGACCAAACAAGACCAGTTGATCAACAATCCAGCTTTGATCCAAGGGTTATGTTGAGACACCTCTTTAAGTCCTGATATTTGGTGAAATTCTTGAGAAAATCGTGTTTAGTTTTCTTAATTATGCTTTTTTCTTTTTGGTATATAAGGAGAGAAATTTTGCAGAACGTGGACGTCATCAGAAATTTTTCTCTGACCAAGAACAGTGTACGAACTGGTCAGTTGATGCATTACGACTACTCCAGTCATAAATACGTATTTTCTATCAGCAATAACTTCCGATCGCTTCTTCCAGACGTGTCGCCCATTCTCAACAAACATTATAACATTTGTGCCGTGATAGGAAACAGCGGTATCCTCACGGAAAGTCAGTGCGGGGCGGAAATAGACAGCGCCGATTTTGTCTTTCGTTGCAACTTTGCTCCGACGGAGGCTTTTCAGAAAGACGTGGGGAGGAAAACTAACCTGACTACATTCAACCCCAGCATCCTGGAAAAATATTACAATAACCTCTTGACCATTCAAGATCGGAACAATTTTTTCTTACATTTGAAAAAGCTGGATGGCGCCATATTGTGGATCCCGGCATTTTTCTTTCATACTTCGGCAACAGTCACCAGAACACTGGTCGACTTTTTCGTTGAACATCGGGAACAGCTTAAAGTCCAGTTGGCTTGGCCTGGAAATATCATGCAGCATGTCAACAGGTAAGAGACTGTCTAAATTCCAGCCCTTTATTATAGGGACTAGTGATCCCATCAATGGCCAGCCCTTCAAATGCCATAAAAATGTGATTAATGAGAGTCCGACTGTTGGGGCCTTCACTGATCTAGAGGACGATGGGTCCCAGTTCTTAGTGGAGGGGTGGTCAAGCATGCATAGCAAGAAAACAACTGCTCAGTAGATTGGACCAGTGATTGAGTAGGTTTCCCATCTTAATGATTGTCCCAAAAAATATTTTTTAACTTTTTTTTTTCTTCCCTTTTCATGGCAGCAGACTAGCTGTAAAAATACTATAATAAAGATCATCAAAAGAGTTATTGCACAAAGTATAAAAAATGTTTTAATATTTTTATATGTCAAGCTAAAATTACCCTACCAGATGCTAATGAAAATTTTTGAAAAAATTCACATAAAAAAACTTGAAGATTTCAGTCTTAACAGTGCCCACCAGAGGAGACAATTGGCTGACACTTCCTGTTTTCTGTAGCTCAATTGTTGGCTTTTCTGGACAGACTGAGGCTGAATGAGCAGAGTCATCTCATTATCGTTAGCAGAGTGAGGAAATAGTGACAGCTGTATTGTACTTTGCTGAAAGCTTTTGTAAGCAGAGGACTTTTATTATCTATAACTGATTGATTCTGACTTTTCCACAGCTGATAAAAAAAATCATCACTAGGCGTCCCATGTGTCAACTGGAAGTTTCTCTTTCTATTCCTAGTAGAACCTAGATTTAGACCCATCGGAATTAATAGAGAAAGTGGATTCTGGTCCACACTAAATAATTCAGCAAGTCTGATTTTGGGTCATGTGACAAATAGGTGAAGAAAGTAAAGGCATTAATATTCAAAATATATTTTTATATATGTTATCGATCACCTTAAAGGAAAACTGTCACTTGATTCATCCTGCCCAAACCACAGGCAGCATGAATCAAAGCCTGGCTGCACAATTGTACAGTTTTCTCTGAAACGCTCCTGTGTTTTAGAGAAAATATAGTTTTAAGATCCAGCCGGGGACGATGGGCAGAGCCAAGACTAGTCCAGCACCGCACTCGGCAGGCTTTGTCCCTCACCTCTCCAGTTGATTTACAGGTCTACTTCACATGTGTACATAGGAAGTGACCAGTTAATCATCTGGATCTGCGCTTCAAGCTGTATTTTCCCTGAAACTTCAGAGCGCTTCAAAGAAAGATTTACTTGACTGCAATCATGTAGCCAGGCTCTGATTCATGGTGCCCATTTTTGGGCAGCATAAACCAAGTGACAGATTCACTTTAAGTTAATAAAAATGCATTAAGTTTCAGTCTGCAATCGTCATTCCTTCAATAATTTTCATACCCCTTGATATGCAATTTGCAGCCTGATCCAAGTTCCAGATTTTTTACTTTTAGGAGTGTCTCTCCCAGTAATATAGGCTGGATGTGAGGTCTATGTGTCTCTCCCAACAATATAGGCTGAATGGGACCTCTCTGTGTGTCTCTCAGTAATATAGGCTGGATGTGAGCTCCGTGTCTCTCTCCCAGTAATATAGACTGGATGTGAGCTCTGTGTGTCTCTCCCAGTAATATAGACTGGATGTGAGCTCTGTGTGTCTCTCCCAGTAATATAGACTGGATGTGAGCTCTGTGTGTCTCTCCCAGAAATATAGGCTGGTTGTGAGCTCTGTGTGTCTCTCCCAGAAATTTAGGCTGAATGTGACCTGTGTGTCCCTCCCAGTAACTGTACTGGCAGTGAAGCATGATGGAAGCAGCATTATGCTTTGGGGCTGTTTTTCGGCGGCAGAAACTGGGGTTTAGTCAAAATGGAGGGAATTATGAACAGTTCCAAATATCAGTCAGTTTTGCAACAAAACCTTCAGGCTTTTGCTAAAAAGCTGAAAATGAAAATTAATTTCATCTTTCAGTACAACAATGACCCTAAGCGACCTTCAAATCACCAAGAGAATGGCTTCATGAGAAGAAGATCATTGTTTTAGAATGGCCCAGTCAGAGCCCAGTCCTGAATCCTATTCCTATCCTATGAAAATGTGTCCGTGATCTGAAGAGGGCCCTGTACACAGGAGATACCCTCACAATTTTTTAGATTTGGAGCGCTACTGTAAGGAAAAGTGGGCAAAGATTGCGAATTCTAGATATGCCATGTACTGATAGATTCCTACCCAAAAAGACTGAATGCTGTCATAAAATCAAATGGTACATCAACAAAATATTAGTTTAAGGATGTATATATTTATGCAACCTTATTATTTTAGTTCTCTATTTTTCTTTTACAACCAGAAAAGGATTCAGTTTATTTTTCAATTGAATTGTTCAGATTATGGGTGGAAAAAGTTCTGAAATTATTTTTTCTTGCAATGATTTTTTTACATGACAAAATCCTGCCAATTGAACAGGGGGGTTTAGACATTTTTTTACATTCTGTACTTGTTAAAAATTCTATTAACTTTTGGATGTGGGGGCATTTTTATTTTTTATTTCATATATGTGTGTATATATGTATATATATATGTGTATATATATATATATATATGTACAGTGCAGACCAAAAGTTTGGACACACCTTCTCATTTCTGTATTTTCATGACTTTGAAAATTCTACATTCACACTGAAGGCATCAAAACTATGAAGTAACACATGTGAATTATATACTTAACAGACTACCTCTTGAAGCTCATCAAGAGAATGCCAAGAGTGTGCAAAGCAGTCATCAAAGCAAAAGGTGGCTACTTTGAAGAACCTAGAATATAAGACATATTTTCAGTTGTTTCACACTTTTTTGTACAATGTGTTAATTCATAGTTTTGATGCCTTCAGTGTGAATGTACAATTTTCATAGTTATGAAAATACAGAAAAATCTTTAAATGAGAGGGTGTGTCCAAACTTTTGGTCTGTACTGTATACATATATACAGTACAGACCAAAAGTTTGGACACACCTTCTCATTTAAAGATTTTTCGGTATTTTCATGACTTTGAAAATTGTACATTCACACTGAACGCATCAAAACTATGAATTAACACATGTGGAATTATATACTTAACAAAAAAGTGTGAAACAACTGAAAATATGTCTTATATTCTAGGTTCTTCAAAGCAGCCACCTTTTGCTTTGATGACTGCTTTTCACACTCTTGGCATTCTTTTGATGAGCTTCAAGAGGTAGTCACCGGAAATGGTTTTCACTTCACAGGTGTGCCCTGTCAGGTTTAATAAGTGGGATTTCTTGCCTTATAAATGGAGTTGGGACCATCAGTTGTGTTGTGCAGAAGTCAGGTAGATACACAGCTGATAGTCCTACTGAATAGACTGTTAGCTGCTTTTTTCTTGCCATAATACAAATTCTAAGTAAAGAAAAACGAGTGGCCATCATTACTTTAAGAAATGAAGGTAAGTCAGTCCGAAAAATTGGGCAAACTTTGAAAGTGTCCCCAAGTGCAGTTGCAAAAACCATCAAGCACTACAAAGAAACTGGCTTACATGAGGACTGCCCAAGGAAAGGAAGACCAAGAGTCACCTCTGCTTCTGAGGATAAGTTTATCCAAGTCACCAGCCTCAGAAATCGCAGGTTAACAGCAGCTCAGATTAGAGACCAGGTCAATGCCACACATAGTTCTAGCAGCAGACACATCTCTACAACAACTGTTAAGAGGAGACTTTGTGCAGCAGGCCTTCATGGTAAAATAGCTGCTAGGAAACCACTGCTAAGGACAGGCAACAAGCAGAAGAGACTTTTTTGGGCTAGAGAACACAAGGAATGGACATTAGACCAGTGGAAATCTGTGCTTTGGTCTGATGAGTCCAAATTTGAGATCTTTGGTTCCAACCACCATGTCTTTGTGCGACGCAGAAAAGGTGAACGGATGGACTCTACATGCCTGGTTCCCAATGTGAAGCATGGAGGAGGAGGTGTGATGGTGTGGGGGTGCTTTGCTGGTGACACTGTTGGGGATTTATTCAAAATTGAAGGCATAATGAACCAGCATGGCTACCACAGCATCTTGCTGCGGCATGCTATTCCATGCGGTTTGCGTTTAGTTGGACCATCATTTATTTTTCAACAGGACAATGACCCCAAACACACCTCCAGGCTGTGTAAGGGCTATTTGACCAAGAAGGAGAGTTATGGGGTGCTACGCCAGATGACCTGGCCTCCACAGTCACCAGACCTGAACCCAATCGAGATGGTTTGAGGTGAGCTGGACCGCAGAGTGAAGGCAAAAGGGCCAACAAGTACTAAGTATCTCTGGGAACGCCTTCAGGATTGTTGGAAGACCATTTCCGGTGACTACCTCTTGAAGCTCATCGAGAGAATGGCAAGAGTGTGCAAAGCAGTCATCAAAGCAAAAGGTGGCTACTTTGAAGAACCTAGAATACAAGACATATTTTCAGTTGTTTCACACTTTTATAATAAGTTTATAATTCCACATGTGTTAATTCATAGTTTTGATGCCTTCAGTGTGAATGTACAATTTTTATAGTCATGAAAATACAGAAAAATCTTTAAATGAGAAGATGTGTCCAAACTTTTGGTCTGTACTGTATATATACATACATACATACATACATACATACATACATACATACAGCTCTGGCAAAAATTAAGAGACCACTGCAAAATTTTAATTTTCTCAGATTTTTCTCTTTATAGGTATATTTTTGAATAAAATGTACATTGTCTTTTTATTCTATCAACTACTGACAACATGTCTCCGAAATTCAAAGCTAAAAATTTTGTATTTATTTGGAGCAAATGAGAAATCGTCAAAATGATAAAAAAAGAAACAGAGAAACAGAGAAACAATGCTTTCAGACCTCAGATAATGCAAAGGAAACAAGTTCTTATTCATTTAGAAACAACAATACTCATGTCAGGTCTGGAGTCTTTCCCTCTGCTTGGTCTGAAAAAAGTACCCTTACTGAGTACCACATTTTTAATCTTGATTTCTTTTAGTGTTTCTTAAAGCCCTAAAGTTGCCATTTGAAATGACGTTAGTTATCTGCCATGTCTGTGATCTGCTTTTTTTCAACAACATTAAACAACTGAATGAACATCCTCTGAGCCCGGTGATTCCATAATTTTTGCCAGGGGTTGTAGTATGGTCAGATGATACCAAACTTAAACTCTTTGGATGTCATAATACACACCATGTTTGGAGGCCAAAAGGCATATCACCCCAAAAACACCATACCAACAGTGATATTTGAAGGTGGGAACATCATGGTGTGGGGCTGTTTTTCAGCATACAGCACTGGCAATCTTCATGTAATTGAAGGATGAATGGACAAATGTACCGAGACATTCTTGAAAAAAATCAGCCATCTACCAGGATGATGAAGATGAAACGGGGGTTTACATTTCAGCACGACAATGATCCCAAGCACACAGAGCAGGAAGCTCCAAAGAAAATAAAGCTACTAGAATGGCCCAGCCAATCACCAGTCCTGAATCCATCAGAACATTTATGGAAGGAACTAAAGCTCGGAGTTCATAGAAAGATTTCATGGAAGCTTCAGGATTTGAACAGTGTTTGTTTGGTAGAATGGGCCAAAATCACACCTGAGCAATGCATGCGACTAGTTTCTCCATACAGAATGCATCTTGAAGCTGTTATCATCAACAAAGGTTTTTGTACAAAGTATTAATGAAATTTCAGTAGGCGTGTTCAATACTGTCAGACAGGCAATCTCTACATGTGTCACAGCTGTCTAGCAGCCGTGACACTTGCAGGCGCGGCGACAGTGAATGAAACGCCGAGCACGCCAAAATACTCGGCGAGCACCCGAGTGTGCGCGCTGGAAAGGGTTAATGATACATACTCAATCAACACTAGTAGCCAGTGAAAATTCTGTTATCCTTGGCAATGCAGCCTTTGGCTTACACCCAAGGCTGCTGCCCACAATTCGAGTGGAAGTTTGAAGGAAACTTCTGGGAAAACCAGACAAAGTAAAGCAACGAGTTCATCAATGAATGTACAGGACACAGACTGATGCCAGCCCTTTCTCCAAGGTCCTGTACTGGAGGACGAACTGCACAATAATGGAGCCTGCATGGAAAAGACATTGCAGAGCTGAAGTTGTGACACAGCTATGTCCTCCTGGAACAGCTGACATTTTCCCCATTTCGGGACTGTCCCGCTTATCCGGACTTGTTGGGAGATATACTTGTACTTCTATACAAACAAATAGAGACTGAGTCAGTCTATTGCTGCTAATGTGAACAATAGGAAGAAGTCTAATATTAGACATAGTAGCAAGTGTAATAATTGTAAGGCTAAGTGCCCACGATGCAGAAATGCTGCCGATCTTTTCGGATTTTACATGCGTTTTTCCTGCCAGGTAGAGACGTATATCCTGCGTTTTTGCATGCATTTCTGCATACGGGTTATCAAGCGTTTTTCCAAGAGATTTTAGCATCACTTGGAAAAGTGCTTGATAACTTGGTCACACTATATAAATCCATGCGACCGGCATGGATTTATATAGTGTGACCAAGTTAACAGTTAAAAAAAGAATAAAAATGGTAACAAATAAAAAATAAACATTATACTTACCTTCCTATGGCCCCCGGTCTCCTGTACGATGCGTCCTTTCTCTTGTACGGCTCGCAGTGGTGTAAAAGGACCTTTCATGACGTCATTTAGTCATGTGACAGGTCACGCGACTGCCGACGTCAGCGGTCGCGTGACCTGACACATGTATAATTGACGTCATGGAAGGTCCTTTTAGACCATTGCGAGCCGTACAAGAGACCGGACGCATCGTACAGGAGACCGGGGGCCATAGGAAGGTAAGTATAATGTTTATTTCTTATTTTAAATTTTTTTTTTTACAGGTACTATGGTACCCGGGTCTGGAGGAGAGTCTCCTCTTCTCCAGACCCGGGTACCATCCGCACATTGAATTGCTTAATATCCACATGTGCACATACAGTCATGCGGATATTAAGCGATTCAATCCAGGTCAATGGTGGCAATTACGCTGCATGTTCCCAAAAATAATGGACATGCTGCGTATTTTTCCGCAATGATAATCCGCAGCGGAAATTCCCGCAGCATGAGCACAGCACATGCGGATTATCATTTTGGGAACATGGGGCACGTATTACCAAGCGTTTTTTAAGCTTTTTCGCTGCTGAAATTCCGCGGCGAAAACGCTTGAAAAACGCATCGTGCGCACGCAGCCTAAGGATTTTTTTTAGAATATAACATAGTATTATAAAAAAAAAATTAAAAAAAGCATCAAATATTAAAAAGAATACATTTAACATACGAACCTGATTTAAACAATAGGTCATTTTCTGATGACACTTCCCCTTTAAACAATCTTTTTTTTTTGCTGTATGCTGTGGGTTTATATTTAATAAAAGACAAATCCCCATCCAGACGTAGCATGTTTCCTCCTGATTGCAAGCTGTTATTGGCTGCGGGAGATTTTGTGAGCGCGGCAATAAAGGCTGACAAGCTGAACTGACGCGACTGACAAACCTCTATGTGACACATTAATAATCTCACATTATTTCCTCGTCCTCGGTTTTTCCCATTGTCAGATTCTTGCTGCAGACCTTAAATATGATTTGGCATTTCATCAAGATCTGTAACCCGACCAAATCTGATTTGCCAGCTTTTATTACGAGCATCCATCCATTAGGGTTTTATAGTCCTCTCACATAGCGGATCTTAATTTCATTGCTCGACCTTTATTGAGTCTTCGTTGCCACAGTGGGAAGAGCCCCTAACGGAGATTGGCAAACGGTGGGTGACGCTGGCTATGAAATGCGATATCGACCATTGCGAGGGGTCTCACCAGCCAGACCAGTAATGTGGAATAGGAAAGCTGGGGGAAACACTAAAATTTGGATCAAATTCTGATTGACCTTATATCAGGTTGTGGACATTATCAATAAATGTAGCAGAGCTGAATATGTAATTTGCTTGATTCCTTTATGTATCATGGTGAACACAGAGCTCTATGTAGTGAATAATGCCAATGCTTCTTTTGGACCTGGCAATGACCCGATCACCGGGTGTCTGCTAGTCACAGATCACATCATGGGGCTGCTTTACCTGTAACTTGTGCTCCTGTGAATGTCCCAGTTACAGTGGAAACGACATAATAAAAACTAGATAATGTCCTCTTTTATGACCTGCAACAAATGTAAATTTAAAGGGAAGTTATCATTGGAAATTCACCTATTATTTAAATTAGGTTTTTGAGTTCTTAAAAATTCTTCAATATTTACTAAAAAAAGATCAAAAATAGAAACCTTGCAATTCTAATATTTTTGATGAGTATGAGTCTAATAAATGACACCGACCACTGGAGCTTTTTTTAGACTCTACCTTCATATGGTTTCAGGAAACAACACATGTACATTAGCAGCAATAAACAGACTTTATCCCTATCTTTTGTATTGAAGCATCTAATGATTGTGTGCAAAGGTCATTGTAAAGGGAAGGGGAGCCTATTGTGATTAATGGATCCTGTGTATTGAGGTGATACCTGCCAATATAATCTTGCATGTGATGATAGTGAACTTGCTGAAAGCTCTTCTTGAAAGGACAGGAAGTATGAGTCCAAAAATGCCCCAGTGGCCAGTATGAAAATTACAAGCTTACTATTTTTTTTTAAATAAAGATTGTGATATGAAAATGATATGAAAATATAAAAAAAAACTAATTTTTTAATATACATTTAACACAATAACCTGATTTTAACAATTAAATATTTTCTGATTACACATTCCCTTTAAATAATAATGCAAATTTACAAGCAGCCCCTGACCCACCCCCAAAAAAGAATAAAAAAGTGATTATTTAGTAAAAAAAATAGTTTTTTTTATTGTGCATGCATACATACCATAAATCTTTTTATATATATATTTGCAGAAAAAGTTACATAAATTACAAGTTAATTTATATACAGTATGTATAAAAACTCACGGTCATAAATCATTAAAATTGCAAAGTGTTAGTAAAAATTAGCAATTTAATGATTATTAAAGTTTTCTCCAGTCTCAAGAATGGAAGGGTTTTCAAACATATAGTTAATTGCTCGTTGCTTAGGTTACTGACCACCCTGCAGTTTATCAGAAGTGGCCAGTTTCTTAAGCAAGAAGCTTGCACCTGCAAGCTCTTTGACGTGATCGCACTGGCCGGCGGCTCTCCTCACCCAAGCATAACAGCTGCATAGAAATACACGCTGTCACACTCGTGTCAGGAGAGCCGCCGGCCAGTCCAAGCATTGCAATGCCATCATCATCCATGTTATATGGCCGTCTGACTGCACCCTCCTGGTCAGTAATGGGTTAAAATGCTCATTTATAGAATTTAAACAGGCTAAAGACCCTAGTAAATACTTATTGTTGCACATGATGTATGGTCATGCTAAGTCTTCCAGGGAATGAGATGCTCTTTCAATGGATCATAAAATAAAAGGACGTTTGTGATATCCACTATATTAGTCGGTCCCAAATAGAACAAATTTATATAAGGTATTGAAGGGAAGTCGTCATCAGAAAAATGAATTTTTTTGCTTAAATCATTTTTTTGTGTTTATTTTTTATTTAAAAAATGTCTTTATCACAAACTTTATTAAAAATTAGAAACCTTGTGCTTTTCACCTTGTGCATTTTTAGACTCAAAATTATTGCTGTTTCAGGAAACAACACATGTACATTAATAGCAATGATCAGACTCACTATAATTTCTATTGAAGCTTCATATGAGCGTGTGCAAAAATCATTGTGAAGGGAGCTGTGACATCGCCTATTGTGATTGGTGGATGAGCTGTGTATAGAGGTGTTATCAGTCATTGTCATCCTGCCTCTGATGATAAGGAAACTGCTGAAAACTCTCACTTAAAGGAAAAGTAGAAGTCTAAAACTGCCCCAGTGGCCGATGTGAAAATTGCAAGATTACTATTTTTTTTTTTTTAAATAAAGATTGTGATATAAAAAAAATGCTGTTTTAAATCCATATATGTGAATTTTCACAGATTGTTTTATATCTATAATTTGTTTTTCACTTTTTTTTCTGTGCGTTTTTTTTACAGATATTGGAAAAACAAGCACTTATCTCCCAAGAGGTTGAGCACCGGCATTCTGATGTATACACTGGCCTCTTCCATCTGTGACGAAATCCACTTGTATGGGTTCTGGCCGTTCGGTTGGGATCCGAATACAGGGAAGGATCTTCCGTATCATTACTATGATAAAAAAGGAACAAAATTCACTACAAAATGGCAGGAATCGCACCAGCTTCCTGCAGAGTTCAAACTGCTGTACAAAATGCACAGAGAAGGACTGACCAAGCTGACGCTGTCACATTGTGCCTAAAGACGAAACAGGAAACATGAAGTGCCAATTGTTATAAAAAAAAAGTGCCCAAATGTGATTGAATAGACATCGGAAAAATGTAACGAAAATCTTCTTCATGATGACGTAGAATGTAAATTCCTGGAAGCCAGGCGGGTCAAACTTACGGGAGTTTTCGAGGGGCTGTAATAAGTTGGATCTTTTCACTCCTTACTCATAGTCCCAAATTAGGACCATAACCAAGGCATGTAATATTCTTCATTGTAATGATTTAAAGGAGTGTTCCTTTTTTTATTCAAAATATGGCTGAATTTTGATATAAATGAAAAGTTCTACAACTTTCTAATATACTTTGTGTTTCAATTCTTCACCATATTCAAAACGTCTGTGAATGTGATCACTCTTGTTTCCAATTGGGGGCCAATAAAACTGTACATAGCTAGTCCTGCTCTGAGCTGAGATGTGGTATCCGGTGTAGACGATGTTCACAGATTGGATGCAATGGTACCCAACTATTAGCTAAGAGCAGGCAGCTCTCATTCACCGACCGTAAGCATCTACCTTGAAAATAAGTGAAGAACTGAAACGTAAAATATATTATAAAGTTGCATAAGTTTTCATTCATTGGATTTATTTATACAAAAATGGAAAGCCCCTTTAAATGAGACATCTTATAGAAATGTGAGAATGGGGTCCTCGGGGGTGGTTCTTAATTTTGGATATCTCTTGCACGCATGATATCATATGTCAGTTTTGGAAGGCTTTGGTTAGTTGGGCTACTGTGCCCGATCAATAAGAGATGAACCAAGCATCTTACAGCCTTAGTGGGACATTTATGCCCAGATTGCCCCCCACTATATCATCACCTCTTAAAATGTAAGGAAAGTGTTCTCCAGAGAATGAGTTTTTTTTTAAATAAAGCGCTCGTTGCCCCTTGAGTTTGACGCGGATGTGATAATCATACGTTTTAATTTTGGAAGTGAAGCTCCTCCTCTAATCCACATTGACTCCATATTCAGTAGACTTAAGCCTGATTCTATATCTTTTGCTACTTACATTTTATTTTTCAATATGTTTCTACAGTTTTCAGAGTAGAAAAAGTGATCTTATTGCTACCAGGAAACCATCAGCAAGCTGCCTTGGCAGATCCATTGATCTTGTTATGTGTCTCTATTTAGGTGCTTAGTAATTTACTGAATAATGTTGTCCAGGTGTGAATGGCTTGGACGGTGGCTATTTGGAAGTTTCACTAATTGTATGGAGACCGTAAACAAGTAGGTAAAATGGACGCATGCTGGGACTTTTGAGCAGAAAGGCGTCAGGGATTATTAAAACATCACACAAAAGTTGGGTCAGAGGTGGTCCTGGGAAGAGTGGGGGGTCTAAACGTCATATATCCTGGCATAGTCGCCAGCTGTCCTAAATTTCTTAGGACTCATGGGACAAAAGGGGTCGGAGATTATGTAAATCTCAGCCAAAAGTGGATGCTCTGGGGTGGGTCTGGGGCATTCTCAGGAGGGGCCAAAAGTTGGTTATTTTTTATGTAAACCGCTAAATATGGGTGGTCCAAATTGGGGGTGGGAGTTTTTGGGAGGGCCATGGGGCGTGGTTGGGACAAAACATAAACGCCCCCAGAAATGTTGGCAACAATGCCCTAGTGATGAATGCAACTAGATTGGCCAACAAACTAATATGTATGTATGCTTGCTGACAGTTTACTATTAGGGATGAGCAAACCCAAACTTAAAAGTTTGGGGTTCGTACCGGACATTTAGTGTCCGGTGCAAAGCTCCAAACACTTCTCCCAGTAGTCAGTTTTAATGTTTGAAGTTCCGATAGAGAGAGAGACAGAGTTCCGATAGATAGAGAGAGTTCCGAGAGTGAGAGGAAGTTCCAAGAGAGGGAGTTCTGAGAGAGAGGGAGTTCCAAGAGAGAGAGGAAGTTCCAGTTACAAAGTTCGGGTCCCCATTGTTTTCAAAGGGGTTCTGGTTCAATTTCGGATACAGTTCTGGTACCCGAACCGAACTTTGGCCTAAAGTTCGGGTCGGGAACCAGAACCCGAACTTCCATGGGTCTGCTCATCCCTAGATAGATGGGGCATATTGGGTGCTGTGTACTTATAGGGCTGCAGGGAAACAAACAGGTCCGAAGCCATTTATAGCAGGATATTACTGTGCCCTCAAAGTATTAAATAGCAGCACCAAAGATGAACAGATCAATCAACAGCAGCTTGCTAATGGTTTCCAAATTGAAATCTATCAAATAATGCAGCGCATAAAAAAAAAAAATTGAAGTTACTATATTTTATATTTTCGGATCCAGAGTCAATGTGAATCTAAGGCAGAGCTGCACTTTAATATTTGTACTATTTTAGTGACGCACCCCTGGGCCTGTGTCGCGCAGCGTTGCGCACGCGGGAGCTTACCCGGAGCCGGATCTGTTGAGGGTTGTAGTCTCGTGGCGGTGACCCGGTCCGTGCCCAGGGAGTCAGACTAAGTGGCGCTGTATTAGCGGTAGATGTTGTACGACTACGCCACCCGTTGAATGCAGCGAAGGAGCTGCCGCTGCAGGGCAGACCGCTGAGGCCGGTGGTAGGATTGTGCAGCGTGATAGTATCACCCCCAACGGGAGGGGTATGGCCTCAGGGCAGCCGACGTGGATGATGGGGGTAGCAGGAACCACTCGGAGACGGTACGGTGTAGTTCAGGGTCTTTACTGGTGACAAAGATAGACCCTCCCGGAGTACTGGCTAGCGATTGGGGCCTGGTCAGTCCTTGAGCAGATGGGATCTCCCCTGGCCAGGCGGAGTTGTAGGCCTCCCAAACTAACTGTACTCTTCTGGCTACCTTGCTAGAGGCGGGTATAAGTAGCCCACGTCCCTGAGTGTACCGTGTGGTGCTCACCCGTATGGCCGGTGACTCGGGGGCCTTCTAGTAGCTTCCGCTCCACGACGGCGGTGCTGGTCCCACGCGTGTGACCGTGCCTTCGGGTTTCTTGGCCAGAGGACCTGAAATCCCCTGCCGGTCGGTTTCTGCTGCTGGATAGGAGTTAGTCACCACAGCCTCGGACTCCGGGTCCAGTGATAGCTTCTCAGTCAGGGCGAGCTCTGCAGCTGCCAGCCCCTGACTCCTTGTAGTACTGCTCCCACGGAGCTCCTGTTGTTTCTTCCTATGCTGCTTCTCTTCTCTGTCTCTACTTCTTCTCTACTGACTAACCCTGCCTCAGCCCTAGGTTTATATAGGGGAAGTTCTTCCCCTCCCAGGACTGGGCAGGAGGTGTGGCATGCACAGGATCCCTGACCAAGAGACCTCCCACCTGCTCTCAGACATAACATTGCTGATACTGTGGAAACCAGACCCCTGGGGTGCCACATTCCCCCCTAGTGAAATTTAGTACTCCGGGACTAAACATATTTTTAAACATAACAAGGTATAAACAATAATAGTACAATAAGAAAAACATATAAAGATAGTCACGGCGTGTCCGCAACCGGGTGCAGTTTTTGAAGAAAAGCAAGGTGTCCATTTCACCAAAACAGGGAGACGTAACCAGGTAGGGGTCTGTCCTGCCCCGAGTCCTTAACAGTCTTTAGTCCATTCCTAGGTTACGCTCCAACCATGTACAAGGATTCCCGGTAAATGCACCAAGGACTCCTATAAATAACTAGAAACACATAATTATACACAAGCAACAAGAAAAACAGGTAACCACAAATAAAATAATTTATACACTTCAAATCCTCCAACGTGCGGGTAACTGGCCTCTAGTGGCCCTAGTGGACCTACGGAGCTGACTGTCTAGCCCTGAACTACAGGGTGTAGGAGCTGTCAAGGGTAAACTGGGCAGCTGTCTACCGGCTCTTTGGCTCACTAGGGGTACGGCAGGCTCACTATAAGCAGAGGGTTGATCCTCCTGTTCTGCTTGTGTGGAGTCTTCTGCCTCCTGGACCGGCTGCTCTTCCAGCTCTACCTGTTGCTCCGTAGGCACTTGGGATGCTGGTTGGAGGAACGTGAGGACGGGTACCACAACTGCACCATTGACTTGAGTCCAGGACCGAGGGAAGTCTCCGAGCACAGTACTAACCATATCTTCCCTTTCCTCTACGGGTCGATGGTCTTCTTGTTCCTCTTCAGGGTTCCGTAGCTGTTCAGGACACTTCTTCAGGTGATCCCGGGATACAATGGCTATGGTCTCCCCTCCGTCTTTTCTGATGGTACAGACTTTCGGGTTCTCGTGGCTTGAGGGCAGTACGGTGTACGGGTCCTTCTCCCACTGGTCGTCCAACTTGTGGAGCCGTCTTTTCCTCTTCAAGACCTGCTCTCCGGGTACCAGGAGAACAGCGGGAAAATACTGGTTGTAAGTTTTCTCTTGTCTTTCCCTAGCCTGACAGAGACTTCGCTCCACGCTCTCCTGTACTTTCCGGTACTGCTGCTGCCTCTCTGTGTCCCAGTCTGCTTCTGGTGAAGTGTCCTCGGGTGTCAGGACTCCCATTTCCAGGTCAACAGGTAACTTACCAGGTCTCGCCCTCATTAGGTAAGCCGGGGTACAGTTGGTGGAACCTACCGGGATGTGGTTGTATAGGTCCACCAGATCGGGCAGCTTCTCAGGCCACAGACTGCGTTCTTCCAGGGGCAACGTTTTCAGGAGATCCATTACCACCTGGTTCATTTTCTCACAAAGTCCATTAGTTTGCGGATGATAGGGTGTCGTCCTTATCTTCCGGCAGCCATACAGATTGCAGAATTCCTGGAAGACCTCCGCTTCAAAGGCAGGTCCTTGGTCCGTCAGCACTTGGTCCGGGTACCCGTGTGGGCGGCAGAAGTGCTGCTGGAAGGCTCTAGCTGCTGTTTGAGCCGTTAAGTCCTTAACGGGGACGACAACCAAGAACCGGGAGTAATGATCCACAATGGTTAACGCGTAGACGTAGCCACTTCTGCTTGGGGTCAGTTTTACATGATCCAAGGCTACCAGTTCCAACGGCTGCCGGGTGACGATGGACTGCAGGGGAGTCTTCTGGCTGGCACGGTCCTTCCTTCTTAGGTTGCACGGGCCACAGTCTCTGCACCACCTCTCGATGGTTCCCCTCATGCCTACCCAGTGGAACCGCCCACGCAGCAGGAACTCCAGCTTCTTCCATCCGAAGTGTCCAGCCCTGTCGTGGTATGCTTCCATCACCATGGCTGCGTCTCTCCGTGGCACCACTACTTGCCAGATTAGTTCATGCGTCCGGGAGTTAACCATTCTACGGCACAACTTCCCCTTGTAAAGGAACAGTCGACTCTTCTCAGCCCACAGTTGCTTGGCTTCCTCCGGAGCGTCTGGGTCAAGGCGAGCCTCTGGCCGAGTCAGCATCTCCTTCACCAGCAGGGTCACTGTCTTGCATTTCCTCCCAGTTGTAGTGAGGCAAGGGGTTAAACGTAGCGGCTTGCTTACTCCTTACCCGATGGGAATACTGGATAGTCCCATGACGGTGGAACGCGGGGAGTTCGACTTCTTCCAGTCCCTCTGGATCTTCTCCTACGTCCGGTAGGTTTGGCATCCTGGACAGGGCGTCCGCGTTGGTATTGGAGCGTCCTGCCCGGTATTTGATTGTGAACTCGTAGTTGGACAGACGGGCCATCCATCTCTGCTCTAGGGCACCGAGTCTTGCCGTGTCCAGGTGTGTCAACGGGTTGTTATCCGTGTACACGGTAAACCGGGAAGAAGCGAGGTAGTGCTTAAAGCGTTCGGTGACTGCCCACACCACTGCCAGGAACTCTAGCTTAAATGAGCTGTAATCCTCAGGGTTTCTTTCGGTGGGTCGCAGTTTTCGGCTAGCGTAAGCGATTACTCGTTCTTTCCCCTGCTGGATCTGGGACAGTACGGCTCCTAGCCCGATGTTACTTGCGTCGGTGTAGAGGATAAAGGGCTGGCTGTAATCAGGGTACGCCAGAATTTCATCCCCCGTGAGGGCCATCTTCAGCTGGCGGAAGGACTCTTCTTCTAACTTCTCCCATTTGAAGGGCGGCTTCTGGTTCTTGGCCTTCCGGGACTGGCCTATCAGGAGGTCCTGCATAGGAGCTGCCTTTTTGGTGAAACCGGGGATGAATCTGCGGTAATAGCCTACCAACCCGAGGAACTGCCGCACTTCCTTTACACTGGAGGGACTTGGCCATTCCTTAATTGCGGTGATCTTATCAGGGTCGGGAGCCACTCCGTCAGCGCTCACCACGTGTCCCAGGTACTGCACCTTTGGTTTCAAGAGGTGACACTTGGAGGGTTTTACCTTTAAGCCGTAGCTTGCCAGAGCTTCGAACACTTCCGCCAGGTGTTTCAGGTGGTCCTCATAAGTCTTGGAATATACGATGACATCGTCCAGGTATAACAGGACCGTCTCGAAGTTTCTGTGGCCCAGACAGCACTCCATTAATCGTTGGAAGGTTCCCGGTGCGTTGCAGAGTCCGAACGGCATACAGGTAAACTCGCTAAGTCCCATCGGGGTGGTGAATGCGGTCTTCTCCCGGTCCGCCTCTGCTACAGGAACCTGCCAGTACCCGCTAGTGAGATCCAAGGTAGAGAAGAAGTTAGCAGATCTTAAAGCAGCCAAAGACTCCTCTATCCTTGGTAAGAGGTACGCATCCTTGCGTGTGATACGGTTAATTTTCCGGTAATCTACACACATCCTCATGGTGTTGTCTTTCTTTTTGACTAAGACTAGTGGAGCTGCCCAGGGGCTACAGCTATCCCTGATCACCCCAGCCTCCTTCATGTCCCTAAGCATCCCCTTGGCGTGTTGGTAGTGTGCAGGGGGTACGGGTCGATACCTCTCTTTTATGGGAAGATGGTCTCCCGTGGGGATGTGGTGTTCTACCCCCTTGACTCGCCCAAAGTCTAACGGGTGTTTACTAAACACTCTCTCGTACTCTTGAACCACCCGATAGACTCCCTGTTTCTGGTGTGAGGGAGTGGAGTCAGTACCCAAATGTAGTTGCTGACACCAGTCCTCCATTGTTTCTTTAGAGCCGTTACCTTCCTCCGGGGAAGATGGAGGCAAGGGTTCTACGGACTGTATGGAATTTTGATTGATGGTATACAATTTGGCTAGCGTGGCATACCGGGGCAGGTACACTTCCCTCTTCCCGATATTTATTATGCGAACGGGCACCCTCCCATGGCGTACATTGACCACCCCCCGTGCTGTCAAAATGGTGGGCCTACTGTCTGAGTAAACTGGTTCTACCATTGCCTGGTAATCTCTACCTCTCAGACCAATAGCTGCCCGGCACCAAATCATCATTTCACTTTTTGGGGGCATGGCAATAGGGAAAGGGTCACACATTCTTACGCTACCAATCTCACCACCGGAGAGTTCTATCTGTTGCCGTCGCATCAGTGCCCGGATCTCTTTCTGGAGCACTCGCTGCTGGCCGGAGCTGGCGTTCTTGGCAACCTGTTGTAAAAGGAAAATCACCTCTGCAAGACAATTTTCAATTACATTAGTTCCTAGAGTTATCTTTGGGTGACTCTCGTGTTTGTCAATGTCTACAATGATCAGTCCCTGTGCTGCCAGTTCGACTCTACCGATTTTAATGGTCACCTCTTTAAATCCAATCTGTGGCACGGGCTGACCATTGCTGGCGATGATACTCAAGTCGTCGTCAGGGTAGCGGGTGATATCCGAGTCATTCCAGTACTGCTTGAAGAGCACGTACGGGATAGTGGTGACCTGTGACCCGGTGTCCAATAGGGCACTCAGGGATGCCATCCAGTACCACAGGCAAGACTGGACGTCCTCCCACATATCTGTCGCGCCAGTTCGATGGGCCTGATGATCTTTTTCCTGGGGTTTGGCCCTCTACCCCAGGTTGTGCCAGTTTAAAGGACAGTACCTTGCCATATGTCCGGGTTGATTGCAGCGGCGGCAGATGGGTTGTCCGTCCTCGTTGTATCGGTCGCTGGGTCTTCCTCTGGCCGGTGGGGTCCTCCTTGGTCGACGCCACGGGATGTCCTCCGGTCCGGATGCCAGCTGGATCTTCCCTGGAGTGGAAACCTGTAAAGACTGCACAGTTCGGGTTAGCGCGGCAACGCTTTTAGCTAGCTCTTGGACCTGATGGTGCAGGTCTGGAGCCGGGTCATTGTTCAAAGCCTGCGCATCAGCTCCCACAGGCCCTGCCGACAAGGGTGCCGCCTCCTGGTGGTAAGTGGTAGTGGGGCGTCTGTGGGTCACAACGCCACCTGGTGCCGGTTCTCGGAGCACCCGGATGGCTCTGTCCTTGAACTGTGCAAATCCCAGATGAGGGTCCTGTAAGGCCATTGCCCGCAACTGGGTTCGGTGGGCATTGCAATATAAACCCTCTATAAATTGTTCAGTCAACAGCCTGTCCTCGTCTCCCACGCCGTCAGGGTCGGTCTGCTTAATGGCTCTCAGGGCCTCTTGTAGGTTCAGGGCATAGTCCCTTATACTCTCATGTGCCCGCTGTTTGCACCCGTAGAATCTAAGCTTGATCTCGGCTGAGGTGCGGGTATCAAAGGTGTCCCTCAGCCGGGTTAGTATCTCTGCGACAGTCCTCCTCCCAGGTGGCCAGGACTTTACCTCCCTTTGGGCTGCCCCGGTTAATTGGGCCACCAGGATGCTCACTTTTTGCTCCTCTGTGAGGGGATACACCTGGAAGAGGCTATCCAGCTTTTCTCTAAAGTCATGCAGGGTATGTGACTCCCCTGAGTACTGGGGTAGCCAGGCTGCCCCCGGGATATAGGGCATGGTGAAAGGCATGACCGCAACGGCGGTGGCGCTGGCGGGGGTTGAAGCGGTGAAGCTCTCCTCCGTATCCGACATCCTTCTCCCCCCTAGTGGACCGTGGCCTACCTTGCGATGATCCTCTTCCGTAGGCCGCGGCTCCGCAGTGGATCGTCAGGGTTGAGGACCTTCCGTCGCGCTCCTGTGACGTCAGCGTCTGCTGGGCTCCTTCCAGGACCTTACGCGACGTCTGGACGTGAGGCGGGGCTTCAGTTCTCGCGCGCTTTTGGAGTCCACGCCCCTCTTCTTCCCGCGCGGCGTCTTCAAGATGGCGTCCAACGGCGGGAAAACTCCACGGAAGGCGGGAAGAAGGCTGAAAATGGCGCCGGATGGCAGGAATCTTCACCGATGGCGGGAAGAAGGCTGAAGATGGCGCCGGATGGCGGGAATCTTCACCACTGGTAAGTTTGAACAGTCTTTTTCAGGCACGCAGTACCCGGTGGTTGCGGGCACGAAATCCTGCCGACTACGCCAAAAGTTGACGCACCCCTGGGCCTGTGTTGCGCAGCGTTGCGCACGCGGGAGCTTACCCGGAGCCGGATCTGTTGAGGGTTGTAGTCTCGTGGCGGTGACCCGGTCCGTGCCCAGGGAGTCAGACTAAGTGGCGCTGTATTAGTGGTAGATGTTGTACGACTACGCCACCCGTTGAATGCAGCGAAGGAGCTGCCGCTGCAGGGCAGACCGCTGAGGCCGGTGGTAGGATTGTGCAGCGTGATAGTATCACCCCCAACGGGAGGGGTATGGCCTCAGGGCAGCCGACGTGGATGATGGGGGTAGCAGGAACCACTCGGAGACGGTACGGTGTAGTTCAGGGTCTTTACTGGTGACAAAGATAGACCCTCCCGGAGTACTGGCTAGCGATTGGGGCCTGGTCAGTCCTTGAGCAGATGGGATCTCCCCTAGCCAGGCGGAGTTGTAGGCCTCCCAAACTAACTGTACTCTTCTGGCTACCTTGCTAGAGGCGGGTATAAGTAGCCCACGTCCCTGAGTGTACCGTGTGGTGCTCACCCGTATGGCCGGTGACTCGGGGCCTTCTAGTAGCTTCCGCTCCACGACGGCGGTGCTGGTCCCACGCGTGTGACCGTGCCTTCGGGTTTCTTGGCCAGAGGACCTGAAATCCCCTGCCGGTCGGTTTCTGCTGCTGGATAGGAGTTAGTCCCCACAGCCTCGGACTCCGGGTCCGGTGATAGCTTCTCAGTCAGGGCGAGCTCTGCAGCTGCCAGCCCCTGACTCTTTGTAGTACTGCTCCCACAGAGCTCCTGTTGTTTCTTCCTATGCTGCTTCTCTTCTCTGTCTCTACTTCTTCTCTACTCACTAACCCTGCCTCAGCCCTAGGTTTATATAGGGGAAGTTCTTCCCCTCCCAGGACTGGGCAGGAGGTGTGGCATGCACAGGATCCCTGACCAAGAGACCTCCCACCTGCTCTCAGACATAACATTGCTGTTACTGTGGAAACCAGACCCCTGGGGTGCCACATTAGCAACAGAGGAATTGTTCGTTTTCACTTAATGGAGGATGACGCTGAAAATATTTTATAAGGAAAAAAAACACTGTTTTCATCCCTACATCTGCTGCTATTATTTATTGTCACAGGTTACGTTAACAATCAGGAGTCTGTATATTGATCGTGTAAATCGATTTGCAGGACGCGGTCCGGTGACCATGTCACGGATCAGTGGTCATCAGATGGGAGTCCTGCGGGAACCCGGTTCCTCTTTTAATTATCCGGTCTTGCGTGTAACGTCACCGTTGCGGCGTAACGCGCCAGGTCAGCTAATCATAAAAGGAGCCATGGATGCTAGTAGGTAAGAGGTGGCCCACAAGGCTCCAAAATGGCCGGCCCAGAATTCTGACCTGGTTGCTGCACCAGGTCCTGCAAATCGACTTATACCATCTTTGCTTTCCATCATCGCCGTCAATCCGACCAAGTAGTACATTTTGTCAGGAATGTTCCGAGCTCGAATGTAGACGTAATAATTCCATCTATTCTGCACAATTCTACACAAAATATTTGATATTTATTTTGTTTTTTTTTTATATATATATATATATACTCAGTCCCTATTAATAATTTTTCACTGTTTGGAAAACATTTAGGTCATTGGCTCTTCTTGATTTTTTAGGCACATTTTTTTTTTTTTTAAGTCTGATAAATGCCACAAATCATGTGTGATTTTGTGTGCCTACCGCTTCGTTCATTAGATCTATTAGTCCTGTATTGCTGATATGTGACTACTACTCTCAATGGATAGAGTGGTGGTCATGGACGCACACTACTGCTCCGTTCTCCCTTGTTCAGTGATAATGGTGGACCCCCAGATATCATACATTTTTCAGCTATACTGTAGACAGAGATATACGAAGACATGTTCTATAGTAGCCCAATGGCCGTAATTATCATGTGACTGTCCTGGGAATATAGCAGTGGGGTATGTGCATTACCCCAATTTTTGGATCTTCCTACCAGTAATACTGGTGCCTATCTTTAATATAATATTATAAACATGGGCACTTTTGAGTAGGAACCATGGACGTTCAGGTTGGTCGCGTTCGACCAAACTTTAGTCCAAAGTTCCGTCCGGGTGCCAGAACTGTACCCGTACTTGAGCCTGAACCCACATAGAAATCAATGGGGATCTCTCTCTCCTCCTGAAGAGGAGAAGTCCATGTTCAGGGTTCAGCAGCGGACACTAGGTGTCCAGTAGGAACCTCGAACTTTGCAGTTCAGGTTTGCTCATCTGTACTTGTGACTATGTCTGGCTGTGGCGAGGCTGCCCAACAAACCCTCTGCCATGTAAAAGGCCACGAGTCAGAGGTGCAATGGATGCCGTCACACCCAGAACCCTGAGGTTTCCCAAAAGGTCTCTTTGGCCCATGTCAGAAGACCAATACTAATAAAGACCCGCCATTGTCGGGGGTCATGTTGGAGATTTTCCATTAACTTCAAGTTATTCCACTGGCACCAGTAGCAGAAATAGCCATTACCATCGAGCAACTCAACCAGCGCTTTGGTGCGACCGGCAATATATTATATTTCTTTAAAGGGTTTTTCCGCTATAATTTGGGATGGTATGTCGCTAGGAGAAGCCATCACTTCCTAACCAGTGTTGGTCTGACTGACAGGACCCCTGCCAATCCTTAGAAAGAAACCATAGAGATCAGCCGCCTCTCAGGTGGCTTTTGGACCTCTCGTACGCCAAGGCCTGGACAGGGCTGCTGAATCTAAAACCCCCATAAATTTGCTTGGCAAAGGTCCATAAAGAAAGTATGGTTCCGAATGGGTCTGAGGTGGACCTGGGGGCATTGTTGTAACTACAGTATTGATCTCAGTCAGGCCGGGCCTTACAGATCAGAATAGATAATCTATGATTTTTGTTGTAGCACTAAAATATATAGGGGGAGATTTAGAATCCCATCTAAAAGAAAAACTGCGTTTGTCACCCATGGCAACCAATCACAGCGCATCTTTCATTTCTGAAGTCACTCTTAAAAAATGAAAGTTGCGCTGTGATTGGTTGCTGTGGGCAACACAAATAATTTTCATAGATTTTTCTTGAGAATCTTATGATGTGTGTGTGTTTTTTTAATTTATTCCCAAATCTGAAAATTAATTAAAGCATTGTCCTCCTCAACCTCAAAATGATTAGCAGCGCTTATGTTACATTTCCTCACAGAAATCCTGTGTGGGGTTTTTTTTCTGCTTTGATGCGGCGGCCATTTTGCGCGCCATATTGATTCATCTCTTATAGATGAATGGTAGAACTGACATTTTGTCAGAATGATCTGTCAGTAACAAAACAACGCTTTTAATATGAGTTAACGAGAAGCCATTTTAAAGTTGACAGGAAATATGGCTGTACTTACTGTCACACAAAATGGCTGCACTTACACAAAATGGCTGCCATGGCTAAATAGAAAAAAAAAGCCAATATCTCTGTAAGGGAATAAAACATTATTACCAAATGTTGACTGCTAATATAAAGATAATTTTTACGTTTTTGGTGAAAGTTCTTATAATACAATTAAATTAAATCTACTCTATAATTAAAAAATAAAAAAACATGGAGGGTGTTGTATTGAGACAAAAACTTCAACATATGCTCTATAATTCCTTATAATTTTTAGTACTTAATTCCGGAGAGCTAAAATGGCAAATCAATGATCAATGCATGGTTACAGATGGAGTCTTCTTTATTGCAGCAGCTTAAAGGTGTTTTTTTGCTGTTACGTAAACCAAGTTTAATCGGTTTAAAATAAAAAGTTGTGCAACTTTTAAATATATTTTGTGTTCTATTTTCTCACCGTTTTCAAGATCTCTGCTTGCTGTCAGAGAATGGGAAGCTTTCTGTTTATGACTAGCCCTGCCAAGTCCTGCTCCTTACAAGAAAATCCTCTGCACTTGTTTCAGTGAGACAAGTTTAGTAACAGTTATCCGGACCTAGATTTAAAGGGGCTGTTCACTATTAGAAAACCATGGCAGCTCTGTTCATATGTCCAACCCCTTTAAAATCCGCTATACATCCATATATCCGCAATTTCTGTCTGACATCTAAAGGGTTAGTCCCATCTACAAGATCCTATCCCAATATGTAGAAGGAGTAATAATAATAATATTAGCAAATACCTCCAATTAGAAATGTAGTTCTTCTGATTTGCTATGTCACTTACCCCATGTGCAGGGCATTGCAGTAGCTTAGGTATCCGTGGTTACGACCACTCATATAGTGACAGTTAGTTGTTAGTGGTCGTAACCATCGATATCTAAGTTACTGCAATGCCCTGCACATGGGGTAAGTGACATAGTGAATCAGAAGAACTCTACAACATTTCTAATTGGAGGGATTTGCTAATATTATTACACCTACTACATATTGAAACAGGACCTTGGAGATGGGAATTCCCATTTAAGTGTCGAAATCCCAGGCGGGTGTCCAATCACAGGGTACCAATGGTTGCTGTGGCAGACTGAGGCCTACTGGAGGCCCCCCATCACCATGAATTCTTTCCTCCTACAGAAATATTGAAATATAATGCAATAAAAAAGCGATCTAAACATTGAACACACCTCTAAATTATACCAATGAAAACAACATCTTGAAATGGCAAAAAAAAGCCTGCACGCAGCTCCATTGACAAAAAATAATAAAGTTACAGGTCTTAGAAAATTGGCAACAAAATCCCAAATTCTTTTACAACGTTGTGAAAATTTTTTTGTCTACTAAAATATATATAAAAAAAAGACTATTTACTTCACTCTGGACTGTAAAAAAAAAAAAGAAGAATGGCGGAATTGTATTTTTCACCTCATTTGGATTTTTTTACCCACTTTTTCTGTACATTATATGATAAGATGAATGACCAGAAACCCAAAATTAGCATAATTATGGGTCCGCAGCATCACGGGTGGATTACGTGACCCATAGGGAAATACCACTCCAAAAAATGTATGAAAAAAGGAGTATATGGTATGAACAATCAAAAGGAAATGTTATTATTTACAATACAATAAATCACATGCAATAAAACCATTTAAGAACAGGACAGGTAGAGATGAATACCAGCCATACATGATTTGCTAGTTTCCACAGTTGTGCAAAAAAGTGCAAAGGGATTTAAAGTGTCAAACAATTTATTGGCTAGATCCTTGGTAAATATATATTGGGAAACATACCGGCTAGACATCCAAAGGGGAAATAGTGCTTACGTAAAAAATTACCAATTACTATATTGTAGTATGCCCAATGGCAATTTAAAGCATTATCAAAGCATTCTTACCCCAATGGAGGCTGGACAGGAACAGAACAGGGTGGAGATGAACCCCCACAAGCCCCCGACGCGCGTTTTGCATGACTGGATCCTCGCTTTCTCAAGCGGAGGTATTTTGTGTATATTTTTCATTATATCGTAAGATGTAGAAGCAAAAAAAATAAATTATGACGGAAAAAAAAGTGCAATATGAAAATTGTCGGAAAGGAAAACGATGGATGGTTGTGGCAGTCCTCATAAACAGTACCTTATTTTTGGGGGGATTTCTGGACAATCCTGTGACTTACATTCACTGACAGCAAGCAATGCTCTTGAAAATGGCCATAAGTGGGAACGCAAGGTAAATTAGAAAACTGCAGTCTTGTAACTACAATAAAAAAGCATAATTCCGCTGTCCGTGAATTTACTACCAGTACGTACCATGTTGAGACCACCTACCATAAATGCCGCTCCATCTGCGCGTACAGTATAGACATGGCAGCTGGCAGATTGTTATGATGTGTCTATACTGTACATCCTTTGAAACTTGACAATTTTTCTTATTTTTTATTTCTACCTATAAAGCAATCATATGTTAGTGTTGCTTAATCTGTCGACTGATACGGCTGACGTAAACTTTTGTCTGATATGTTTGATGGATAAACTGATCACAGTCATATATCTGATTTTTTTGGTAAAAGGAAATCGAAAATAATATATATTTTTCCTTTTATGACTTTACGCAAATTGATCAGAGCTAATTTGCATTAAGAGCCTATTTCATGGCATCAATGTCTGCTTGTACACCTCTGGAAAATTTTTTTTTTTTTTAATTCGAATGTAAGTATTTTAGGCTAAAAATAATTTTTGCAATTCATTTTCATTGGATATTTTGACACTGTTTTGCCATGTACAGATTCTTTGTTTCTTGGCACATTCAACTTTCATGTGGTCTGTGGTCATAAATCAGCTTAGGAAAAAAAAGACAGATAAGAGTTAGAAACTTTCCCATCAAAAAAAGCTCACTGAGAGATTCTCAGTTAGCCCATTCTGCAGCCAACACTAGACAGTGCAACACAGATGCAGTAGAAGGCAAACAGTGCAAAATTGTTAATGAATTCCAATTGAAAAAATTATTTGTAGCCAAAATACATGCATATATAAGAAGAATAAATTGTCTAACCCTTTTATACATTCTGTTACACCGGTGTTACTTTTTCGTCTCATATAGACCTTCTTTACAGGGTTCACTTTAAGCACACAGCGAAATTTAGACATAAAGCACATTTCCACCTAAAGTTTGAAAAAAAAAAGTCCTTGAGTCATCCACTAATTAAAAATCCTTATCTGTCCTATAGTTTAGTTAGTTATTTCTGTTTTGGGGAAATCTGGGTGACAACCAATATGTCTGCTATCACAGCTCCCGTATTGGTTGTCACCAAGGTTTCCTGGCTGTTGGATGCCATCTTGCATTCCCGGAAACAACTGTAATTAAAATGGCCAAATAGAATATTTAAACTTTATTTAAAGTTTATTCTCATTTTATAAAGTTTTTGACATGTCAGAAGTTTTGAGGTGGTGAGACCCCACCGCTTTGAACTTTCTTTGAATCGATACACCACTCACTCCGCTCTGAGGCCGAGATGATCAAAGCTGATCAGAAATGAAGGGACATTGCACTCTGCTCTTATTTTAGTGAATGGTGGAAATCTTAAAACCCAAACCCCATTCATCAAAATTTTTGACATGTCAAAATTTTGGGAAAATGAAAGTTAGGGCTCATTTAGACGTCCATTTTTCATGTCATGATTTTCATGAATAGAATGTGTACTTATGGAAGCCTACGAGACTATTCGCATATCCGATTTTTTGTCGGACGGAGCGTTCCTCGAAAAATCGCGGCAACGTGTCCGATATTGATCCGAGTCTTGGATCCGTGCAAAAAATTGGACCACACTTGGATGCCATCTGAGTGCTGTCAATTTTTCACGGATTGATAGGTAGAAGGTGGAGAAGCAGGTTTTTTATTCTCATCCTAGAAAAACTGAAAAAACTCTCATAAAATTCACTTCTTGTACGTGAAAAAAAACGGAACTCTAAAAGAGGCCTTATACTTTAAAGGGAATGTCCATCCTCGCAAACATTTTTATTGCCCTGATTTTTAAAAAAATTAAGTAACTTTGAAAAAGTTTAAAAATTCTACTAATAGAATTCTGTGTCTCCATAGTAACAGACTGCAAACAACCAAGATGTAGTCTGATCCTGCAGTCTTCCTTCCTACCAAATACTTGTTAGCAAGACGTAATAAACAAATAGAAGGGAGTATGCCTTCACTATCGGTTCACGGAGGTTCTTAGAAGTCTGTAACGTGATATGTATGCGTAGGAGCTGCATACACAAAATGGTGGGAGATTTATCATCACGATTATTTGTAAAACTGCTTCATTCTTTTATGTTATAATGTTGCTGGATGAACCATATAGGAACTACTCAACGACTTTTATCCATAGTTACACTTTATTTTAGGGAACGATGTGCTTTAATTGCACAGCACAATAAAACCATCCTTTGGCGTCTCTGTGAATGTCCTCTGGCATTCCCCGTTCCTCTGTATAGATCTGCCCCGGTGTTTTCTATGCGACTTGTACATTACAATCATTATATGAAAGGCCATATTCCGTATTCTCTGACGCTAATGTAAATATTTTCTCGTCCGGTCTGAAATCTAGATTTCTTACATTGTAGAAGTCTTCTACATATTGAATTGTATCTGTATTTTGTGAATAAAAACCGCAATGATTTCACTTCTTTTTTGTTTTTTTAGTGATCGATGGATGTAATGTGCCGACACTTGAATTTCTGTGCCAAAACACAGTCATGAATGCATTGATTTTAATAATAAAGATGTCATTGTGCAAATGTGCTGTGATTATTCTCGGTCTATAGTCTGAGTTTGAAAATTTGGATGGAAAATCTGCTTTATACCCAACCTGTGTGAACATACACTAACAGTAGTTATTGGCACTTTTAAGAGGCTACCCCTAAATAAAATCCTGAGTATTCCAATTGCCTCCATAATTAGTAAATTGAGTCCTCCTGTGTGTAATTTATTCTCAGTATAACTTCAGCTCTTCTGTGAAGGCCTCAGAGGTTTGTGTGAGAACATTAAGGATCAAACAGTGTCATGAAAACCAGGGAACACACCAGACAGGTCAGGGATAAGGTTGGGGAGAAGAGCAAAGCTGGGTTAGGTCATAAAAAATAGCCCAAGTTCTGAACATCTGACAGAGCACTGTTCAATCCATCATCCAAAAATGGTAGGAATATGGCACAACTGAAAATCTACCAAGATATAGCTGTCCATCTAAACTGACATCCCAGGCAAGGAGAGCACTAACTATAGAAGCAGCCAAGAGGCCCATTGTCACTCTGAAGGAGCTGCAAAGGTCCACAGCTCAGTTGGGAGAATCTGTCCACAGGACAACTATTAGTCGTATACTCCAGGAATCTGGTCTTTATGGGAGAGTGGCAAAAAGAAAGCCATTTTTGAAAGCAAGCTATAAGAAGTCTTGATTGCAAACAGCCATGTTGGGCACACAGAAAGCATGTGTAAGAAGATGTGTGGTCAGATGAGACCAAAGTAGAAATTTTGTGGCTAAATTCAAAATGCTTTGTGTGGCGGAAAACTAACACTGTACATTAGCCTGAAAACACCATCCCCACCATCAAACATGGTGGTGGCAGCATCATGCTATGGGGAGTAGGAACAGGGGAGCTCATCAGAGTTGATGGGTTGGTGGATGGAGCTAAATACAGGGCAATCCTGGAGGAAAACCTGTTAGAGGCTGCAAAAGACTTGAGACTGGGGTGTAGGTTTACTTTCCAGCAGGACAACGACCCTAAACATCCTGCCAGAGCTACAATAGAGGGTTTAGATCAAAGCACATTCATGTGTGTGAACAGCGCAGTCACAATCCAGACCTAAATCCCATTGAGAATCTGTGACAAGACTTGAAAATTGCTGATGACAGACGTCTCCATCCAATCTCACTGAGCGAGAGCGAATGTGCAAAGAAGAAGGGGCAAAATGTCACCTCTAGATGTGCAAAGATGGTAGAGACAGACCCCAAAACAGCACAGCAGTAATTACAGAGAGAGGTGGTCCTACAAAGTATTGACTGAGGGCGGCTGAATAGAAATGCATCATGTCACAATTTCCAGATTTATATTTTAGATTTAGAAAACCCCATGTATCATTTCCTTTACACTTCACGAATACTTTCTACTTTGTGTTGGTATCACATAAAATCCCAATAAAATACATTGAAGTAATTGGGGTAACGTGAAAAATGTGGAAAAATTCACGGGGTATAAATACATTTTCAAGGCACTGTATATGTTCTCCTGTTTTTTTTATTTTGTTTTTTTTTTATATGAGCAGAGGCAACTGATTTATTTTGGGAAAAGTGAACCCATAATTCCTGTTAAACAATTGTTTCATTTTTTTTTTAATGCTCGTCATTTGTGTATGAGTTTTGGGGCTTCCAGATGTTTATGGCTGATTCATCAATTGAGACTTTTTAAAATGTTGCAATATTTTTGCTCAATTGAACTCCAGTTTTACCGTGGAGTGATCTTGTGTGTGTCTGAAATTTTTGTGCAATGTTGGTACATTTTAGCAGAACAGGTGACTTTTTGTGCTAAAACGTTGCAAAAAGGGTTCATGAAAAACATAAAGAGCCCGATTGATCATTTGCATGAGGTTTTTAACTCTGTTTTTGCTTTGTAACTTTTTTGTGGCACATTCTTCTAAATGGTGCACGTGGTTCATGACTTTTGTGCAAAATCAAAAATGCCTTTTTATTTTTCACTTTAACCTGTTCTGCAACTTTTTCGCTCATATCCTTTAAAATGTCACAAAATTTGTGCAAAAAAACAAAAAAAAGCAATAACACTGGTATACATAAAACCACTCCCAAGGGGAAAATGCAGTACGCTTGTGTAAAACTTTGAGACTTTTTAAAAACTTGAAATGAATGAATCCGTGGAAAACATCTGGAAACCCCGAACCCTGCCCACCAGGCGAATCCACATAAAATAGACTTTAAAAAAAGCCAAAATTAAAAGAATAAGGAGCAAATGAAAGACACCAAAAACTAGACAAAAAAAGATGCAAATGCAATAGTGAAATGGGCCCAAAGAGCCTTTTTTAATTTTTTGCAAAATTCATGAACCACATGCACTATTTTGAAGAATTTGGCGTGAAAACTTCAAGGAATGGCACAAAACGAAAAAAAGAAAAGTGACTTTAAAAAAGAACCTGCAAATGATGAGTGTGAATGTAGCCTCTTGTGGATCCCTAACATCTTGTAGATTGTGAGCCCTCGTGGGAAGGGTCCTCGCTCCTCCTGTACCAGTCGCTGTCACATTGTGTTCAAGATTATTGTAATTGTTCTTGTATTATACCCCTTTTTCACATGTAAAGCGCCATGGAATAAATGGCGCTATAATAATAAATAATAATAATAATTTACATTTAATTTACTAATGGAACTGCAATCCATTAAAGGGTTAAACCCAAAACTGCAAGTTATCCCCCAAGCTGAAGATGAATCTTAAAATACAAGTTCCACGGTTGACTTTGAGCGGAACCTTCTCTCAGAAGAGCGGATCATCTTCTCTATCCAATTGACTCATTTAGGTCATTGTTCTTGGAGGTTTCAGTGGAGAAATCCTCAGCGGTCGGCTCCGTCTAGAATACAAGCCATTATTAAGTCAGTCTATCACATTTACACGACTCGGGATCTCTCGGCAGGCTGGCTTTTAAGTTGTTCATTGATTTTAAAATTCTGTTTATGACCTTTTAGGTTTTGCATTGTCCTTATTTGTTTAATGCTCCTAAGCCTGGTACTTTGTATGCTCCCGAGGTCTTCACTCATACTTCGTACTTTCTTTCTTCCTAGTCTGAGAAGATAAGCATTCTCTGCTCGATGGAATTGCCTTTACTATCAAAATGGGATTGTAAAGATGTCCATACGTCTTAGAGGAAAGTTGGGCAAGCTCTCCAATTTTAGAGGAATCAGCAGACTATCCTAATGTGGATGAGGGTGTCCTGACTCTCCTCAATGGCTCAACTAACCATGCATGGGTATAATGTGTTTTTTTTTATAACCTAAGCATAGAACATTTTACTAGAATGTATAAACAGGATGTGACACTGAGTCACTTTTCTCAGCCAAGCCGTGATGGTCATGGTGTCCGAAATCAAAAGCCAGGAAAGTACGTCATAAACAGAAGGGAGAGACAAAGGCATAGTCAGGTAACAGTCTGAGGTCAAAATACCAGGAGGATAGCAGATCAGAGCAGAAGGGGTTAAACAGATGGATGGTCAGAACGAGGTCCAAGGTCAGGCGACAGAAGATCAATTCCCAGAACACAAGGCAGAGGGAAACAAACCTCACACCAGCTGAATGTACGTCTGGAAGAGGTCTGGGAGTAATGGCCCAGTTAAGTAGCCTGGCAGTCACCTGGGATAATGAACACATGGAGATAGCCAGCGCCTCCCAGTCTCACATTGGACGGCCAAGCTGTCAGTCAACACACTAACAGCTCAGCAAGCCCCTGCACCAGACTGGACAACCGAGCTGTCAATCAAAACACTGACAGCTTCTGCACGCCCCTGCACCAGACTGGACAACCAAACTATCAATCAAAGTTCTGACAGCTTCAGCACGCCCCTGTACCAGATTGGACGGCTGAGCTGTCAGTAACTGCATTCCAGACACACTGAGGAAAGGAAAGGGATTTCCCAAAGCCTAAAAAAGTGGGTAAGAGAACCACAAGTGCAAAGACACTGAAATAAACAATTTAGTATGAGGGACAATAACAAACAGACATAATACAATAAAAGAGAAACTTTAACTTACTTTAAATATGTATTTTTTTTTACTTAGTGTAATTGCCACTTCTCCTGAAGCTGGCATTTATCTTTTAGTCCTGTGATTCTCCGTTTCCAATATGTGGCTTCATTTTCCCTGTATATAAAAATCGAGTCAACCTCAGACAGACTTTGCGCTGGCAAGTCCGACTATCAGGACTCAAGGAAGCCCTGGCCTCCACACTTTAATCCCTGTGCAGGGATGTAGACTTACACAGGGACACTGGGCTAAGTCGTTGGAGTAGCCGCTGGCCAGAGGAGCAGGCTGGCAGTAAGAATGGTCAGTTAAAGGAGCTAAGGTCTGTATCAAGAATATCCACTAGAAACACAGGAGTTAACCATAGCTAGTATAACTATAACTGGCAATGAATAGCAGGATTAAAGGAGCTTAAAAATCTTGCAGTCCCACCCATGCTATACAGCAGAGAGCAATACAAACAGAAATTAACTCCCAAGCTCCCAGCAAGGAGAGTACTACAAGTTCTAGAGAACACAGGACTCACATTGTCACCCCACATCCCCTGCAAAAAAAGAATTCACAGTATTCCTTGTCACACTGCAAAAACTGCTCAGAATAGTGTGATGACTTTCATCAAATTTTTCAGGTCTAAATCCGATTGATGTGATAAAATATAGGTCCGATCTATGGAGGCCGCACCTCACGATGTCCTTAATCACGATCCATTAATGTCTGTGCCATTAGTATTACCGGAGAGCGCCATCCTCTGATATTACCTCTCTACATGGCATTTTTCCTGGATTAAGCTCTGTTCTCCATTCATCATACTGTTATGTCGCTGAAACTGATACATACTAATGAGCAATAAAAATGACAAGTCTGATCTGTTAATTCTAAGCTTCTCTCAAGATTTATCGTAAACTGCATAAGCCGGGAAACTACTCGCTGAATTTAGGACAAAAATTACCGGTACTTCATTTGTTAACATAATTTTCTCTTCATTAAATGGGTATGGGTATCTGGTCTGGAAAAAAACATTTTTGGATCCTCAACATTTACCCAGCAGCAGAAAAGGAGCAACTCTTACTCTGGAGAACCTGAGCTATCCGTGCATTAGACAGAAAGCACATTGATTTTAATAAGAACTGTATAATGCTTTATTTCTCCTGTGGTGGCACTGCAAGGGAATTCAACGCTTGTTGCAGAGTTTCCTAACAGATTACTCATGATCATAGGGGATCTCTGTAGTATGCCAGGTAATCAGTGGGAGAGTCTAATAACGAACACGGATTGTGCAAGCAAAAGAACACCTAATGTCCAGCAGAATAGTGAGTGCAGGATCAGTACAGGATCAGTAATGTAATGTATGTACACAGAGACTCCACCAGGAGAATAGTGAGTGCAGCTCTGGAGTATAATACAGGATGTAACTCAGGATCAGTACAGGATCAGTAATGTAATGTATGTACACAGAGACTCCACCAGTAGAATAGTGAGTGCAGCTCTGGAGTATAGTACAGGATGTAACTCGGGATCAGTACATGATTAAGTAATGTAATGTATGTACACAGTGACTGCACCAGCAGAATAGTGAGTGCAGCTCTGGAGTATAATACAGGATGTAACTCAGGATCAGTACAGGATCAGTAATGTAATGTACACAGTGACTGCACTAGCAGAATAGTGATTGCAGCTATGGAGTATAATACAGGATGTAACTCAGGATCAGTACAGGATCAGTAACGTAATGTATGTACACAGTGACTGCACCAGCAGAATAGTGAGTGCAGCTCTGGAGTATAATACAGGATGTAACTCAGGATCAGTACATGATAAGTAATGTAATTTATGTACACAGTGACTGCACCAGCAGAATAGTGAGTGCAGCTCTGATCAGCTGTTGCTCACTGTGGTGATTGTGGGTGTGGTGGTTACAGATCCTGCTGTGTGCTCCTGAGCTCCTGAGAAGCAAGACCTCTCCACCTGGGAGCTTGCTCTCTCTCCTACCCAGGGAGGGAGTGGGTTTCTTGGGATGAGCGATGGAGCCAAGTCCCAGGCTTCTGTTCCCCGAACCAGGCCGGCAGGGGGCAGGAGAAACCAGCAACCGGCCTGAACATTGGAGGGCTCGGGAGTGAGATGCTCCACCATAAGTCGTAGCAATGTGGCTCCTACTCCTCTCGGGTCTGTGGAGACCCAGAGAAGCTGCAAGGCTTCCAGCATGGAGGATGAGCCGCCTGACAGCGTGCATGATGGCACTCCTTCAGGAGGAAAGCTTAGTGCTCACGGAAGTGAAACCGACCTCACTGAGGAAGGTTGGGGGCTGCAGAGACCCCAGGAGTCTATGTCCTCCTATGCCTCCCGGGTCATGAGCCACCTCCATGAGCATGAAGATGCAAGTAAGCTTGTCAAGAGGCTCCGGGAGGAGTTGCGCTGCACAAGCGCCAAAGCTGCGGGGGTCTCCAAACCAAGGAAGACAAGGAAGAGACTGAAAATGGACATAAATAAGCTAGAGGTAAGGAATGCATTCCTCAGAGAGCAGAGTGGTCCTTTCAAGGAAAAACTAATAAATGAAGATAGATTTAGAGAAATGGCTGATAACAGAGAGCAAAGGCAGATGGGGCTGCAGCCTGAGAGCCTGGTGGATGATGAGGTCGATGAAGGGAGTGATGATGACCAGCAGAAAGCCCCACCTGGCAGCCTGCAAAGTCACCTGCAGGACACGTTCAGAGTTCTCTGCAGGACAGGCGACAATGACATCCGGTCGTAGTTCTGCCAGCTCTGGGGAGAACAGTGATAGCAGCGGCCAGGGGGGGGCGCTAATGGCAGAGATAAAGCTCCTGGAGTCCCCAGTGTGCCTCCAGAACTTCTATCTTGGTGACGATCTACCAGAAGAGGAAGCAGTAAGCTATGTATATGCCCCCCTCCCTGTACCACCTGAGTCGGTGGCAGGCTCAGCTCGCTGTATAAGCCCCGTTGCCCAGCCCAGCCCAGGTTCTGCTGCGGATCCGGTGCAAAGGCGTGGGAAGATTACAAAGCAAGGTAGTGAGGCGCAGAGCTCTGTCTCTGCTTGTTGTAGCAGGGATGCAGCAGGAGGTGCATCAGCCGAGAGGCTGGACAGTGAGGGTGGCCCGGCGGGCGTTCGGTCAGGCCACGATGCCGTGGTGCGCTCCTCAGTGGGAGGGGGAGCAGCCTGTTGTCGGGGCCGCTCCGGAAGTCTCGGCGCCTCTGAATGCTGTTGCCGCTGATCATTTAGTTGACAAGCTGCGGCAGTGTGATGGGGCTGAGAGTTCCAGTCCTCCCACAAATGTTCTATTTTGTGTTGGTGCTGCTGGTCCGGAAGATCCTGATGCTAAAGATCAGCGGCGCCTCACAGCAGCTAAAGATCAGCGGCGCATTAATCCTAATGTCAAACAGAAATTACCGACTGATAATGCGGAGGGCACACATAAGACCAGGTGTGAGGTTGCCTTCAGTTCTATGGAGGTGACTGAGCCCCTTGTGCCTGATGATGCTGAGGTCAAAATGTCATCCACCATTGTTACTGGTCCAGCAGGAGTGAATGTGGTGATGGGTGTAAATGAGGCAAGTTCATTGTCTAGTGGTGTGGTTGCTGGTTTGGTGGAGGGTGAGATGGAGGTGGGTAATAGTGATGCTGTTGGGGCTGATGCAGTCACTGGTCCAGTTGCCCCCCCGGTGGTGGCAACACCTGTCCAGAGTTATGCCAGTGTCAACACCGGGGCAAATAGGGCATCCTCCTCATCTCCAGGCTCTGGGGACGGCATGTTGCAACGGCGTCTCCTGGGGGCTCTAAAGAAGGGGGAGAGATCACTAATGGTAGAGGGTCGAGAGGTTGATCTATCCTTCTGGATAGAGAGGCAGGGCCTCGGGGCCTTCCGAGAGCAAAAAGGTGGGGATACAGTGTGGTCCCTCCCAACAGCCGGGTCAGGCAGTGTGCATAGCAATGTGGTCCATCTTCGGTGGAGGGGCAGTGATGCATGTCCTCCAAGGTCTAAAGTTGTGGAGCTCCTGCTGAGGATGGGCTTCAAGGCGATTGACATCTTTGCCTTGATACATCCCTATTCCATGCCTGAGTTTCATGTCTGCTTTGTTCGGCCGGAGGGACTTGAACTCTTCTGGTCGAATTATGAGTTGGCAAAAAATGAGCCCGGCTGACAAGACTTTGCTGTTCAGGCAGTGTCTCGCCAAAACCAGATCAAGAAAGTGACAATGATGACTCGTAACGAGTCGCTTTCTTGTTATGACATCATGATGTGGCTTGGTCGGTATGGAGAGGTCATGGAGATGCCAAAGAAAAACCGCGACGATTTTGGTATCTGGTCTGGGGCCTGGACTTTTATGGTAAAACTTAAGCGTTCAGGTGGCACGGTGGCCCATATTCCATCATCTGCCTTCCTGGGTAGGAATTGTATCCTGGTCTTCTACCAGGGGCAACTGAAGCTCTGTCACAGTTGCGACGACCCCACGCACTTCAGTGCAAACTGCACCGTGCAGAAATGTGCGTTGTGTGGGGGTGTCGGCCATCTTGCTGCCTCTTGTGTGGAGATTAGGTGCCACCTGTGTGGTGAGTTAGGTCACCCATTCAGCCCTTGTCCTCGCTCCTTTGCTAATGCAGTCGAGACCCCGGTGGGAGAAAGCTGTGAGGCCGATTCTGCTGGGGAGGGGACTAGCAGGGGTGGGGGAGCTGTGGGGCCCGGGAAGAAAAACAAAAAAAAGACGCCTCCCCAGCTGAGGTGTCTAGACAAGCGCAGACAGGATAGGGAGCTGGGTGAGCCCCAGGCTACTAAGGCAGCCCCTGTCCTGGATGCCATTGTTGCTGCTGAGGCCCCGAAGGATGATGAGTTGGATGAGGAGGTCAGGAGGATCCACAGGGAGGAAACCGCCTCTGCCTCAGAATCCTCCCATTATGAAAGCATAGATGAGAATAATAAGCAGTGGCTAGAGGACAAGCGTAAGCTCGGCACCAAAAAGAAGAGAAAGAAGGGAGATAAAACATCTTCTTCCACTCTGACCAATTATTTACCTAAGGAAGGTAAAACTGACTCCCCTCTGGTTGGTCTTTCTAACCGGTTCCAAGCCCTTGAGAACATCTCTTCCTCTGAGGAAGAGGCAGAGGGTGAGGTTCCGGCTTTGGCGGAGCTTATAGGGGGCACCGAGTCTCCTTCTCCTGGGGATGCAAGGTCCTTGGGGGGAGGGACTGGCCCAGAGTCCGGAGACGAGGACGAAAAAAGAAGGAAAAATGTGGGAATGGACACCTCTGCATCGTTAAAGAGGGGGAAGGATTCCTCGCCTGAGGCAGAGGATAAGGGGAGTGGGAAGAAGAAAGCCATCTAGCTCAATCACCAATGATGGCGGTACCCACTCTGTTGATGCTGGCATCCATTAAAGTCGCCAGCATAAGGCAAATATGGCTTGATTTGCAGCCTTTGATTTTCTCAGCCGGGTTGAAGCTGACATTTTCTTGTTGCAAGAGACCAGGCTGCCAAATATGGCAGAGGTGTTTAAAGTTAAGAGGGAGTGGAGATGCGGGCCCTCCTATTGGTCTCTTGTGGCTGAGCCATATAGCGGAGTGGGGTTCCTTTTTGCTGGGTTATTGAGTTAGAAATGGGGAGGTGCCTGATAATAGATGTCCTCATGAAGGGATAGAAGCTTCGGCTCATTAACATCTATGGTCCCCAATCTAAATGGGACCGGAAGTGTCTCTTTATGAGGATCAAGCCCTACCTTTTTACGAGTCGGCAGGTCGTCTTTGGATGGGACTTCAACACTGTCACGAGGCCCCGGGATAGAGGAGGTTCAAGAGATAAGCTGACTTATGATAGCGTCGCCCTTAATAGTATAGCTAGTGAGGCTCGCCTGGTGCATGTCCACATCTGGCACACCCCAGGCCACGAGGGGTTCACCTATCATAGTGTAATAATTATAATGGATACCACAGGATTCTTTTTGCGTGGAACAAAGATACAACAGAACACAGTTTGTAGGTGTCAAAGTGTATTTTATAAACACACGGTGTTTCAAACAAGTGCAGACGAAAACTCAAAGTCCATAAACACTCAGGGGAAAATGCAATCAGCAGAGAAGTCTGTAAAGCGCAGTTCACACTAGAGGATGTTAGAAAATACGGAAGTCTTTATCAAGTCCATACACAAGTATATATATAGATGCAAGGAAGTCCAAATAATATATATTAGATAATCCAGGGAGGCCTGGGTAGGAAGTCCCAGATAATGCAGCACAGTCCCGTGCTCTAAATGCAATCAGCAAAGCACTCTGTAAAGCACAGTTCACACTAGAGGATGCTAGAAAACAAGGAAGTCTTTATCAAGTCCATGCAATGAAGTCCATACAATATATATATATTAGATAATCCAGGGAGGCCTGGGTAGGAAGTCCCTGATAGCGCAGCACAGTCCCGTGCTCTGCAGCTATCTAATGCAGGTGAGTCAGAACAGAAACCAGCTTACTTGTTAGCAGAATGCAGGTGAAGACTGAGGCTCAGAGGTAGCAGCAGGAGCAGCCAGGAGAAGGAGGACTACAGGTAACAACTGAATGCAGCAGAATCTCTGACAGCAGGTAACAGAAGATCCACACAAGTCTGCAGGGCAGAGCAGGAAACTAGGAAACCACCAGGAACAGGTCACAGGCAGAATACTCTAGCACTGATTAGAGGCTGGGGTGGAGTTATAAAGCAGGAAGACAAGGGGCACATGAGACAAAAGACACCATCTTGAAAAAGGGCAAAAATGGCCAAAATGTAATTAAAAATATTCGCAGTCCTGACACATAGAGGTAAGCTATCTCTTCAGCAGTATCTGTTGTTGAGGTGGAGTTCTCCGATCACTGTTTGATTTTGTTTTCTCTGAATGTTACAGAGACCCCCCGGATGGGAAGAGGCTTTTGAAGGCTAAATTCGTCTCTCTTGGATGAAGCGGAGATAAGACAGTCCTTTGAGAATTTTCTTCAGAGCCAGGTACCTTTACTGGATCTTTGTAGTAGTAAGTCAGAGTGGTGGGAGATGTTCAAGAAAAGGGTGGCGAGATTCTTCTGCCAGCTCTCGAGCCTCAGAAGTCTGGACAGGTACCGCCTGTATCAGGGCCTGAGGAGGAAACTTGAGCATCTTGTCTCAATTGGAGGTAACTGCGAGGAGATCTCCAGAGTGAAATTTTTGCTAATGAGGTGTCAGTATGATAGACACGCATCTTTGGATTTTGAGAGGGATTATGGGAAGTACCGCTCGCCCGACCCTTACAGAAACTGCAAGATGTCAGTGAATAGTAAAGTTGTTACAGGACTGGTTGACACTGCAGGGTCCCTGAAAAGATCCAGATCGGGGATCGTAGAGGTTGGCAGATCCTTCTGCTCACTCCTCTTGGGGAAGAGGGATCTGGATTGGGATGAGATGTCGGCTTTTCTAGCTGAAGCTGTCCCCGAACCAGGGGTAGACCCCTCTCTTGGCGTTTTGACAGAGATGATCAGGGAAGAGGAAGTTAAGTTGGCAATTGAAGGGCTTGCCCTAAAGAAATCTCCTGGTCCAGATGGCTTAACATCTGAATTCTATAAGACCTTTAAGGTTTCCTTCTTGACTGGGGTATTCAGTGAGTGTCTTTCCCTGGGCACTCTGCTGAAGTTAATGAGGAGGTCGGCCCTGATCATCTTGTCAAAGGGTAAGGACCCATCTTGCATTTGTGGCGCCCCTGAGGGTTCAGTCGCCACAGAGGTACTGCACCTCACCCAGAGGTGTGGCATCTCCTTCTCTCAGGTATGGATGGAGTGCTGCCCGGGAGCCTAACACCTGCACTCAACACTACACTGCTCCAGGCCGGCAGGAAGGGCAATTATGCACGGCTTTCTGCTGCCACCATGTAGTGGGTGTGGGTGGAGGACGCAGACCAGGGGAGCACTTGAAGAAGATACATATATATATATATAGGGAAGCCATCTTTTTAGGGAGTTGAACGGAGAGAGAGAGAGTGTGAGGACGTAGGGAGCGGAGGATCTTCATGAGCTCTGCTCGGGAGGCAGGCTTGGCCTGTCATGCCCAAGACTGAGAGAGGAGTGGGAGCAGGAGAAAGGCTCCAGGAACTAAACGGATGCCAGGGGGTACTGTGAGTGCAGGACGGCACCCGTACGCCCGAATCTGCCAGGCGGTAGAGGTATCAGGCCGCAAGAAGGGAAACGGTCCCTGGACTAGCCGAGTTACTTTAGGTCTCAGCTAGAAAACCGGAGGCTTCTGCACTTTCAAGGTGCAGTTGCCACATCTGCACCTAAGCCGCCGAAAAGGGCACCAAGCCAGATCCGGGAACTCCAAGTTGCCCAGAGGAATCCCAAGGTACCTGATCGGGACTTTGTGTGGCGGGGCGCAGGGCAGGAGGGAGAGACCCAGCGCGGGAAGTCGGCTAAGAAAGGAACATACAGAAAGGGGTCCCGCTAAGTGCTCTTGAGATACTTGAGGGAGTGCTGAACCCCTGCCTGGTAAACGCAGCGCGACGTGGGAGGCTGTCACCCGTACAGGCAACCTGAGGAACTTGATAACTGTGAGTAAACTCGGACGACTGCACCACACTGTCTTTGTCGGTTATTGCTGCTACTTTACCGCTCCTGCACTACAACGCTCAGCATCACCATCTGCACCCACACTGCCCTGGAGCTGAGCTCTGCCTGTGGGGAGCTGCACCAACCCAGCTGCACTAACATCTGCTCCAGAGGTCTGCAGCAGCGCTGGTACTCATTACCAGGAACCACAGGTGGCGTCACGAGACAAAACCGTTTATCATCCCTTCAAGCAACAACCCCTTTTTAAGAGTGACCCCAGGGTACGGGCCCGGGAGCCAACCGCCGTGACATCCCACAGAAGGTCAAAGCCTAGGTACCGAGTTTCCCCCATATCCCCCCTGGGCGAGTCACATTGAGAATTGGCGTTCCATAGCGCTTCTCAATGCAGACCAGAAGGTTTTGGCAAAGGTGCTGTTTAATCGGCTGGTGAAATTTGCACCCCGGCTCCTTTCGGGGGCCCGGCATTGCTTTGTTACGGGCCGCAGTACAATTAGTGCTGTACTCTGTGTCCAAGAGGCAGTGGAGCAGGGTATGGCTGGCCACTGGAAGGGGTACATGCTGTCATTGGACCAGGCAAAAGCGTTTGATCGGGTTAATCATGAGTACCTCTGGTCTGTCCTTCTGAGGTATGGCCTGCCGGGGGGTTTGTTGATTGGCTTAAGACCTTGTACACTTAAGACCTTGTTCACAACCGCTTGTGAACGGTTGGATTGGCAGCTCTTTTGAGGTTGGGTTTGGTGTTCGCCAGGGTTGTCCCTTGAGACCGCTGCTGTACGTGTTTGCGGTTGACCCACTTCTTAGGAGGGTGGAGTATGGACCGTTGGCTGCGATCGGGATGGACCGGGCCGCACCAGAAGCCACTCTGAGAGTGGTGGCATATGCCGATGACGTCACCATTTTTGTTTCCTCTGATGGGGAGGCTGATGTCAGAGGTAAATCGCTACTCAGAGACATCCAGGTCTAAGATCAATCGGGATAAGTGTGAAAGTCTCTGGCTGGGAGGAGGAGATTCTGATTTTGATCTCCCAGACACCCTTCCAGGACCCAAAGTCTCTGCAAAAGTTCTTGGCAGCGAATTTGGCTGAGGGGGTTACCCCAAACCAAATTGAGACAGCAGGCTAGAGATCGCCACTCAGAAGGTGAATCAATGGAAGGGTTGGTCTTTGAGTCTAAGGGAAAGAGTAAATCTGATCAAAACTTACCTGCTCCCTTTGCTGATCTATCTGGGCAGTGTGTGCATCTTGCCAGAGCCTCTCTGGACTCGGGTCTGCAGTTTGTTCTTCCAACTGTAATGGGGGAATAGACTGAACCTGGTCAAGAGGGAGGTTACTTACCGTACGATGAGACTAGGAGGGTTGGGTATGGTCAACACTGTGGTATTCCTTGTGAATACCTTCATTAAGATCAATATTGAAAACCTCTGGAAAGAGAAGGCTCCTACGTGGGTATTTTCCTGTAGGGGATGGTTTCAGCCTTTCAGGAATGGGAGACAGGAGGGCAAGTGAAGGATCTACACACACCGCATGGACATCTACCAGCTTACGCTACCCTGATTCTGAAGGTAATTCGCCGGTGGGGTCTGGGAATGTGGGAGGTCAGGACTCTGCCGAGGAAGCTCCTTGACAAAAGGGTTCTGTTGACCCATTTTCAGAGGCCTCTGGCGCTCATGGATTGCCCAAGTCAGGATCTTGGGGTGGATCTGCATCTTTTGAATTCTATCAGGATCCCCTCGAAGTTTTGGGACTTGGCTTGGCTGCTTCCATGGGAAACTGTGTGTGAGGGACAATCTGAAGTGTAGGAGCTCTGAGGACAGGGACTGTCCTCGGGAGCATTGTGGTACCATGCTGGAAAGCATGGACCACTTCCTGCTTCGTTCTCCCTTTAACACAGCGGTGTACAACAGGGTGGGCGCCTTCACTGACTGGCCCCGGCTGGCCGGTCTCTCTTATGCGGAATGGGCCTATGGAGCATTCGTAGCCCTGGGTGGTTGGGACCGCTGCACCTTATTTCTAGTTAGCACAGTGGTTAGGTATCACACGTGGAACGCACGGCACTTAGTATCGACGCAACGGAAAATCCTCCCAGTGGACAATGTGTTTAGGACCATACTCGTGACCTGGTGAAGGCGCGTTCTCTGGAGTATGAGAGACTGGGCACATTTAGGGCCACTCTCCTCTGGGGGGGCTTTTCTTTTAGTGTGCCCTAGTCTGGTCATCTCCTCTCCTGGTGGTGGGCTGCTGCTGACACCGTAGATTTTTGTTTTGTTTTGATTTGTAGACAGTGATGTAGGGCTGCAGGCACCGAACTTGGGCTTTGTTAGTTGCGGTTATTGTATTGTTTGTTTTTGTATATATTGTATATAAGGATACGGATTTGGGTGTAGGTGTTAGGTTGGATGGTGGAAAAAGGGGGAGGTGGGTTCATCTTGTGGGACTTTGGTACACTGGTTATTTGGGTGATAAACTGGCACTGCCTGATCTAGCCTATGGAAGTTGGACATGGACTGAGACACAGGACCAGCCCTCAGGTCAGTGCCAGGGTTGGGAATGGTGGGCTTGAGTGTTTGGTGGTTAGTTTAGTCTTGTATATATTTGTATAGTTAGCGTTTATTATATATTAAAATTTAAAAAAAAATTTATATGTATATATTAGTTTGTATATATTTTGTCGGCTATTGTTTATTTTACTTATTGTATGTATTGTTATTATTTTCTTTGGTCACTGGACCAGATGTCATAGTGTAAGTATTTGTTATTCTGTATATCTATCTATCTATCTATCTATCTATCTATCTATCTATCTATCCCTCTATCTATCTATCTATCTATCTATCTATCTATATATATATATATATATATATATAAATATAATACTAGATGGTGGCGCGATTCTAACGCATCGGGTATTCTAGAATATGTATGCGGCCGATCAGGCGTGACTAATCAGCGAAGCAGTGTTTAAATGGGTTGTGCACTACTTTAAATTAACTCCCCAATGTATCCCCCCGGGGACCCTAATGAATTTTGTAATTACGTCATGTTGTCAATACTGCTTGTGACAACATCGCTGACCACGCACAGCCAGCACGTAATTCTCCCGCCTGCAGCCGGATCTTGCTTCCGCTTACGTGACAGAAGTACATCACACACTGTGACTGACAAAACATGTTTAGTACGTCATGGGCAGTTGGTGAGTCACATGACCACATGGGCGGAGTCAGCCCTGGTATCTCCCGACGGTGGCGTACTTATTGTAAATCCGGCGCCAATTGGCTGGAGAGCGTGTTTAAATTTGGCGCCAAAATCGCTGATTGGTCGCGGCCGCCAGTTATCTCCCGGCTGCATCGCTGCTGACCTCCATGCGGCTACCGTTAGGAGATCAGCGGCTAGTGCCGCTGATCTCCTGATGGCAAGTGTGAAGGGAGGACCGGGGAGCGGCGCCGCCTAGGCCGCCGGTCGGAGAACTTCTGCTGCGAGCAGCCGGGAGATGACCGGCTAGCGCCGATCATCTCCCGGCTGCATCGCCGCTGACCTCCGTGCGGCAGATGAGCCGCTAACAGCTGCCATCTTGTTCTGAAACCCCGCGTCGCTGAATGGCCGCGGCCGGACCAATCAGCGACGCGGGATTTCCTGGACGGACAGACAGACGGGATAAGCAGATTATATAGTAGATGTGTGTGAGGAGAGTGGCTGGACCAGTTTCAATATAGTGATTATTTTCTGGTTGATATTTTTGTTATGTTTCTGTTATTATTATTGTCATGTTTTTCATTTTTATAATAAAAAGATCTACAAGATGTAACTCAGGATCAGTACAGGATCAGTAATGTAATGTATGTACACAGTGACTGCACCAGCAGAATAGTGAGTGCAGCTCTGGAGTATAATACAGGATGTAACTCAGGATCAGTACAGGATAAGTAATGTAATGTATGTACACAGTGACTGCTCCAGCAGAATAGTGAGTGTAGCTCTGGAGTATAATACAGGAGGTAACTCAGGATCAGTAATGTAATGTATGTACACAGTGACTGCACCAGCAGAATAGTGAGTGCAGCTCTGGAGTATAATACAGGATGTAACTCAGGATCAGTACAGGATAAGTAATGTAATGTATGTACACAGTGACTGCTCCAGCAGAATAGTGAGTGTAGCTCTGGAGTATAATACAGGATGTAACTCAGGATCAGTACAGGATCAGTAATGTAATGTATGTACACCGTGACTGCACCAGCAGAATAGTGAGTGCAGCTCTGGAGTATAATACAGGAGGTAACTCAGGATCAGTAATGTTATGTATGTACACAGTGACTGCATCAGCAGAATAGCGAGTGCGGATCTGGAGTATAATACAGGATGTAACTCAGGATCAGTACAGGATCAGTAATGTAATGTATGTACACAGTGACTGCACCTGCAGAATAGTGAGTGCAGCTCTGGAGTATAATACAGGATGTAACTCAGGATCAGTACAGGATCAGTAATGTAATGTATGTACACAGTGACTGCACCAGCAGAATAGTGAGTGCAGCTCTGGAGTATAATACAGGATGTAACTCAGGATCAGCACAGGATCAGTAATGTAATGTATGTACACAGTGACTGCACCAGCAGAATAGTGAGTGCAGCTCTGGGGTATAATACAGGATGTAACTCAGGATCAGTACAGGATCAGTAATGTAATGTATGTACACAGTGACTGCACCAGCAGAAAAGTGAGTGCAGCTCTGGAGTATAATACAGGATGTAACTCAGGATCAGTACAGGATAAGTAATGTAATGTATGTACACCGTGACTGCACCAGCAGAATAGTGAGTGCAGCTCTGGAGTATAATACAGGAGGTAACTCAGGATCAGTAATGTAATGTATGTACACAGTGACTGCACCAGCAGCATACTGGGTGCAGCTCTGATCAGCTGCTAGTCAGTGTGCTGATTACGGGTGTGGTGGCTGCAGATCCTGCTGTGAGCTCCTGATCTCTGAGAAACCAACACCTCTCCACCTGGGGACCTGCTCTCTCTCTTTCCCAGAGAGAGAGCGGGTTTCTGGGATGAGTGAAGGAGCCAAGTCCCAGGCTTCTGCTTCCTGAACCAGGCCGGCGGGGGGCAGAAGAAACCAGCAACCAGCCTGCACATCAGAGGACTCGGGGGTGAGATGCTGCACCAGGAGTCGCAGCAATGTGGCTCCTACTCCCCCCGGGATTGTGGAGACCCCTAGAAGCCGCAAGGCTTCCAGCATGGAGGAAAAGCCTGACAGCGGCGTGCATGATGGCGCTCCTTCCGGAGGAAAGCTGAGTGCTCATGGAGGTGAGGCCGACCTCCCTGAGGGGGGTTGGGCGCTGCAGGGACCCCGAGAGTCTGTGTCCACCTATGCCTCCCGGGTCATGATCCACCTCCGTGAGTATGAAGATGCCAGTAAGCTCATCAGGAGGCTCCGGGAGGAGCTGCGCTGCACAAGCGTAAAAGCTGCAGGGGCCTCCAAACCAAGGAAGGCCAAGCTCCAGGCTGAAGTAAAGAGGCTGACCAGTGAGATTCATCTGCTGGAAATAAGGAAAGCCACCATCAGAGAGCAGAGTGGTCCATTCAAAGAAAAACTAATAAATGAAGACCGCTACAGAGAAATGGCTGATACCAGAGAGCAAAGGCAGATGAGGCTGCAGCCTGAGAGCCAGGTGGATGATGAGAGTGATGATGACCAGCAGGAAGCCCCACCTGGCAGCCTGCAAAGTCACCCGCAGGCCACGTGCAGCGAGCTCCCTGCAGGACAGGCAACAGTGACGTCCGGTCGCAGTTCTGCTGGCTCTGGGGAGGACAGTGACAGCAGCGGCCAGGGAGGAGCGCTAATGGCGGAGATTAAGCTCCTGGAGTCCCCAGTGTGCCTCCAAAACTTCCATCTTGGTGACGATCTACCAGAAGAGGCACCTGGGGGCCACAAAAAGGCAAAGAAGACCAAGCCAAAGCTGCAGGAAGCGGTAAGATACGTATATGCCCCCCTCCCTGTACCCCCTGAGTCGGCGGCAGGCTCAGCTCGCTGTATAAGCCCCGTTGCCCAGCCCAGCCTGGGTTTTGCTGTGGATCCGGTGCAAATGCGCGGGGAGATTACAGAGCGCGGTAGTGAGGCGCAGAGCTCCGTCTCTGCTTGTAGTAGTGGGGACGCAGCAGGAGGTGCATCAGCCGAGAGGCTGGACAGTGAGGGCGGCCTGGCGGCGGGCGTTCGGTCAGGCCACGATGCTGTGGTGCGCTCCTCAGTGGGAGGGGGGAGCAGCCCGGTGTCGGGGGCAGCTCCGGTAGCCTCGGCACCTCTGAATGCTGTTGCCGCTGATCACTTAGTTGAGAAGCGGCGGCAGTGTGAGGGGGCTGTCGGGGCTGAGCGTTCCGGTCCTCCCACCAAAGTGCTATTTTGTGTTGGCGTCGCTGGTCCGGAAGATCCTGATGCTAAAGATCAGCGGCGCCTAACAGCAGCTAAAGAACCCCCTGGCAGCATATAGCTATGGACTTCATAACAGATCTCCCTGTCTCTGCCGGTTGTACGGTCATTTCGGTTCGGTTCGTCGAACACCCGTGTGTTCGCCGAACTGTTCGTCGAACTGTTCGTCGAACACCTTCGAACACCGTTAAAACCAATGGCATTCAAACAAAAACACATAGAAACACATAGAAAACACCTTCAAAGGTGTCCAAAAGCTGACAAACTGCTCAGAAGACACAACTAACACATGGAAAAGTGACAAGTACATATAGTCATGCGAAAAGAAAAGAGGTGGAGGAGTAAAAGGAGGGGGAGACACAGATATAGGCATGTCATGCCCTTCTAAAATCCAAAAAGTGAGAAGCCGACACGTTCAGTCCGCTCCGTGTCGCCGGGTTTGTGCCAGAGCCGCGGTGAACCCTGACGGCCAGCCCCCCTCTCCCAATACTGGTGCCTGTCCGCTGGTGGGTCGAGCGAGCCCCCCTGTGGTGGAGGCAGCTCTAAGCTTTTTAATTTAAATTGTCTCTCTAATTTGAATGAATACACTTTAAATCCATTTACAAGGATCTATTGGAGGGCAAGTCTCATGCCAGCAGCCGCGTAATTCCAGCTCCAGTAGCGTCCACTAAAGCTGCTGCAGTTAAAAAGCTTTTATATGGATCGAGTTCGGCTGTCCACCGCAAGGCATCCTACTGCCAGTCCCAGCCCCTATGCCTTGGGGTGCCTCCTGATGCTCTTCACTGAGTATCCCGTGGTCCCGAAGCATTTCCTTTGAAAAAATTAAGTGTCCAAACTACAGGTGGTGTAGCTTGCTTAACAGCCGGGATAATCCGCTGACTAGCAGACACTGCTACTAGGCACAAAGTATTTCCTGGGCTAGATGCAGTTAAAAATTTGTAATTAGATACTCTCGTTGGATGCTGAGAAAGCATTCCATAGAGTCTCCTGGCACGCCATATATGATTCTCTTAAAAAGCTTGGGGTAGGGGTCTAGGGGACCCTTTTATAGCCAAAATCACGGCCCTGTATCACAATACGTCACCTAGGCTGAAGATAAATGGAACTGTAGCACCCTGAGGGCTCGGTTGCTACAGAGGTATTGCACCTCACCCAGAGGTGTGATATCTCACTCTCAGGTAAGGATGGAGTGTGGATCAGGACCCGACACCTGCATGCATTACACCACATTGCCGTGGGGCAGGGCGACCAATATGCCTCTGAGATGGGCACGACAGTCCCTGTCCCTGACTGGAGTGGGGGGAGGGAACACTGAGGAAGGGGAACCCTGTAGTGCAGGAGCAGGGAGGAAGCAGTTCCTGGGTGCATTGAGAAGGGAGTATAAAAGGTGGGCACCATCTTAGTTCAGTGCAGAGAAGTCTGAGCAGAAGTGGCAGGGAGCAGGGGCTCTGCATGAGCTCTGCTCCGGAGGCGGGCCTAGTAACAGAGGCTCAGGCCTGGAAGAGGGAGAAGGAAGGAAGAGGAGCGGAGAAGGCTCCAGGAACGAGGAATGAAGGGATCCCAGGGGTGCGGACGGGCGAGTCGCCACCGCACGCCCGAATCCACCTGCGTGGAGGGGTCAGGCCAAAGGGGGAGACCGGTCCCCGAAACTAGTGGAGGCAGGAAACGACCCTCAGCTAGAAACCGGAGGCTGTGACATTTTATGTGGCGCAGCCCCTCGCTACACCCGCTAGGAAGGCACCACATAGGGTCAGGGAAACTGGCGCCAAGTTTACCAAGAGGAGGCCCGAGGCAGCCGGACAGAAGGGTTGGTAAGAAAGGCCAGACAAAGGACACACAAAGGGGGTCCTGTGAAGCGCTCCAAAGTTATCTGTGAGTTGTCTGAGCCCCTCACCTGGTAAGCACAGTACGACGTGGGCAGCCGTTACCTGCAGACGTGGTCTGGATAATAAGAACTGTGAGTAAAGGCCCTGGACTGCATCACTGACTCTGTGTCATTACTGCTGCTGCCCTGCACCATCACCCCCATCCTCCGCATACACTGCCCTGAGGCTATACTCCTCCCGTGGGGAGTTATGCTACGCTCTGCTGCACCCACAACACCAGCCTCAGCGGTCTGCCCTGCAGCGGCGGTTCACTCTGACCGCAATCCACGGGTGGCGTAGTCGGACATTTAAACATCAAAACCACATAAATAGTTCCACCACTGGTTTGACCACCCTGAGCCACGGAACCGGGTCGCCGCCACGAAGACTACAACCACCAGCATCCACCAAAAAGGGTCCGGCTCCGGGTGTCCCAAGGCCCAGGGGGTGCATCAGAACATTTTCATCACCTTTCACAATCACCAATGGGACAAGGCAGGGATGTCCTCTGTCCCCTCTCTTATACATCCTAGTGACGGAGCACCTGCTCTCATCAATTCGCCATAACCCCAATATTAGGTGAATTGAGGTGGGAGGCATCGAGTACAAGTGCTCTCTATTTGCTGATGATGTCCTAGTATATATCACTCAATCACATATATCCATCTATGCTGTTATGGCTGAAATAGATCACTTTGTTACATGGTCAAATTTTAAAATCAATACAGCGAAGTCTGAGGCCCTCGATGTCTCCCTCCCCAAATCCATATAGGATTCCATCCAGTCCAACTTTCCCTTTGCCTGGCCCTCACAGGGTATCAAATACTTAGGAATTCCTATTCATAGAGACCTCTCCCATCTATGTTATCTTAATTTTGGGCCCTTTATTGAACAACTCCATACAGACCACGGTTGGCAAGTTAGAACTGTAAGATTCACTACGTGAACCACTGGTGTTTTGTGGAAAAGCACATGTACACTGTGTTCCAAATTATTATGCAAAAAGTGTTTAGGAGTGATAAGGGAAGAATTTGTTTGTTTGTCAGTTAAACTCATTGATGGTGATGTGTGTCAGGGCTCTTTATATCACTGTAAGCAATTGCAGACACCTGTGTTAATTAGTTTGGCAGGTGTGTCCAATGAAAGGCAAGACTACTTAAGAAGGCTGTCTCACATTATTAAGCAGCCTACATTTTCTGCCAAAATGGGAAAGAAAAAGGATGTGTCGGCTGCTGAGAAGCAACAAATTGTGGAGTGTTTAGGTCAAGGCATGACTACAATCAACATTGTGCGATGATCAGGATGAAGTGTCTTGGCAATCAAGAAGTATGTAGCTGATTCACAGTACACACGTGTGCGTGCTGATAAGGGCAAATTGAGGACTCTTTCCTACAGGCAATTACGTCAGGTTAAAAGAGCAGCGGCAAAAAAGCCTTGTCATAGCAGCAGACAAGTTTTTGAAGCTGCTGGTGCCTCCAACGTCCCCCGAACAACAAGATGCAGGGTCCTTCAGAGGTTTGCAGCTGTGCATACGCCATCCTGTCGACCTCCTCTATCCACTTCACACAAGCAGAAACGGCTCCAGTGGGCCAAACATTACATGAAGACTGATTTCAAAACTGTTTTGTTCACGGATGAGTGCCGTGCAGCGCTCGATGGTCCAGATGGATGGAGTGGAGGATGGCTGGTTGATGGACACCCCACGCAAACACGGCTACAGCGCCAACAAGGAGGAGGTGGAGTAATGTTTTGGGCTGGAATCATGGGGAGAGAGATTGTCGGCCCCTTTAGGATCCCTGAAGGCGCTAAAGATGAACTCCATAATGTATGTGGATTTTCTCAAACAGCACTTCCTGCCATGGTTCAAGAAGAAGAACCGTGTATTTCACAGCAAGATCATTTTTTTGCATGATAATGCACCATCTCATGCTGCACATAAAACATCTGCATCTCTGGCTGATATGGGCATAAAAGGGGACAAACTTATGGTGTGACCCCCATGCTCCCCTGACCTCTACCCCATTCAGAACCTCTGGAGCATCATCAAAAGGAGTGTCTATGATGGCAGGAGGCAGTTCACATCTAAGCAACAGCTCTGGGAGGGTATTCTGTCCTCATGCAAAACAATTGAAGCAGAAACCATCCAAAACCTGACAAATTCAATGGACGAGAGAGTTCAGAAGCTCCTTTCGAACAAGGGGTCCTATGTGAAAATGTAACATCACCTAGAATAAAGTTTTGAGTTGAAAACTGTTTGATTTCAGTTTCTAATAACCTGCTAATGCTTATAATTTCAAAAATGACCATTCTTTTGGTCTTTATTAAAATGAAAAGGTTGATCGAAAAGTTTGGGGGATCTAAGAGTGTGGCAACCCAGTAGTCATGATTACTTCGAATTCTGACAATATGAGGGTCTTGTTGCAGGTAGTGCAGCAAGAAGGCACTTATGTGTCTTGCGCATCTCGGAGCCCCAAAATTATTTTCCGGGCTAGATGCAGCTAAAAATTATTATTAATTTTAAATCTGGTGGAGCTTAGTATAGATGGCCTAATAGGATCAGTGCTGCACACTGCTACAAAGCCCAAATTATTTTCCAGTCAAGATACAGATAAACATGATTAGTAATTTTAAATCTGGTGGAGCTTATTATAGATGGCCTAATAGAATCAGTGCTGCACACTGCTACAAAGCCCAAATTATTTTCCAGCCAAGATACAGATAAACATGATTAGTAATTTGAAAGCTTAAAACGGTTGGTAGGGTGATTTTAACCAATCATCAAGCTTTTACTCTCCCCAGGATGACACAGAGGTAGAAAAGTCATTTCGGATCCATGATTTGTTCATCTTTATGAACGTGAGTCTGTCTACATTATCAGTGGAGAGCCGCGTGCGCTTATCTGTCAGCACACCACCAGCAGCGCTGAACACACGTTCAGACAGAACGCTGGCTGCGGGGCATGACAAGATCTCCAAGGCGTAAGTGGCTAGCTCCGGCCATTTATCCAGATTGGAAGCCCAAAAGGAGCAAGGGTCCAGTGACACAGTCATGGCTTCAATGTTTACTTGGAGATACTCCTGTACCATCGTCTCTAGGCGTTGACTATGTGTCAGACTTCTTGTCTCCTGTGGCCTTGCAAAGGATGGGCTAAAAAAGTGGTGAAATGATTCCGCAAAATTGATGTTACCAGCAGATACTGTGGTTCTGTTACGGTTTGAGTGCTGAACACTTGACGGTCCCACGGTTGGCAAGTTGGAACTGTGAGATTCACTACGTGCACCACTGGTGTTTTGTGGAAAAGCACATGTAAGATTCTGCAACAGTCTCTGCTGATACTCCTGCATGCGTGCATCCCTTTCTATGGCAGGAATAATTTCTGCAAATTTACTTTTGTACTGGGGATCTAACAGTGTGGCAACCCAGTAGTCAGGATTATTTCTAATTCTCACAATTCGAGGGTCATGTTGCAGGTAGTGCAGCAAGAAGGCACTCATGTGTGTTGCGCATCCAGGAGCACCAAGTCCCTGTTGTGTTGGTGGCGAGGTAACAATCATGCTTCCTTCCTCTGTCCTCTCCCCCCAACCTCGCACAACAGAAATGTGATCAAGGTCTCCCTCATCTGATGAGTCTTCCATCAGTTCGTCCTCCACTTCTTCCTGGGCTCCTGCACCTTCCTCACTAGTTTGGCTGCTACCATGCGCCCTGGTAAAACCATCTCCCCCACCCTCACATGCCTGCCGCCTTGGTGCTGCCGACCGTCTGGACCTTGCAGATGTTAGCCCTTCCGCATACAACTCCTCCTCCTCTACTTCCTCCACCTCCTCTTGTGCCACCACCTGACTCCGAATTCTGTTTAACATGTAAATCACCGGAATAGTCATGCTGATAATGGCATCGTCAGCACTAAACATCTTCGTCGCCATTTCAAAACTGTGCAGAAGGGTGCATAGGTCCCTGATCTGAGACCACTCCTCCAGCGTGATTTGCCCCACCTCTGGATCTCGTTGGCCCAGGCTATACGTCAGAACGTATTGCACCAGGGCTTGTCGGTGCTGCCACAGTCGCTGCAACATGTGCAGAGTTGAATTCCACCGGGTAGGCACATCGCATTTTAGCCGGTGAAGTGGCAGGCCCAACGACTTCTGTAGAGATGTAAGTCGCTGAGCTGCGGGATGCGAACGGCGGAAGTGAGCACACAGCGACCGTGCCCTCTGCAGAAGGCCATCTAGTCTGGGGATAGTGGGCTAAAAATTGCTGGACAACCAGGTTCAACACGTGAGCCATACAAGGCACGTGTGTGACATTGCCCCGGCGAAGGGCCGCACCCAGGTTTGCAGCATTGTCGCACACGGCCTTCCCTGGTTTCAGGTCCAGTGGAGACAACCATTCATGAAATTGGTTCTCCAGAGCTGACCACAACTCCTCAGCTGTGTGACTCACATTTCCCAGACATTTCAAAGTAAAAACCGCCTGATGACGTTGAGCCCTACTGCCAGCATAGTAAGGAGGTGTGCAGGATCCCTTCTGCGCAGTTAGAAAGCTTGTGGCATGACCAGACAGGCTTTGGGTGCAGGTGGAAGACCGAGAGGAGGTTGAGGAGGCAGAAGCAGTGGAGGAACTTTGACATAAAGAGGATTGACGCACAACTCGTGGGGACGGCAAGACTTGGACAGCAGCCCCTTGTCCTGCTGTCACCATAGTTACCCAGTGCCCAGTCAGCGACATGTAACGCCCCTGTCCATGCCTACTCGTCCAAGTGTCTGTGGTGAAATGCACCCTGTCACACACAGAGTTTCTCAAAGAAGCGGTGATGTTGTGTGCGACATGCTGGTGGAGCGCAGGCACACCTTTCTTTGAGAAGTAGTGCCGACTGGGCATCTGGTACTGGGGCACTGCGACGGACATAAGGTCTCGAAAATCCTCTGTGTCCACCAGGCGGAAAGGCAGCATTTCTGTAGCCAAGAGCTTGCAGATGGTGAAATTCAACCTCTTAGCTTTCTCATGGCTAGGAGGAAATGGTCTTTTACTTGTCCACATCTGAGGGACCGAGGGTTGGCTATTGTGCTTAGACGGGGTTGATAAGGGTGTCCCCGGCAAACTGCCGGTCTGTGAGGAAGATGCAGGCGGACATGTTAGGTTGCCTTGATCCAAAGGTGGTGCTATCGATGTCGGACAGCGCTCAACACCAGCTGGTGTTACCACCTCCAAAGAAAATGATGACCTGCCAATCACGCTGGCTGTTGCGGGTAAAGAGGTGGCAGGTCTGCACCCCAAAACAGGTGTGACTGCTGTCCCCCCAGTCACAGAGGATGAAGAGGCCGCGGATGCACAAGATATGGCAGACGGTGGTTGGCCCGGCCGGCTAGGCCGCATTGTAGCACACTGAGCTTCCCACTGCAACTTATGCTTCATGTCCATGTGCCGGTTCATGCATGAAGTACTCAAACTATGTATTTTTTGGCCTCTACTTAGCTTTTGCTGACAAATGTTACAGATAACACGAGTTGGGTCATCTTTATCGATCTGAAAAAATGCCCAGGCTATGCAAGGCTTAGCACCCATGCGACCTGAAGAGCCACCACAACTTGTGGTGAGAGGCAGAGTTGTGTTTGAGGATGCAGTTGTTGACGTGCTTCCAGTACTACGTCTCTGTCCAGGAAGGCGCAACCTGACCTCGTCGTCACTAGCATCTTCCTCCACCTCCTCTGCTGACCTCATCTCTTGGCTGACTGTGGGTTGACAGTAAGTGGGATCTCCAACCTCATCATCATCACCCTGTGCGTTATCACACCCGTCGTCTTCAGAGCCAACCTGTTCCTGCCCTGACAAAAAACTAAAGTTGTCGCTCCAATCAGGTATTTGAGTCTCATCATCGTCTTCCTCATTGTCTCCACCAACAGGAGTTACAGTTTGGGAATGAGGGTCTACATTATGGTCAGAACCTTCTGCGTCTGGTCCTGGATCCGACTCATAAAGATTCTGGGCATCAGTGCAGATCATTTCCTCGTCTGGATTCACAGAAGCGCTGGAGTCGACCTCTGATTCCCAGGCTATAGTATGAGTAAACAGCTCTGCAGACTCAACCATCTGTTCTACCTCATACTCAGACGGGCAGCTGGAGATTTGGGAGCTGTGAGGAAGCAAGTGCGATTGGGGTGACACCTTTGAGGACTGGAGTATTTGTGATGTTGAAGTTGATGTGGAGGAGAGCCCACTTAAAGGAGCACTTGATATCCGTTGAAGCACCTGCTGTTTTTGTGCCTCATCTGGAATTTGTAGCGATTGGCGTGGCCGTAAGAAAGGGATCTTATCACATTGTCCGCTAAAAGAAGTAGACATTTTAGTTTGGCTGGAAGATGGTCTTTCTTCTGCAGATGTTACTGTTGCTTTAACACCTACCCCACGGACACAACCTTTTTTCCCCTTCCCAACATGACTATTCCCCTTTCCACCAGCAGCAGGCCTTTTTCCACTCATTTTGGTGGTTAACTAATTCACAACTCTGGAGTTGTTTGCACAAAAAAACAATGGATGGGAACCGAGCAGAGCTGAGTGGCCAAACTGTGGTATTAGGCCAAAACTATTGGCTGGGTTAGATGCAGAAAAAAATTATATTCAATTTGCAACCTGATGGAGGTCAGTATAGATGGACTAATAGAACAAGTCCCACACACAGCTAGAAGCCCAAATATTTTTTCAGAGGTAGATGCAGAAAAAAATTATATTCAGTTTGCAACCTGATGGAGGTCAGTATAGATGGACTAATAGAACAAGTCCTACACACAGCTAGAAGCCCAAATATTTTTTCAGAGGTAGATGCAGAAAAAAATATATTCAGTTTGCAACCTGATGGAGGTCAGTATAGATGGACTAATAGAACAAGTCCCACACACTGCTAGAAGCCCAAATATTTTTTCAGAGCTAGATGCAGAAAAAAATTATATTCAATTTGCAACCTGATGGAGGTCAGTATAGATGGACTAATAGAATGATGCTATGCCCAAAAGATTTTACTTCACAAGGTGCAGTAAAAAAATTGGTATTCTATACACAGGTGGTATATCTTGCAACACAGATAGGCTACTCCACTGACTAACACACTCTGCAATAGGCCAAAAAGGATTAGCTTTGCTAGATTCAGCCAAATGCTGTGAAAAAAAAACTTGCACAGCACTGGCACAGACCTGCCTGGCAAAAACTGATAGGAACTGATGTAACCTAGTCCTGAAAAGGACTGCAATTACAATTAGTCTTTACTACCACAATCTATCTATTTAAGAGCACAGACCTGCCTGATAAAAGTCGTAGGAAATGCTGTAACCTAGTCCTTAAAAGGACTGCAATCACAACTGTTCCCTACTCCCAAGCTATCTGTAGATTTGTGCGAAAATTGGCTTGAAATTAACAAGGTATAGCGCACACAGCAACAGCGGTGCCATCTAACACGCAGCTGCAGCAGTGAGAAAATGGTGGCGACGGGGAAAATGGCTGGGTCTTATAGGGCAAGGACATGTGACATACACTGCCAATGACACATGCCCTTGCTTGTGTGAAAAAAAGCACTTCGCTCCGTGTGTGCGCTGCTGATAGGCTGATAGATTGCACCTCCCCACTGTAAATGCGGGAAAGAGAAAAAAAAATGGAGATCTTCATTATTCCTGCAGAGATCCATCCCCTGCCCCTCCCCCCACCCCGCTGTACACTCAAACTGCGTATTAACATTAATTTTCATCATTACTGAGAAAAAACCAGTTATGATTTTGGTGCACGAACAGTTATCGAACATAACCTCGAACAGCCTAATTTTTCTCAAATCGTTCGTGTTCGCCGAACGGCTCGAACACCGCCCAAAACAGCTCGAATTTGAGATTGGCGAACAGTTCGAGTCGAACAACGCTCATCTCTACTCCCAGGTGAGCAGGCGAAAGTCTTTGGACAGGCCGGTGGTCACGGCAAGTGACGGCAGAGCCTCCAGGTAGGCTAGCAGGCAGGTAGCAGGTGAGCGCTCCCAGGTGAGCAGGCAAGAGTCTCTGGACAGGCAGGTGGTCACGGCAAGTGACGGCAGAGCCTCCAGGTAGGCTAGCAGGCAGGTAGCAGGTGAGCGCTCCCAGGTGAGCGGGCAGGCTGGTCCATAGACAGACTGACAGGTGTCGGAAGGCAGACCGTCGGACCGCTGGCTTGCAAGCAGGTAAACGGATATCAGGCAGGTATCAAGCAGGAATCTGGCAGGTGACTGGCAGGTAACTGGTAGCGGGACCTGAGGGCTGAAGCAGAGTGAAGGCTTTGCAACAACATTGCTCGGGCACCTCCATTTTGGAGGAGGTGCCTTATATATGGTGAGGTCCTCCTTAGGACGGCGCGCGCGGCCCCTTTAAGAGAGGGGGAGCCCGCGCGCGCGCGCCCTAAGCACAGTGGCCGGGAAGCAGCGCGCGCTGCCAGCACAGCGGGAGGAGGACGCCGGGCACGGAGTGGAGAGGTAAGGGGAACAGCGTCCCTGCCTAGCAGGAGGCAGGGACGCCGACGCTACAGAAATGGACACCTCTATGTCATTAAAGAGGGGGAAGGATTCCTCGTCTGAGGCAGAGGATAAGGGGAGTGGGAAGAGGAAAGCCGTCTAACTTAATCACCAATGATGGCGGTACGCACTCCGTTGATGCTGGCGTCCATTAATGTCGCCAGCATTAAGTCAAATATGGCTAGATTTGCGGCCTTTGATTTTCTCAGCCGGGTTGAAGCTGACATTTTCTTTTTGCAAGAGACCAGGCTGCCAAATATGGCAGAGGTGTTTATAGCTAAGAGGGAGTGGAGACTCGGGCCCTCCTATTGGTCTCTTGCGGCCGAGCCGTATAGCGGAGTGGCGGTCCTTTTTACCGCACCGGTAGAATGCCGACGGGTTATTGAGTTAGAAATGGGGAGGTGCCTGATATTAGATGTCCTCATGAAGGGACAAGAGCTCCGGCTCATTAACATCTATGGTCCCCAATCTAAGTGGGACCGGAAGTGTCTCTTTACAAGGATCAAGCCCTACCTTTTTACGAGTCGGCAGGTCGTCTTTGGAGGGGACTTCAACACTGTCACGAGGCCCCGGGATAGAGGAGGTTCCAGAGACAAGCTGACTTATGATAGCGTCGCCCTTAATAGTATAGCTAGTGAGGCTCGCCTGGTGGATGCTCACATCCGGCACACCGCAGGCCACGAGGGGTTCACCTATCATAGAGGTAACTGTAGGTCCAGGATAGACAGGTTTTATTTAAAGGAGGAAGCCGTCTCTTCAGCAGTATCTGTTGTTGAGGTGGAGTTCTCCGATCACTGTATGATTTTGTTTTCCCTGAATGTTACAGAGACCCCCCGGATGGGAAGAGGCTTTTGGAGGCTCAATTCATCTCTCTTGGAAGAAGCAGAGATAAGACAGTCCTTTGAGGATTTTCTTCAGAGCCAGGTACCCTTACTGGATCTTTGTAGTAGTAAGTCAGAGTGGTGGGAGATGTTTAAGAAAAGGGTGGTGAGATTCTTCCGCCAGCTCTCGAGCCTCAGGAGCCTGGACAGGTACCGCCTGTATCAGGGCCTGAGGAGGAAACTCGAGCATCTTGTCTCAACTGGAGGTAGCCGCGAGGAGATCTCCAGAGTGAAATCTTTGCTAATGAGGTGTCAGTATGATAGACACGTGACGCGCCCCTGGGCCTGTGTCGCGCTGCGTTGCGCACGCGGGAGCTTACCCGGAGCCGGATCTCTTGAGGGTTGTAGTCTCGTGGCGGTGATCCGGTCCGTGCCCAGGGAGTCAGACTAAGTGGCACTGTATCAGCGGTAGATGTTAGACGACTACGCCACCCGTTGAGTACAGCTAAGGAGCTGCTGCTGCAGGGCAGACCGCTGAGGCCGGTGGTAGGATTGTGCAGCGTGATAGAATAACCCCCAACGGGAGGGGTATGGCCTCAGGGCAGCCGACGTGGACGATGGGGGTAGCAGGAACCACTCGGAGACGGTACGGTGTAGTTCAGGGTCTTTACTGGTGACAAAGATAGACCCTCCCGGAGTACTGGCTAGCGATTGGGGCCTGGTCAGTCCTTGAGCAGATGGGATCTCCCCTGGCCAGGAGGAGTTGTAGGCCTCCCAAACTGACTGTACTCTTTTGGCTACCTTGCTAGAGGCGGGTATAAGTAGCCCACGTCCCTGAGTGTACCGTGTGGTGCTCACCCGTATGGCCGGTGACTCGGGGCCTTCTAGTAGCTTCCGCTCCACGACGGCGGTGCTGGTCCCACGCGTGTGACCGTGCCTTCGGGTTTCTGGGCCAGAGGACCTGCAATCCCCTGCCGGTCGGTTTCTGCTGCTGGATAGGAGTTAGTCCCCACAGCCTCGGACTCCGGGTCCGGTGAGAAATCTTCTCAGTCAGGGCGAGCTCTGCAGCTGCCAGCCCCTGACTCCTTGTTGCACTGCTCCTACTGAGCTCCTGTAGTTTCTTCCTATGCTCCTTCTCTTCTCTACCTCTTCTCTACTCACTAACCCTTCCTCAGCCCTAGGTTTATATAAGGGAAGTTCTTCCCCTCCCAGGACTGGGCAGGAGGTGTGGTATGCATAGGATCCCTGACCAAGAGACCTCCCACCTGCTCTCAGACGTAATATCTCTATCACTGTGGCAACCAGACCCCTGGGGTGTCACATTCCCCCCTAGTGAAATTTAGTACTCCGGGACTAAACATATTTTTGGAAAAACATAACAAGGTATAACAATAATGATACAATAAGAAAAACACATAAAGGTGGTCACGGCATGTCCGTAACCGGGTGCAGTCTTTGAAGAAAAGCAAGGTGTCCATTTCACCAAAACAGGGAGACGTAACCAGGTAGGGGTCTGTCCTGCCCCGAGTCCTTAATAGTCTTTAGTCCGTCCTGGGTTACGCTCCAACTATGTACACAGGATTCCCGGTAAGTCCACCAAAGACTCCTATAAACAACTAGAAACACATAATTATACACAAGCAACAAGAAAAACAGGTAACCACAAATAAAACAATTTATACACTTCAAATCCTCCAACGTGCGGGTAACTGGCCTCTAGTGGCCCTAGTGGACCTACGGAGCTGACTGTCTAGCCCTGAACTACAGGGTGTAGGAGCTGTCAAGGGTAAACTGGGCAGCTGTCTACCGGCTCCTTGGCTCACTAGGGGTACGGCAGGCTCACTATAAGCAGAGGGTTGATCCTCCTGTTCTGCTTGTGTGGAGTCTTCTGCCTCCTGGACCGGCTGCTCTTCCAGCTCTACCTGTCGCTCCGTAGGTGCTTGGGATGCTGGTTGGAGGAAGGTGAGTACGGGTACCACAACTGCGCCATTGACTTGAGTCCAAGACCGAGGGAAGTCTCCGAGCACAGTACTAACCATGTCTTCCCTTTCCTCTACGGGTCGAGGGTCTTCTTGTTCCTCTTCAGGGTTCCGTAGCTGTTCGGGACACTTCTTCAGGTGATCCCGGGATACAATGGTCGTGGTTTCCCCTCCGTCTTTACTGATGGTACAGACCTTTGGGTTGTCATGGCTTGAGGGCAGTACGGTGTACGGGTCCTTCTCCCACTGGTCGTCCAACTTGTGGAGCCGTCTTTTTCTCTTCAAGACCTGCTCTCCGGGTACCAGGGGAACAGCGGGAGCATACTGGTTGTAAGTTTTCTCTTGTCTTTCCCTAGCCTGACAGAGACTTCGCTCCACACTCTCCTGTACTCTCCGGTACTGCTGCTGCCTCTCTGTGTCCCAGTCTGCTTCTGGTGAAGTGTCCTCGGGTGTCAGGACTCCCATTTCCAGGTCAACAGGTAACTTACCAGGTCTCGCCCTCATTAGGTAAGCCGGGGTACAGTTGGTGGAACCTACCGGGATGTGGTTGTATAGGTCCACCAGATCGGGCAGCTTCTCAGGCCACAGACTGCGTTCTTCCAGGGGCAACGTTTTCAGAAGATCCATTACCACCTGGTTCATTTTCTCACAAAGTCCATTAGTTTGCGGATGATAGGGTGTTGTCCTTATCTTCCGGCAGCCATACAGAGTGCAGAATTCTTGGAAGACCTCCGCTTCAAAGGCAGGTCCCTGGTCTGTCAACACTTGGTCCGGGTACCCGTGTGGACGGCAGAAATGCTGCTGGAAGGCTCTAGCTGCTGTTCGAGCTGTTAAGTCCTTGACGGGGACGACAACCAAGAACCGGGAGTAGTGATCCACGATGGTTAGTGCGTAGACGTAGCCACTTCTGCTTGGGGTCAGTTTTACATGATCCAAGGCTACCAGTTCCAACGGCTGCCGGGTGACGATGGACTGCAGGGGAGTCTTCTGGCTGGCACGGTCCTTCCTTCTTAGGTTGCACGGGCCACAGTCTCTGCACCACCTCTCGATGGTTCCCCTCATGCCTACCCAGTGGAACCGCTCGCGCAGCAGGAACTCCAGCTTCTTCCATCCGAAGTGTCCAGCCCCGTCGTGGTATGCCTCCATCACCATGGCTGCGTCTCTTCGTGGCACCACTACTTGCCAGATTAGTTCATGCGTCCGGGAGTTAACCATTCTGCGGCACAACTTCCCCTTGTAAAGGAACAGTCGACTCTTCTCAGCCCATAGTTGCTTGGCTTCCTCCGGAGCGTCTGGGTCAAGGCGAGCCTCTGGTCGAGTCAGCATCTCCTTCACCAGTCGGACGGCAGGGTCACTGTCTTGCGTTTCCTCCCAGTTGTAGTGAGGCAAGGGGTTAAACGTAGCGGCTTGCTTACTCTTTACCCGATGGGAATACTGGATAGTCCCATGACGGTGGAACGCGGGGAGTTCAACTTCTTCCAGTCCCTCTGGATCTTCTCCTACGTCCGGTAGGTTTGGCATCCTGGACAGGGCGTCCGCGTTGGTATTGGAGCGTCCTGCCCGGTATTTGATTGTGAACTCGTAGTTGGACAGACGGGCCATCCATCTCTGCTCTAGGGCACCGAGTCTTGCCGTGTCCAGGTGTGTCAACGGGTTGTTATCCGTGTACACGATGAACCGGGAAGAAGCGAGGTAGTGCTTAAAGCGTTCGGTGACTGCCCACACCACTGCCAGGAACTCTAGCTTAAATGAGCTGTAATTCTCAGGGTTTCTCTCGGTGGGTCGCAGTTTTCGGCTGGCGTAAGCGATTACTCGTTCTTTCCCCTGCTGGATCTGGGACAGCACGGCTCCTAGCCCGATGTTACTTGCGTCGGTGTAGAGGATAAAGGGCTGGCTGTAATCAGGGTACGCCAGGATTTCATCCCCCGTGAGGGCCATCTTCAGCTGGCGGAAGGACTCTTCTTCTAACTTCTCCCATCTGAAGGGTGGCTTCTGGTTCTTGGCCTTCCGGGACTGGCCTATCAGGAGGTCCTGCATAGGAGCTGCCTTTTTGGTGAAACCGGGGATGAATCTGCGGTAATAGCCTACCAACCCGAGGAACTGCCGCACTTCTTTTACACTGGAGGGACTTGGCCATTCCTTAATTGCGGTGATCTTATCAGGGTCGGGAGCCACTCCGTCAGCGCTCACCACGTGTCCCAGGTACTGCACCTTTGGTTTCAGGAGGTGACACTTGGAGGGTTTCACCTTTAGGCCGTAGCTTGCCAGAGCTTCGAACACTTCCGCCAGGTGTTTCAGGTGGTCCTCATACGTCTTGGAATATACGATGACATCGTCCAGGTACAACAAGACCGTCTCGAAGTTTCTGTGGCCCAGACAGCACTCCATTAATCGTTGGAAGGTTCCTGGTGCGTTGCAGAGTCCGAACGGCATGCAGGTAAACTCGCTAAGTCCCATCGGGGTGGTGAATGCGGTCTTCTCCCGGTCCGCCTCTGCTACAGGAACCTGCCAGTACCCACTAGTGAGATCCAAGATAGAGAAGAAGTTAGCAGATCTTAAAGCAGCCAAAGACTCCTCTATCCTTGGTAAGGGGTACGCATCCTTGTGTGTGATACGGTTGATTTTCCGGTAATCTACACACATCCTCATGGTGTTGTCTTTCTTTTTGACTAAGACTAGTGGAGCTGCCCAGGGGCTACAGCTATCCCTGATCACCCCAGCCTCCTTCATGTCTCTAAGCATCCCCTTGGCGTGTTGGTAGTGTGCAGGGGGTACGGGTCAATACCTCTCTTTTATGGGAGGATGGTCTCCCGTGGGGATGTGGTGTTCTACCCCCTTGACTCGCCCAAAGTCTAACGGGTGTTTACTAAACACTCTCTCATACTCTTGAACCACCCGATAGACTCCCTGTTTCTGGTGTGAGGGAGTGGAGTCAGTACCCAAATGTAGTTGCTGACACCAGTCCTCCATCGTTTTATTAGAGCCGTTACCTTCCTCCGGGGAAGATGGAGGCAAGGGTTCTACGGACTGTATGGAATCTTGATTGATGGTATACAATTTGGCTAGCGTGGCATACCGGGGCAGGTACACTTCCCTCTTCCTGATATTTATTATGCGAACGGGCACCCTCCCATGGCGTACATTGACCACCCCCCGTGCTGTCAAAATGGTGGGCCTACTGTCTGAGTAAACTGGTTCTACCATTGCCTGGTAATCTCTACCTCTCAGACCAATAGCTGCCCGGCACCAAATCATCATTTCACTTTTTGGGGGCATGGCAATAGGGAAAGGGTCACACATTCGCACGCTACCAATCTCACCACCGGAGAGTTCTAGCTGTTGCCGTCGCATCAGTGCCCGGATCTCTTTCTGGAGCACTCGCTGCTGGCCGGAGCTGGCGTTCTTGGCAACCTGCTGTAAAAGGAAAATCACCTCTGCAAGACAATTTTCAATTACATTAGTTCCTAGAGTTATCTTTGGGTGACTCTCGTGTTTGTCAATGTCTACAATGATCAGTCCCTGTGCTGCCAATTCGACTCTACCGATTTTAATGGTCACCTCTTTAAATCCAATCTGTGGCACGGGCTGACCATTGCTGGCGATGATACTCAAGTCGTCGTCAGGGTAGCGGGTGATATCCGAGTCATTCCAGTACTGCTTGAAGAGCACGTACGGGATGGTGGTGACCTGTGACCCGGTGTCCAGCAGGGCACTCATAGGAATGCCATCCAGTACCACGGGTAAGACTGGACGTCCTCCCACATATTTGTCGCGCCAGTTCGATGGGCCTGGTGATCTTTTTCCTGGGGGTTGGCCCTCTACCCCAGGTTGTGCCAGTTTAAAGGACAGTACCTTGCCATATGTCCGGGTTGATTGCAGCGGCGGCAGATGGGTCGTCCGTCCTCGTTGTATCGGTCGCTGGGTCTTCCTCTGGCCGGTGGGGTCCTCCTTGGTCGACGCCACGGGATGTCCTCCGGTCCGGATGCCAGCTGGATCTTCCCTGGAGTGGAAACCTGTAAAGACTGCACAGTTCGGGTTAGCGCAGCAACGCTTTTAGCTAGCTCTTGGACCTGATGGTGCAGGTCTGGAGCCGGGTCATTGTTCAAAGCCTGCGCATCAGCTCCCACAGGCCCTGCCGACAAGGGCGCCGCCTCCTGGTGGTCAGTGGTAGTGGGGCGTCTGTGGGTCACAACGCCACCTGGTGCCGGTTCTCGAAGCACCCGGATGGCTCTGTCCTTGAACTGTGCAAATCCCAGATGAGGGTCCTGTAAGGCCATTGCCCGCAACTGGGTTCGGTGGGCATTGCAATATAAACCCTCTATAAATTGTTCAGTCAACAGCCTGTCCTCGTCTCCCACGGCGTCAGGGTCGGTCTGCTTAATGGCTCTCAGGGCCTCTTGTAGGTTTAGGGCATAGTTCCTTATACTCTCATGTGCCCGCTGTTTGCACCCGTAGAATCTAAGCTTGATCTCGGCTGAGGTGCGGGTATCAAAGGTGTCCCTCAGCCGGGTTAGTATCCCTGCGACAGTCCTCCCCCCAGGTGGCCAGGACTTTACCTCCCTTTGGGCTGCCCCGGTTAATTGGGCCACCAGGATGCTCACTTTTTGCTCCTCTGTGAGGGGGTACACCTGAAAGAGGCTATCCAGCTTTTCTCTAAAGTCATGCAGGGTATGTGACTCCCCCGAGTACTGGGGTAGCCAGGCTGCCCCCGGGATATAGGGCATGGTGAAAGGCATGACCGCCACAGCGGTGGCGCTGGCGGGGGTTGAAGCGGTGAAGCTCTCCTCCATATCCGACATCCTTCTCCCCCATAGTGGACCGTGGCCTACCTTGCGATGATCCTCTTCCGTAGGCCGCGGCTCCGCAGTGGATCGTCAGGGTTGAGGACCTTCCGTCGCGCTCCTGTGACGTCGGCATCTGCTGGGCTCCTTCCAGGACCTTACGCAACGTCCGGACGTGAGGCGGGGCTTCAGTTCTCGCGCGCTTTCGGAGTCCACGCCCCTCTTCTTCCCGCGCGGCGTCCTCAAGATGGCGTCCAATGGCGGGAAAACTCCACGTATGGCGGGAAGAAGGCTGAAGATGGCGCCGGATGGCGGGAAAACTCCACCGATGGCGGGAAGGAAGCGGGAGATGGCGCCGGATGGCGGGAATCTTCACCACAGGTAAGTTTGAACAGTCTTTTTCAGGCATGCAGTACCCGGTGGTTGCGGGCACGAGATCCTGCCGACTACGCCAAAAGTTGACGCGCCCCTGGGCCTGTGTCGCGCTGCGTTGCGCACGCGGGAGCTTACCCGGAGCCGGATCTCTTGAGGGTTGTAGTTTCGTGGCGGTGATCCGGTCCGTGCCCAGGGAGTCAGACTAAGTGGCGCTGTATCAGCGGTAGATGTTAGACGACTACGCCACCCGTTGAGTACAGCTAAGGAGCTGCTGCTGCAGGGCAGACCGCTGAGGCCGGTGGTAGGATTGTGCAGCGTGATAGCATAACCCCCAACGGGAGGGGTATGGCCTCAGGGCAGCCGACGTGAACGATGGGGGTAGCAGGAACCACTCGGAGACGGTACGGTGTAGTTCAGGGTCTTTACTGGTGACAAAGATAGACCCTCCCGGAGTACTGGCTAGCGATTGGGGCCTGGTCAGTCCTTGAGAAGATGGGATCTCCCCTGGCCAGGTGGAGTTGTAGGCCTCCCAAACTGACTGTACTCTTCTGGCTACCTTGCTAGAGGTGGGTATAAGTAGCCCACGTCCCTGAGTGTACCGTGTGGTGCTCACCCGTATGGCCGGTGACTCGGGGCCTTCTAGTAGCTTCCGCTCCACGACGGCGGTGCTGGTCCCACGCGTGTGACCGTGCCTTCGGGTTTCTGGGCCAGAGGACCTGCAATCCCCTGCCGGTCGGTTTCTGCTGCTGGATAGGAGTTAGTCCCCACAGCCTCGGACTCCGGGTCCGGTGAGAAATCTTCTCAGTCAGGGCGAGCTCTGCAGCTGCCAGCCCCTGACTCCTTGTTGCACTGCTCCTACTGAGCTCCTGTAGTTTCTTCCTATACTCCTTCTCTTCTCTACCTCTTCTCTACTCACTAACCCTGCCTCAGCCCTAGGTTTATATAGGGGAAGTTCTTCCCCTCCCAGGACTGGGCAGGAGGTGTGGCATGCATAGGATCCCTGACCAAGAGACCTCCCACCTGCTCTCAGACGTAATATCTCTATCACTGTGGCAACCAGACCCCTGGGGTGTCACACACGCATCTTTGGTTTTTGAGAGGGATTACGGGAAGTACCGCTCGCCCGACCCTTACAGAAACTGTAAGATGTCAGTTAATAGTAAAGTTGTTAGAGGACTGGTTGACACTGCGGGGTCCCTGAAAAGATCCAGATCAGGGATCCTGGAGGTCGTCAGATCCTTCTACTCGCACCTCTTGGGGAAGAGGGATCTGGATTGGGATGAGATGTCGGCTTTTCTGGCTGAAGCCGTCCCCGAAACAGGGGTAGATCCCTCTCTTGGCGTTTTGACAGAGATGATCAGGGAAGAGGAAGTTAAGTTGGTGATTGAAGGGCTTGCCCTAAAGAAATCTCCCGGTCCAGATGGCTTAACATCTGAATTCTATAAGACCTTCAAGGACGCCTTGGTTCCCCTCTTGACTGAGGTATTCAATGAGTGTCTTTCCTCGGGCACTCTGCCAAAGTCAATGAGGAGGTCTGCCCTGATCATCTTGTCAAAGGGTAAGGACCCATCTTGCATTGAGAACTGGCATCCCATAGCGCTTCTCAATGCAGACAGGAAGGTTTTGGCAAAGGTGCTGTTTAATCGGCTGGTGAAACTTGCACCCCAACTCCTTTCGGGGGCCCAGCATTGCTGTGTTCCGGGCCGCAGTACAATTAGTGCTGTACTCTGTGTCCGAGAGGCGGTGGAGCAGGGTAGGGCTGGTCACTGGAAGGGGTACATGCTGTCATTGGACCAGGCAAAAGCGTTTGATCGGGTTAATCATGAGTACCTCTGGTCTGTCCTTCTGAGGTATGGCCTGCCGGGGGGGTTCGTTGATTGGCTTAAGACCTTGTATGCTGGGGCAGAGAGTTTCCCGCTTGTGAACGGTTGGATTGGCAGCTCTTTTGAGGTTGGGTGTGGTGTTCGCCAGGGTTGTCCCTTGAGCCCGCTACTGTACGTGTTTGCGATTGACCCACTTCTTAGGAGGGTGGAGCGTGGACCGTTGGCTGGGATCGGGATGGACCGGCCAGCACCGGAAGCCACTCTGAGAGTGGTGGCGTATGCCGATGACGTCACCGTTTTTGTTTCCTCTGATGGGGAGGCAGAATGGCTGATGTCAGAGGTAAATCGCTACTCGGAGGCATCCGGGTCTAAGATCAACCGGGATAAGTGTGAGAGTCTCTGGCTGGGAGGAGGAGATCCTGGTTTTGATCTCCCAGACACCCTTCCAGAACCCAAAGTCTCTGCAAAAGTTCTTGGCATCGAATTTGGCCAGGGGGATTACCCCAAACAAAATTGGGACAGCAGGCTAGAGATCGCCACTCAGAAGGTGAACCAATGGAAGGGTTGGTCTTTGACCCTAAGGGAAAGGGTAAACCTGATCAAAACTTACCTGCTCCCTTTGCTGATCTATCTGAGCAGTGTGTGCATCTTGCCGGAGCCTCTCTGGACTCGGGTCTACAGTTTGTTCTTCCAACTGTAATGGGGGAATAGACTGAACCTGGTCAAGAGGGAGGTTACTTACCGTACGAGGAGACTAGGAGGGTTGGGTATGGTCAACCCTGTGGTATTCCTTGTGAATACCTTCATTAAGATCAATATTGCAGACCTCTGGAAAGAGAGGGCTCCTCCGTGGGTATTCTCCTGTAAGGGATGGTTTCAGCCTTTCTTCCAGGAATGGGAGACAGGAGGGCAAGTGAAGGATCTCCGCACACCGCATGGACATCTCCCGGCTTACGCTACCGTGGTTCTGAAGGTAATTCGCCGGTGGGGTCTGGGAATGTGGGAGGTCAGGACTCTGCCAAGGAAGCTCCTTGACAAAAGGGTTCTGTTGACCCATTTTCAGAGGCCTCTGGCGCTCAGAGATTGCCAAGTCGGGATCTTGGGGTGGGTCTGCATCTTTTGAATTCTATGAGGATCCCCTCGAAGATTTGGGACTTGGCTTGGCGCTGCTTCCATGGGAAACTGTGTGTGAGGGACAATCTGAAGTGTAGGAGCTCTGAGGACAGGGACTGTCCTCGGGAGCATTGTGGTACCATGCTTGAAAGCATGGACCACTTCCTGCTTCGTTGTCCCTTTAACACAGAGGTGTACAACAGGGTGGGCGCCTCCATTGGCTGGCCCCGGCTGGCTGGTCTCTCTTATGCGGAATGGGCCTATGGAGCATTCGGGGACCTGGGTGGTCGGGACCGCTGCACCTTATTTCTAGTTAGCGCAGTGGTTAGGTATCACACGTGGAACGCACGGTGCTTAGTATCGACACAGCGGAAAATCCTCCCAGTGGACGATGTGTTTAGGACCATACTCGGTGACCTGGTGAAGGTGCGTTCTCTGGAGTATGAGAGACTGGGTACACGGAGGGCCGCTCTCCTCTGGGGGGGGGCTTTTCTTTTAGTGTGCCCTAGTCTGGTCATCTCTCCTGGTGGTGGGCTGCTGCTGACACCATAGATTTTTGTTTTGTTTTGATCAGTAGACAGTGATGTAGGGCTGCAGGCACCGAACTTGGGCTTTGTCAGTTGTGGTTATTGTATTGTTTGTTATTGTATTGTTTGTTTCTGTATATATTGTATATATAGGTTTGGGTGTAGGTGTTAGGTTGGGTGGAGGGAAAAGGGGGGAGGTGGGTTCATCTTGTGGGACACTGGTTATTTGGGTGAAAAACTGGCACTGCCTGATCTGTCCTATGGACGTTGGACATGGACTGAGGCATGAGGCGCAGGAACAGCTCTCAGGTCAGTGCCGGGGAGTGACTGGTGGGCTCGAGTGTGGGGGGTTTTGTTTTGTCTTGTATATATTTGTATAGTTAGTATTTATTTTATTTAAAAAAAAAAAAAAAAAGAATGTATATATTAGTTTGTATATAATTTGTCGGTTATTATTTATTATATTATTATTTGTTTGGTAACCGGACCAGATGTCATGGTGTAGGTAGTTATTATTGTGTATATATGTATAATATGTGTGTGAGGAGAGAGGGAGCGGCTGGACCAGTTCATTACATTGTTTATTTTCTGGTTATTAATTTTCTTATGTTTCTGTTATTATTATTGTTATGCTTTTCATTTTTATAATAAAAAGATCTACAGGATGTAACTCAGGATCAGTACAGGATCAGTAATGTAATGTATGTACACAGTGACTGCACCAGCAGAATAGTGAGTGCAGCTCTGGAGTATATTACAGGATGTAACTCAGGATCAGCACAGGATCAGTAATGTAATGTATGTACTCACTGACTGCACCAGTAGAATAGTGAGTGCAGCTCTGAGGTTTAATACAGGATGTAACTCAGGGTCAGTAATGTATAAACTAACCCCAAAAAGCAATATTGGGAAGTTAGAGTCAGTTCAAAGGTGGCAATTTGATTATTACATGGAGGGCTCTCCTATGATGAAAAGTTGGGCTTCTTTAGCATGGAAGAAAGACGTCTCAGAGGAGATTATTATTATTATTTATTTTTATAGCTCCATTTATTTCATGTCGCTTTACATGTGAAAAGGGGTACACATAGCAAACAACAAGTGCAATAATCTTGAACAATACAAGTCAGCAACTGGTACAGGAGGAGAGAGGACCCTGCCCACGAGGGCTCACAATCTACAAGGGATGGGTAAGGATACAGTAGGTGAGGGTAGAGCTGGTCGTGCAGCGGTATGGTGGTGAAAGGGGGAAGACCGGGGTGTAAGTACTTTCAGAACAAGGGATCCGGAACTGCCGGGGATGTGCCTCTTGTTGCAGGGGGGGAGACAGACTGCGAGACAGGAGTCAGGTGACCGGGAAGCTGGGGGTGTGTCTAGAGAGAGAGCTGAGGAGTCAGGTGACCGGGGAGCTGAGCTGGTGTCTAGGAAGAGGGTGGAAAAAGAGTTTTTGCGCGGGAAAAGCGGCACTGGACAGTGGGAGTCAAGCCCGACTAGAGGGAGAAGAGACGCAGGATCCCTGGAGCCGAGCAAGTGAGGTGCACTGTTATGGACTAGGGGCTCAGCGGGTCAAACCGGAGACCGCCCGCTGCCGCCAGAAGACGGAGCATTATTTAGGCAGGCAAGCCGGAAGAAAGCAACACCGGAACCAGACGGCAACTGCCTTGTGAGGAGCAAGAGTCAGCTAAGTGTAAAAACTGCCGATTACAACCGTGTCGACTCTGCTACATCTAGCCCAACTGTGGATTGTCAGTTATAGCATATTACCTGCTACTTCCCTTGTTGTCCCCATATTTCTCTTGTTACTCCCTGCGTGGAGATTGACCCTGTTACAGTAAATCCCCCTTGTTTATTAACCCTGTACTATCTGCTCTGTGTTTCTGTGTCACTGCATCTAAAATACTTGTGTTACATTTGGCGTAGTCGGCAGGATGCAGTCTTTAGACATAGACACTGCAGATCAGTCCATCCTGGGAGCCCCTAGATCTAGCTTGCCGCTGGGGGCATGCTCAGCTATCTCCCATAGTTCACCGGGGACAATATGATGCTGTGAGACTGGGTTGAGAGAGTTAGGAGTATGCTACGTATGCATCCGATGACCCCAGCTATGCAAGCCGAAATAGCCTTACTGGCCCTGGACAGCGAGGCCCGACAATCCGTGATGTACCGCCCTCCCCATGACTGGGATACTGTAGAAAAAGTGGTGCGGATATTGGAGGAGATGCATGGGGATCCCACCAATGTAGGAGAGCTGAGGATACGGCTGTTTCACCAAGTGCAGCAGGAGGGGGAGACTGTGACACAATATGTTAATGCATTACAGAGGGTGCATGCCTATATCACTAGAAAAGACGACATGGGGAATTTGGGAATGGTCCCCCCTGACGTGATCTTAAGGGACCAATTTGTGGCAGGCCTCAGGGATGTGCAGCTGAAGCAGGCCTTGCTGGAGTGCCTGCTCGCTAACCCACGTATGATTTTTCTAGAAGTGGGGGCAGAGGCACGTGTGAGAGAGCAGGAGATGGGGGTGACGGCCTTGGCATGGGATGGTCCGGAGTAACGAGGTACCCACCCCGCCTGCAGCAGAACCGGAATGGCTCGTGAGATGCGAAAGGAGATACAGGAGATGCGGGGTGAATGGTCCAGGCTCAAGAAGACCCCTGCACCGACACCAGAGTTACCCAGAACGATTGCCCGAGTTAGGGAAAGAATTTAATTCAGGCCCCGCAGGAGAGTTCCGTAGAGAAGTGAGGCAGCCCTACACCGACAGAGACACGACCTGCTGGAAGTGTGGAGGCGCAGGACATTACGCCAGGGGCTGTGCTATCCGAGGTCGGCCCCTGTCGAGGCAGCCGTTAAGCTAGCAGGCTCCGTGTTTGGGGGACACAGCCCAGAGCCTAAGAAAGGGGAAAGAAAAAGAGGAAGTCTCAAGGACCTAGTTTCCACCAGCCCGACTGTCTGGGCCAAAATGAGCGGTCAGGCTGTTCACTGCCTGATCCCAGGTGACTACGATGACAGAAGCCTACATTCTACAGCGATTTCCAGAGATAGCGCGGCCTGAATGGGGACCAGTAGTTAGACTCACGGCAGCTAATCAATTACCCATCCCGGTTGCAGGGGTGGTGTGGATGAAGATCTGAGTGTGTGGAAAAGATGTGGAAAAAAAAGGGTCGCAAGTACAGATAGAACCAACATTGATGGACAAAGTACCCCCCAGACTCCTGGTGACTCGGACACTGGCCACCGTCCAGGGTGGCAATGTTATAGTGCGGTGCGTTAATCTGGGCGAAGGTGATCTCACACTCCCTCCCAGAGCGGATATAGCCCAGATTCTGAGAATGCCAGAGAAGTTGGTCTGACCTGATGCGGTACAGCTGTCCGCTGTACGAGGAGACCCCTGGAGTCTGGCGGTCACTGTGTCGCCGGAATCCCACCGTGCTGATGCGAAGGGTGGACGAAGAATCCTAGAATGAATGTGGGCTGAATTGACGGGACTTTCACCTCGACAGGTGCAGCGGGTTGAGGAGGTACTGGAGCGGTACCAGGAAGTCTTTGCTCGCCATGAGGATGATTTTAGTTGCACCGAAGCCATTACGCACGAGATTCCCATGGGGAGCGCTGCCCCAGTGCGGGAGAGATACCGGCAGATACCTCCCCAGATGTATAAAGAGGTTAAGGAAATGCTAGCCCATATGTTACAAAATGGTGTGATACGGGAGAGTCAGAGTCCGTGGGCAGCCCTGATTGTCCTGGTCCGGAAGAAAGATGGGACACTGCGGTTCTGTGTGCACTATAGACGACTGAATGCCTGTACAGTACGAGACTCTTACCCACTACCCTGAATCGAAGAGTCTCTGTCGGCCTTAGGGAAGGCAAGATAGTTCTCCTCCTTGGATCTGGCCAGCGGGTACTGGCAGGTGCCCGTGGCCGAACATGACCGTGCAAAGACGGCGTTCATATTACCCATGGGACTGTTAGAGTTCAATCGGATGCCCTTCGGCCTGACTAACGCCCCCGGGACGTTCCAGCGTCTGATGGAGAGGTGCCTGGGCGATTTGAACTTCGAGGCGACACTGATTTATCTTGACGACATAATTGTCTATGCCGCCACCTTCGAGGAGCACCTCCAGCGAATGGAGCAAATACTGAGCCGCCTATAGAGTCATGGTCTAAAGGTGAAGCCCCAGAAGTGCCACCTGTTCCGCAAACAGATCGAATATCTCGGTCATACTGTGTCCAGTGAAGGAGTCAGGCCCACCCAGGAAAAGGTGGCCGCCGTACCGGAGTGTCCTACCCCGAAGACAGTGAAGGACGTTCGGGCCTTCCTGGGACTTGCCAGGTACTACCGAAGATTCGTGAAGAACTTCACCCGCATAGCCAACACATTGCTGGAGCTACTTAAGGGAGTGCCGGCGAGCTCCAGGAATCGGGCGATTCGGTGGGAAAGCAGCCAGGAAGAGGCCTTCCGTGCCCTAAAAATGGCCCTGACCGAGGCGCCAATACTTGCCTATGCGGATTTCTCCCAACCATTCATACTCCACACTGATTGGAGCCTACATGGTCTGGGAGCCGTGTTATCCCAAGTACAGGAGGGGAAAGAGCGTGTGATTGCGTACTCCAGTCGCTCCTTTCACGACTCCGAGAGGAACCCAGATAATTATAGCTCTTTCAAATTAGAGTTTCTGGCTCTGGTTTGGGCAATGACCGAGAAGTTTGCAGAGTATTTGTCCGGGTCCGAAGTACTGGTGTGAACAGATAACAACCCATTGGCTCACCTGGAGAATGCAAAGTTGGGGGCCCTAGAGCAGTGGTGTGTGGCCCGCATAGCCAGGTACCGGTATAAAATCGCCTACCGGTCTAAGGCAGAGAATACTTACGCCGACACCCTCTCCAGAGTGACATATGAACGACCTGATCATGACCGCGATGAAGATTTGGAGGCAGATGAGATCCCTAGCTTCCAAAGTTTCGTGGGACCGCTGGCCGCGGCGCAGGGACAGATCGCAGAGACGTCGGAAGAACAAGTGCTAGGGCGGCCAAGAGATGACTGGGTCTGACTTCAACAGACTGACAGAGAAGTTGCTCAATTATGTCAATGGGTGGCTTTGAGGCAGGTCCCCAGTCGAGAGGAGAGGAGTACCTTGTCCCCGGGAGCACTGAAAATGCTGGGACAATGGGAGAGACTGTGTTTGCGAGACGGGCTGCTGTACCGACGGGTACAGCTACTGCGAGAGTTCAGGACCACCTGGCAAGTGGTGATCCCAGAGAAGTTGGTCGGAGTAGTGGCTAAGGAGGCTCATGAACGAGGGGCTCACTTCAGACCAGAGAAGACATTTCACTGGTTGCAGAGGCTGGTGTATCACCCCCGACTGCGAGCAACAATAGCAGACACTTGTCGAAGATGCCGGAGCTGTGAGCTGGCTAAGCCCCCGGAGCAGAGGGTCCCCATACAAAGTATTGTGACTTCTGCCCCCTTGGAGGTGCTGATGATCGACTATTTGACTGTTGGACCGGCGCATCTCGGGTATGAACATTGCCTGGTAATGACAGACCACTTCACAAAGTTTGCGGTGGTGACCCCGACCAGAGATCAGACCGCCGAATCAGCTGCGCAGGCCATCTGCCTAGACTTCATTCGGGTGTACGGCTGCCCAAAGAGGATCCATTCCGATCAAGGCGCCTGCTTCCAGGGCCGGGTGATGGAAGAGCTGCACCGGTTGTACAGGATTGAGAAGTCACGGACTACTCCTTATCACCCTCAAGGAAATAGGGCCTGTGAACGCTTTAATCGGACACTGATCCAAATGCTCCGCACGTTGGAGGAAGATCGGAAGGCGCGATGGCCTGAGTTTGTAGCCGAGCTGGTGTGGGTCTGCAACAACCGAGTGAATAGTACGATGGGGTTCACTCCTTATACCTTAATGTTCGGGTGAAAAGGGCGAGAGATTACCGAGTTAGAGCTGGAGCCCAAAGAGGACTACCCACAGACGGGGATGTCTTCCTGGGTCCGAGAACACCAGCATCAACTGCAGACCCTCCGATGGTTGGTACAACAAAAGTTTCGGGAGCTCAAACATCATGAGACATTGCCTCTTCGAGGGACAGCTCTGAGGCCCAGTGAGCGGGTGTTGGTTCGAGACAGGTGGCCCCAGGGCAAATTGAGTAGGCGGTGAGAACAGACCCCGCACCGAGTGAAGCGCAGGTTTGGCGCTGAAGGACCTGTGTATGAAGTTCAACCCGAGGGGGATGAAGGAGCCCCTACCAGAGTGGTTCATCGTAGTATGCTGCGGCCCTGTCTGTCTAAAGATGACGAGGATGAAGAAGAATCACCGGCTTCTAGAGAGGGTCCTGTCACAGTTGCCCCAAGCCACGATGTGGATGAAGAATAATTGTTGATTCTACCTCCGAGCGTCAGCACTCAATTACCTACAGTCCCCAGTGCAGGCAGTGAGGAAACAACATCAGTTGAAGCCACCGGGCAGGCGGAGATTGGGAATCCAAGTGACCCTGCACCCCCCATCGGTCAAACTGAGTTACGCCAGTCAGAGCAGACAACAGCAGGAGTGCCTCCTCACCGTTACGAACAAGATCAATTTATATGGCAACGTATCGTCCAGGAAGTCCAAGAATGTGAACGTTTGGTGAAGGAACTCTCGCCCGTGGAATGGTGAGTTAAAGGAGAGCGGGAGTGTAAGGGGGAAGACCGGGGTGTAAGTACTTTCAGAACAAGGGATCCGGAACTGCCGGGGACGTACATCTTGTTGCAGGGGGAAGACACACTGCGAGACAGGAGTCAGGTGACTGGGAAGCTGGGGGTGTGTCCAGAGAGAGAGCTGAGGAGTCAGGTGACTGGGGAGCTGAACTGGTGTCTAGGAAGAAAAAGGAAAAGCGGCAGTGGACAGTGGGAGTCAAGCCCGACTACAGTAGAGGGAGAAGAGACGCAGGATCCCTGGAGCCGAGCAAGTGAGGTGCACTGTTATGGACTAGGGGCTCAGCGGGTCAAACCGGAGACCGCCCACTGTCGCCAGAAGACGGAGTGTTGTTTAGGCGGGGAAGCCGGAAGAAAGCAACACCAGCACCAGCCAGCAACTGCCTTGTGAGGAGCAAGAGTCAGCTAAGTGTAAAAACTGCCGATTACAAACGTGTCGACTCTGCTACATCTAGCCCAACTGTGGATTGTCAGTTATAGCATATTACCTGCTACTTCCCTTGTTGTCCCCATATTTCCCTTTTTACTCCCTGCATGGAGATTTACCCTGTTACAGTAAATCCCCCTTGTTTATTAAACCTGTACTGGCTGCTCTGTGTTTCTGTGTCACTGCATTTAAAGTACCTGTGTTACAGTGGAGCGGTGGTTACTGCAGGTTGTATGCTTGTCGGAAGAGGTGGGCCTTCAGGTTGCTTTTGAAGGTTTCCACAGTAGGCAAGAATTTTATATGTTGGGGTAGAGAGTTCCAGAGTAGGGGGGGATGCACAGGAGAAATCTTGTATGCGATTGTGGAAAGAGGAGATAAGAGGGGAGTAGAGAAGGAGATCTTGTGAGGATCGGAGGTTGCATGCAGGTATGTACCGGGAGACTAGGTCACAAATGTATGGAGGAGACAGGTTGTGGATGGCTTTTGAATGTCAAAGTTAGGGTTTTGAACTGTAGTCTCTGGGCAATGGGGAACCAGTGCAGGGATTGACAGAGGAGAGAGGTCGGGGAGGCCACAAAGCAGGTGGTTGCAGTAGTAGAGGTGGGAGATGATGAGGGCGTGCGCTAGTGTTTTTGCAGATTCTTGGTTGAGGAATGTGCGGATCTGGGTGATATTTTTGAGTTGGAGTCAGCAGGAAGTGGAAAGGGCTTGGATCTGAGGTTTTAAGGAGAGTTCAGAGTCAAGGGTTACCCCGAGGCTGCGAGCTTGCAGGACTGGAGAGAGTAGACAGCCATGGACTTTGATGAATATGTCAGTTGGGGGGGTTGAATGAGATGGTGGATAGATGATGCATTCAGTTTTATCCATATTAAGGAGGAGGAGGACAGAGTAGTGTCGCTTGGATTTAGCGGTTAGTAGGTCGTTGGTGACTTTAGTCAGGGCAGTTTCAGTGGAATGGTGCAGTTGGAAGCCAGATTGTAAGCGGTCAAAGAGGGAGCAGGAGGAGAGGTGGGAGGGCAGTTCAAAATGGATGTGTTGTTCCATTAGTTTTGAGGCATAGGGGAGAGGTGATATGGGGCAATAGCTAGACAGAGAGGATGGGTCAAGGGAGGGCTTTTTGAGGATGAGTGTGATCGAGGCATGTTTGAAGCAAGAGGGGAAGACACCAGTTGTTAGTGACAGGTTGAAGTGGTGAGTTAGGGTTGGGATGAAGACTGTGGCAAGGTAGGGAATGAGGTGGAATGGGATTGGGTCAAGTTCAGAGGTGGGGAGATATGATTAGGAGAGTAAAGAGGAAAGTTGATCTTCAGTGATGACGGAGAAGCTAGTTTTGGAGGAGAAGAGTTGAGTAGTTATGAGGAGGGGCTGTAGAAACTTTAGGCAGAAGCTTTGAGTGATGTTATTAATCTTCTGCTTTGAAGAATGAGGCAAGGTCTTCAGCTGAGATGCAAGGAGAGGGAGGGGGAGCTGGGGGACGAAGGAGAGAATTGAAAGTACTGAATAGCTGTTTAGGGCTTTGAGACAGAAAGGATAGGTAGATAAGATAAGAAGTATGATTGTTTTGCTGCAGTGAGTGTGGACTTGAAAGTAGTGAGGGACTGTTTGAATACGATGAGGTGATCATTGGAGTGAGACCTTTTCCATCTCCACTCAGCAACCCTGGCAGTCTGTTTCAGTTTTTTAGTAAAATTGGTGTGCCAGGGCTGCCTGTTGATTGTGCAAACTTTGGTGGTGTTATATAAAGCGGCAGCAGCATCTGCATCGTGCAAGGAACTTATGTCTATAAGATGGAGAAGGGATTCAGAGAGTGAGTGTAGGTCAAGGTGTTTGAGATTTCTGCGAGGGTTTGCAAGTTTGTGGACTGGAGATTGTGGACCAGAGAGGAGATGGAAGAGAATGTAAGTAGGTTGTGATCAGAAAGAGATGATGGCGAGGTTAGATAGGCTACGAAATTTTGTGATAGATCGTAGATTAGAGGTAGAAGTGACTGTAGGGATGTGGTGAGGAGGGCCAGTATTTGGAGAGACATTGCAGGCAGTGAGGAGGAGCACGGAAAGTGTCACTAGTGGGGGCAGGAGAGAGCAGGAGGTGGCCGTTTGTGTTTGGAGACACAGGATTGTATGTTGAGGAACAGGTCTGAGGAGGAGATGAGATGGAGGGGAAGGATGAAGGGAGAGATGACCAGTTCCTTACTAGGTGTTGGGATTAAGGGGGTTAGTAGGAAGTGAAGGACTATAGGGGTAATTGTGTAAACAAACAGAAACATTGTTTACTTTGACTGTGTATCCAGTTACCTTCAGTTCCCTTCTGGTTCAATTCTGATATAATTCATAGTTGTACACTTATATGTTGGACTTGTATGGTGCAAAGTAGACTGACGTCTTGTGCTATTGTTCACCATATATTTGCTAACAAATGCATTCAGGTGTGCAACAGAGGGGAGTGGTCTGTGCTCATCTTTATCAGATAATTAGGATTAACGCAGATGCATTATATATCGCAGGCAGAGTAAACAGGGAGGTCATAAAGGAAAGTGGGGGTAAAGCAATGATTAGTTGAAAAACATACCAAGTGAGTACAAGCAGCAGAGGTAGGGAAAATCCCAGCATGGGAAAAGCTGAGTGACATACTATCTCATTTATATGTATAAATACATGTGCGGTCAATACAAAGGACTGGCACACGACTAATTCCTTCCACAGACCATACTAAGGACCAGGGGGCACTTATTACGTGTGGAGGAAAGGCAATTCTGGCAGCTAACTAGGAAAGGTTCTTTATGGGTAGAGCAGTTCGACTGCGGGCTACTTATCCACCATCCGGACTATCCTGCGTTGCAACCTTTCATCAATTTTTCTCTGCTATCCATGTCCAGGGAGACTAGCTACAGTGCCATGGGTTGTAAACTTCTTGATTATATTGCGCCCTGTGGACAAAGGAACATCAAGACCTCTGGAGATGGACTTATAACCTTGAGATTGTTGATATTTTTCAGGAATTTTAGTTCTATAGTCCTCAGACAGTTCTCTTCTCCTCTTTCTGTTCTCCATGCTTAGTGTAGCACATACAAACATACAATGCAAAGATTGAGTCAACTTCTCCCCTTTTTATCTGGTTTCAGGTGTGATTTTCATATTAGCCACAACCTGTTACTTGCCACAGGTGAGTTTGAATGAGCATAACATGCTTGAAACAAAGTTGTTTACCCACAATTTTGGAAAGGTGCCAACAATTTTGTTTCGACCCATTTTTGGGGGTTTTGTGTGAAATTATGTCCAATTTGCCTTTTATTCTGTTTTTTTTGTGTTGTTCCAATACACACAAAGGAAATAAATGTGTATGACAAAATTTGTGTGATTGCAATAGTTTTCTGAAAGAAATACTAAATTTTCTGGAACAATTTCAAGGGTGCCAATACTTTCGGCCATGACCATATGTACATGTGGCTCTTTCAAGCACCAGTCCAGCAATACCTTTACATAGCCATTCCATTCCTCCGCTACTGAGAAATCAGAGTTTGAATTGATATACAAATGAGGCTGAAGAGCTATGGTAGATCTGAAGCTTCCGTCACTCCAGCTGCTGTGTGACTTCAGGCAAATTAATTTTATCATACCAATTTTACAGAACAGAAAGAGGGACAAACTGTGCTGCGCACTTTGCACACCATGGCAAATTTTAACCACACCCCAAACCACACCCTTTTACCATTTCTTTCTACCCTGGTGGGAGGATATGTCAGAGGGGGGCGCTGATTATTGCATTGTTGCTGCATTTTATGCCTTTTCCTTCTTATTTGATCCGTTTTTTGTGCAGACGTGAAGTCACATTTTTAATGTGTTTTTTATAGTACAGAAAAGCTTTGATTCTGCACTTAAAAAAGTAAGTGCAGTTTTTTCCGTGCGATTTTTTTAGGCTCCACATAGAAGACAAGAGAGAAGAAAAGCAACAAAACTGCACAGTTCAGCAGCATCTCTATACATACAGTGGGTGTAGTTTTCATGAAATCCCATCTACTTTGCTTGGACAGCTAAACACAGCAGAATTTCTGTGCAAAAGAGGCAGCAGAAAAATTGCAGCATTTACGCTACACGTGAATACGGTCTAAATGTCCATGTAACGTGGATGTGATTTAATAAAGACTCCTCCCTCAGCATGTATAAAGACATTGTTGTACTGTGTGGTTTTGTTGCTTTTTTTTCTTTATAGGCTTCTATGTAGAGCCTGAAAAAAAATGCATGTTGAAAAAAAAGCAGTTGCATTTTTACATGCAGAATCAAAGCTTTTCTGAACTACAACCCCTGGCAAAAATTATGGAATCACCGGGCTCGGAGGATGTTCATTCAGTTGTTTAATGTTGTTGAAAAAAAGCAGATCACACACATGACACAAAACTAAAGTCATTTCAAATGGCAACTTTATGGCTTTAAGAAACACTAAAAGAAATCAAGATTAAAAATGTGGTACTCAGTAAGGGTAATATTTTTCAGACCAAGCAGAGGGAAAAAATTATGGAATCACTCAATTCTGAGGAAAAAATTATGGAATCAAGCAAAAAACAAACACACAAACGAACACTCCAATACATCACTAGTATTTTGTTGCACCATCTCTGGCTTTAATAACAGCTTGCAGTCTCTGAGGCATGGACTTAATGAATGACAAATAGTACTCTTCATCAATCTGGCTCCAACTTTCTCTGGTTGCTGTTGCCAGATCAGCTTTGCAGGTTGGAGACTTGTCATGGACCATTTTCTTCAACTTCCACCAAAGATTTTCAATTGGATTGAGATCCGGACTATTTGCAGGCCATGACGTTGACCTTATGTGTCTTCTTTCAAGGAATGTTTTCACAGTTTTTGCTCTATGGCAGGATGCATTATCATCTTGGAAAATTATGTCATCATCCCCAAACATCCTTTCAATTGATGGGATAAGAAAACTGTCCAAAATATCAATGTAAATTGGGCATTTATTGAAGATTTAATGACAGCCATCAGCCCCATGTCAATGTCATCCATGACTGTGGAAATTTGCATGTTCTCTTCATACAGTTATCTTTGTAAATCTCATTGGAACGGCACCAAACAAAAGTTCCAGCATCATCACCTTGCCCAATGCCGATTTGCAATTCATCACTGAATATGACTTTCATCCAGTCATCCACAGTCCATGATTGCTTTTCCTTAGCCCATTGTAACCTTGTTTTTTTCTGTTTAGGTGTTAATGATGGGTTATGTTTAGCTTTTCTGTATGTAAATCCCATTTCCTTTAGGCGGTTTCTTACAGTTCGGTCACAGACATTGACTCCAGTTTCCTCCCATTCGTTCCTCATTTCTTTTGTTGTGCATTTCCTATTTTGGAGACATATTGCTTAAAGTTTCCAGTCTTGACGCTTTGATGTCTTCCTTGGTCTACAAATATGTTTGCCTTTAACAACCTTCCCATGTTGTTTGTATTTGGTCCAGATTTTAGACACAGCTGACTGTGAACAACCAACATCTTTTGCAACATTGTGTGATGATTTACCTTCTTTTAAGAGTTTGATAATCCTCTCCTTTGTTTCAATTGACATCTCTCAGGTTGGAGCCATGATTCATGTCAGTCCACTTGGTGCAACAGCTCTCCAAGGTGTGATCACTCCTTTTTAGATGCAGACTAACGAGAAGATCTAATTTGATGCAGGTGTTAGTTTTGGAAATGAAAATTTACAGGGCGATTCCATAATTTTTTCCTCAGAATTGAGTGATTCCATAATTTTTTCCCTCTGCTTGGTCTGAAAAAAATTACCCTTACTGAGTACCACATTTTTAATCTTGATTTCTTTTAGTGTTTCTTAAAGCCCTAAAGTTGCCATTTGAAATGACTTTAGTTTTGTGCCATGTCTGTGTAATCCGCTTTTTTTTCAACAACATTAAACAACTGAATGAACATCCTCCGAGCCCGGTGATTCCATAATTTTTGCCAGGGGTTGTATAAAAACCACATTAAAAATAAGTCAAATAAGGGGGAAAAGGCATGAAAGAAACATAGCAAAAACACAATTATCAGATAAAATTGTTATTGTGTTGTTGTTAGAACCTTGCTCTTAGGTTTTTTCCTTTGCTGGTCACATGACCTTGTTGGCCTATTTAATCCTGCTCCGCCCTTCTGGCTTTGCTGGACTTCATTGTATAACTACTTTCTAGCTAGCCTGTGCTCTGTATCTAACTCTGTTAGTTTGCTTGGTCTACGGACCTCTATGTTCTATATATTTTGTTTGTTCATCTGTCTGCTACTATTTCTGTTAGGAGGTGTCCCATTTTCCTCCCAGTCCTTAGTACTTGTAGGGATTCCTTCCCCACATCTATAGGTCTCCGTACAGACTAGCTTAGGACTTTAGCAGGTCTGATCGCAGGATCAGGTTCCCTGTTACATCGTAGGGATTCAGCTGAGTTCTATCGTAGGGACAGATCTCCTCTCTTTCCTTAGCTCTGGTAGCAGAACATAACAGTTGTGTGGTGAAGACACCTTTAGAAAACGTGAAGGAAAAAAAGCCGTACAAAAAACAGCATTTACAGAGTGTGAACATGGCCTCAGTTTTACATTTTTATTACATTTTTTATGAATTTAATGGAGAAAAAAATCAATCACACCATTTTTTTACGCCATTTACTGATCATCATAAATAATCTGATCGCTGTGTTGTATGGGTTGTTACGATTACAGGGACAACAATATATGTGTATTATTTGCTGATTTGAGATATTTTTTATTATTTTTAAGTGCATTAAAAATGACATTTTTGTACATGTTTTTCGTTATTGTTTAGTAATTTTATAGAAAGACAAAAAAATTACTTTTTCTTTACCTCTAGAATACAGGGACATAGAAATACACTGCTATATACAGATGTATCTCTATGTATCAGTATCATCTTCCTGTGGGTTCAGAGCCTGTAATACAGTTTCAAGTATACAAAATTTTCTGATGCTGATCAGTGTAAGCTGCAGCTAATAACTTTAGTTACTGCATTCAATAATAGAGGTTGTGGGTTCAAATCCAGGGACATCAGATCAAAAGAAATGAGCAATTTTATAATTGTCTTTAATCTAAATTTTAATAATGTTATAGAATGGAAAAACTCTGAATATTTTTCTTCTAGAATACAGGTATATAGAAATACATTGCAATGTACAATGTATCTCTAAGTACTAGTATCATCTGCCTGTGGGGTCAGAGCCTGCAATGCAGCTTCAAGTATACCAAATTCTTCCATGATGATCAGAACAGCTTGTGGCTCATACCTTTAGCTACTGCCTGTAATGATAGAGGTTGTGGGCTTGATTCCTGGAGAGATCAAATCACAAGAGAATTATTTATTTAATTAATGTAAGTGTGTGCAGAGCAGAGAGATGCCGGTCCGGCCCCAGAGGAGGAGAAGCTGTGAGAAGACTCCAGAGAGAAGAAAGAGGAGTGGAAGTCATGACCTGCCGGAACAGCAAGACTAACACCTCTAATGGGGCAGTCTGCTGAATTTGGGGAAGTTGGGAGCTGTGCTTTATTCCTCCTCGGAACTGCCGGCTTTCAGTCATAGAAGCGTGCAGGGGTGACTTTAGTCATCGCTCACTGTACTGTAAATGGTGGCTCTAAGCAAACTTTGATTGTCAGCTCGTTCCGCACAAATTTACTGCAGAGCGAGCTGTCAATCACATGGTCAGTGTGTGCTTACAGCTGCTGTTCACTGTGTGCTGAGATTTGACTATAGTTGCTTAGTGCACGCCTCTATGACTAAAAGCCGGCGGCTTCCGAGAGGAAAAAAGTTAACTTTCTTCCAGTAGCTGCACTTTCTGTAAAACGGCCAGACAACATTGGAACGATATTAACCTGACATTTGCCAGTTAATATGGTTTGGGGACATGACAGGATCCCTTTAATTCCCCTGCTACACCACTATAGGGGAAATTAAGTATGGCATGATGCCATGGACAGCCCAAGTCCTCCAAGGAGAGATACTCTATAGCTGTCTTTCACTACAGGTAATCGATAATAGGTTTTTCCACATTTACCACCTATCCAAAGAGGATCTGGACTTCAGTTTTAGTGATCGGTGGAAGTCCTGGGCACAGGTGATAAAGGTCTTTTAGGGTAAATGCCCAGTTGGTTGAACGGAAAAGTTTCATCTTTATTACCAGTGGACATAACTTTGGAATAGAGGGACACAGAAAAAAAAGGAAAACTGTTCCAAAATCAGTGAAGCAGCATCAATGGGAGGAGGTACTGGTTAAATAAGTTCTCAGAATGTCCTAACAGTGTATTTCACACTGAGTTGCACAATCCTGACTATACCCATACTACGAACAGGAAATTCAATTTCCATTGGTTCCTCCTAAACACAGGCACCATTTATAGCAGTTTCTGTTGTGTGCATAGTGCCCTCCCAGGGCCTTCCATAATTCGTCATCACCTCTACAATTTGATTTTTGCTCGTAAAGAGAGTGAATCCAATTACATTATATCAAAGAATGGCCAGTATACAACTCCCTAATATTGTTTATATCGGTTCCAATGCAGAACTGCAGTTTACGATCCTCGGAGCTGCGCTCTATAGAGTCCAGATGATTTACTTTTACACTCTGTAGCATGGAGATAGCATTTATTTACTTCTCTTCTCCATGTGATATGCATTCATCACTGTATAACGACGCCTCGTGACATCGGGGATCTCAGCAGTATGTAGACGCAGTTTATATGTTGATACTCAGCCATTCGTGTGCATTCACACATCAATATCGCAGAGGATATCGCAGAGGATGTGTAGCCCTGGTATAGTATAGGGACAAAGCTACAAGCAGAAACCTCTGCTCTACATACAAGAGAATATGGTAATCCATTAAGGTGCTGTGACCTGGGGGGGTTAATATCCTTGTCTGTGTGTTTGATGTAGTGCTAAGTAAAAATGATGGATCACAGCAGGAATGAAAAAGTCAAATATCAACAGAGGACACAGGAACAATCCCATCCATGCATAGTACATTATGTTCATGCCCTCTAAATCAATGGACACAAAAATAGACAAAACCTTGTCTTACTGGAGTAGTCTCACTGTCCAAGATCCCACCCAATATTGTATTTTTGCATTGCTCTGCAATCTCCTGTAAGCTCAGGAGAAAATGAGCCTGCTCCCACAGAGTAATGGTGCCACCCACACAGTAAAAGTGCCCCCTCCAGGTTTGGTTCAATTTTAGTGCTATTTGCAGTTATTGAGCCCTCACTCCATAATTATGTCACTTGCTTCTCACTCAATAATGCAACCCCCTTCTTCCACCCACCCTTTCATTTTACCACTAAGCCAGGGTGTTCTTATTGCCCCCCACTCAGTAATGAAGCCCCCATCTCAGTAAAAGTGGCTGCTTAGTTTCTTACTTGGTGCCACCACTTAGTATTTCTGCCCCCCTCCATAATCGCACCACCTTAGTTCCACCGCTCAGTAACACATGTTGATCCTTCTCTCTCTGTAATGATGCCCATTCAGTATTGGTGCCCCTTAGTGCCACCATTCAATAATGGAGCTACTCCTCAACAAAGGAGCTCTCATAGTACCTCCAAATCAGAAACGGTGACTCTTTAGGTTTCCCACTCTGTCCCCTTAGTTTCACCACTCAATATTGGTGACCTTAATTCCACCCACTCAATAATGATGTGTCCAAAATGCCCCCACTCAGTAGTGAAGCTCCCCGCTCAATAATGGAGCTCTTTCCAATTTAGAAAGAATTCTTACTTTACACACCTGCCTAAAATCTCTGCACAGTACTGTACATGAGAACTTTGGAAGTACGATCAAAAGGACTGTACAGATGAACCACTGATTGTAACTAGTAACTATAGTCACAAAGTTCAGAGTTGTTGCACTATTACTAGTAACGTCATAAAGAAAACAGTTATTTCTTATCTTCCCCAAAAAAGGACTAAAACTAATAACAAGTCCTAAGCCCCTTTCTGCACCACAACATTAATATACCCTGCTGGCAGCCATGCATTAGAACACAGTAATGTATATTTGTGGTGCCCTGATCTTGCATGCACAGAATCTGTACACTGTTGGGGAGAGCAGTTATAGTGGACAGGTGCTCGCTGAAGCATCTGCAAGGATCTTAGGAAACTTTGATCCCTTAAGTTACTTGATCTAATTAAGAAGTTTTCTTTAATGGATCAAACCACAGTACAAACAACTATGCATTAGCACACAGCCCTGTGCATTAATGGCGCACTGATCTCCCAAGCACGGCAGTTGTACTTCAATGGGGAGAGAAGTTGTAGCTGACAGATGCTCGCTGCAGCAACTGCCAGGACTGAAGAAAACTTTAATCTCCAAAGTATGTTGATTTAAGGAAGAAGTTTAATGGCTCATTCCTTATTGGTTTAGCATCATTAATAAGGGGAAAAAGGCTGCATATCTTCTGGCACATGATGGAATACAAATGGACTATAATAATTGGTGTAGTATGTTATAGTAATACTAGACTATCTGATGAGACGTCATTCCATCTGATGGTCGAGGAAAGGGGTTCAAACATAGATTCCTATGGGGGGAAAAGCTGGTACAAGGTATAACAATCAGTTTGCCCATCCAAATACAAAATCAGTAAACCATCATCATATCATGAGTTATATTCCCTTGAATTTAAAGTGATCTCTGGAGGCTCAGACAATCGCCATGTGTCACACCACAATGTAATCAATGATCAAAGCATGCAATCAAGCTTCATCCATAGCAGTCATTCAGTAGCAAATGAACGCCAGTTGAAACACCTGACAAAATACAATTGATGCGACTCTTATCTGTCACGTGGATAATTGACGCTTGCACCATTGCATTATTTAGCTGTATTTTATGGAGATTTCTCCTCTGCATTCAACCTATAGAAACCCTGTACAAGTATCCATTGTTCTAAGGTTTCTAGATATCTTATTGTTATGGATACAGTAGCAATTGACATTTCATGTAGATAGATTTTTTAATTAGATATAAGTTTGATACTTTTTCAGCGGTCAACATTATTAACTTACAGCGAAAGTCAGCTCTGATGGAATAGTGAAGCTGCATCCAGTAAGCAGCTGCTGATATTACTGCAGTGACCACGTAAGATAACAAAGTCATATGACTTCCGGGAATCAAAGTGCTGACATCGCAAGAATGGTGCCACTTTGGGAGGTAAGTGTCAAGTGTTTTTACTTTATGATATGCAGTGTAGCGATTAAGAAATCTGATCTAAGACTAAAATCTTTCATAATTCAGACCTCACACCCTCTAAGGCTAAGTTCACACATTGCGTTTTTGCTTCATTTTTTAATGCAAATTGAAAGCTGCTTTTTACAGTACCAGCAAAAGCTATGAGATTTCAGAAATCTCATGCATATGCTTGTTTTTTTTCTGACTGAATTAAAAAACTGCTGCATTTTTGAAAACTGGTAAACAACTCGATGGCCTACCAATGTGTTAGGTAAACAAAGCCCTATCAAGTCAATGCCCTACCAATGTGTTAAGTAAACAAAGCCCTATCAAGTCAATGCCCTACCAATGTGTTAGGTAAACAAAGCCCTATCAACTCAATGCCCTACCAATGTGTTAGGTAAACAAAGCCCTATCAAGTCAATGCCCTACCAATGTGTTAGGTAAACAATGCCCTATCAACTCAATGCCCTACCAATGTGTTAGGTAAACAATGCCCTATCAACTCAATGTTGTACCAATGTGTTAGGTAAACAAAGCCCTATCAACTCAATGCCATACCAATGTGTTAGGTAAACAAAGCCCTATCAAGTCAATGCCCTACCAATGTGTTAGGTAAACAAAGCCCTATCAACTCAATGCCCTACCAATGTGTTAGGTAAACAAAGCCCTATCAAGTCAATGCCCTACCAATGTGTTAGGTAAACAATGCCCTATCAACTCAATGCTGTACCAATGTGTTAGGTAAACAAAGCCCTATCAACTCAATGCCCTACCAATGTGTTAGGTAAACAATGTCCTATCAACTCAATGCTGTACCAATGTGTTAGATAAACAATGCTCTATCAACTCAATGCCCTGCCAATGTGTTAGGTAAACAATGCCCTATCAACTCAATGCCCTGCCAATGTGTTAGGTAAACAATGCCCTATCAACTCAATGCCCTGCCAATGTGTTAGGTAAACAATGCCATATCAACTCAATGCCTTACCAGTGTGTTAGATAAACAATGCCCTATTAACTCAATGCCCTACCAGTGTGTTAGGTAAACAGTGCCCTATGAACTCAATGCCATACCAATGTGTTAGGTAAACAAAGCCCTATCAACTCAATGCTGTACCAATGTGTTAGGTAAACAATGCCATATCAACTCAATGCCCTACCAATGTGTTGGTAAACAATGCCCTATCAATTCAATGCTGTACCAATGTGTTAGGTAAACAAAACCCTATCAACTCAATGCCTTACCAATGAGTTAGATAAACAATGCCATATCAACTCAATGCCCTACCAATGTGTTGGTAAACAATGCCATATCAACTCAATGTCCTACCAATGTGTTAGGTAAACAATGCCATATCAACTCAATGTCCTACCAATGTGTTAGGTAAATAATGTCCTATCAACTCAATGCCCTTCCAATGTGTGAAAGTAAACAATGCCCAACTAATTCAACTTCCCCCACTGTTTTTACATTTGCAGTTGTGTATTTTTTTCATGAGCTCATATAGCTTTAGTTCATGGTTGCATTTCATACATGAATCCAGCTTCTTTTTCAGAATAGTCACTATTTTTACAGACAGAAAAACATTTTTTTCCACTAAATAATTTGATCAAATTCCCCTTTTTTTCCAAAAATGTTTTATAGTTTCACATATGCCTTGCATTGGTGACATAACACCATGTATTGTTCATGCTTGCAAGGTGGCAACAAAACTGAACTTTCTAATCCTGAAAAAACGCAGCAGCAAAAGCAGCAAAACCTGCATTTTGTCTGCAGATTTTTTACTGCTAAGAGATCTGGTTTTGGCATCATAAAAAAGCAGCAAAAAAGCAACGTGTGAATATAGCCTAAGACTTTTCTTAAGCTGCACTTGATTTCTGGGATGTGCTACCTAAGTTAGGCCTTATTCAGACCTTACTGAATTCTCGAATATGCAAAAAACAGATCGATTTTCAGCAGTGTTTTGGATCAAATATCTATTAGTGTTTAGTCAGAGTGTCAGTTTTTACTATCAGTGTTCTTCTCATGTGCTTATTTAAAAATGTTAAAAAATTGTAAAGCTTGTAAAATTAAAAGTGGACAGCACACGGATTGCACATGGGTGGCATCCATGTATTGTCTGTGATTTTCATGGATCCATAGCATTGTATGGGTAATTTTAATCTGCGACTTGGATTAAAAATTGTCATGTCTTGGGATGAGTGGACCCGTGGAAGTTTGGGTTCTGGTACCTGACCCGAACTTTATTTCAAAGGTCGGTTCGGGTACCAGAGCTGTACCCGAACTTCAATAAAAACCTGAACCCCATGAAAAACAAGGGGGACCCGAATTTTTCATCTGGAAAATTCTCTCTCTTTCACCCGGAGGTCTTGTTTTATGCAAGAGAAATTGTATTATTTTCTATTGCAGTTTTGATGGATGTGTTTTATGACGTGCTTACAGGAAAATAATTAAATGATTGGGTGTACTTTTTTGCGGGGTTTTATTATTTTTTTTATGTAATTTGTCTTCCAAAATATCATAAAAAATCTGTGAGGTTCATAACATAACTTTTTTACTTTTTTCCGCAATTTTTCCACTGTAACTGTGGCATCTATACAAGCCCCAGTTACAGCAGAAAGAATCTGACTACATGGACAGAAGTCACTGGCAGAGCTAATTTGGATCTGCCATTACCCATCAACGCTGCAGACCCAAGAAGACAACCAGTGATCGTAAGATTTCCAGGTCCAAAAGAAACACTATTATTGCTGATGCTTCTAGTCACTATGTAGCACTCACTGGGTGATATGTAGCCTACAAAGGAGAAGACAGAATTGGTGCTAAATTGCTTCTGTCTTTTCTTCAGTCCTCAGCTGTGTCTGACAGTGAGAAGATTGCAGGAGCTTTAATCCCTCGCTGTAGATTTACAATGGCAGGGAACTGATGACCACGACTAAGGGATGTTCATTTACGGCACTTGATCCTTACAACGTAGACTCCCAATAGCCACAGTGTAAAGCAAACCCTAAAAACACATCTCTTTAGGCAAATCTATCACAGTCCCTAAATTTGACACCCCTTCTGCCTCTTCTATATTACTTCTCAGAACCTCATCCCTTCATTTAGCCATAGACCCCTATCCTTCTTGCACCCCAAAGTACTTCCTACCTGCTCATCCAGACGTATTGGCTGATGATTGGTTCATGTGTTCTAACCCGATTTTATAAAAGATGTCTGGACAATACAGAATAAGGGCACTTACCTCTTGTGGCACCGGTATTTCCCTATAGATTGTAATTTTTTTACCCTATGAAATGTAAGTGTGATGACGACGATGATGATGATGATACCCTATGTCTAGAAGATGTTAAAGAGTATTTCCGTTGACCATCACTTAGAAGTCTAAGTTCTTGAGTTATAATAGCCAATATTATCACCCTTCCAATATGACTGAGTGACATGAACACACAACGGATATTTTTCAAGGGTACAACAGACTTCCTTTAAAGTACATAGAGCGTAAGAGAGATCTGCTGGAGTTCAAACTGGAACCATCAATTAGGATCTGTAAAAGGTTTGTGAAACAGAGACATCCATCTTGTCCTCCACTTAATGTTTATTCATCAGCCAAACACCACAATGATTACACCCAGTACAGGAAAACCCAAATCCCTGCGCTCATAATGGTGGAGCAATGCTCTGCAGGTAGGAGATGATTCCTAAGAAAGCTCCATGAAGAGTCATCCGTCTATGTAAATATGAAAACCACATATCATTTAGCCAGAGGTGATGACCTTTGCTTCCTTTTGACCTTCCAGGATCACTGCGGCCATGCGTGTACCCACTGACCTCATTATGCCCCAACACCTTCCAGTGCAGTAAAATCACCCAGGGACATTTAATGGGAGAAACTGGGATATGAAATGGAACAAGGAGAGTGAGAAACCATGGAGGATGTGTTAGGGCTAACGGTACAAGCAAATCTGATAATAAAAATTATATATACAAATATAGACATAAGTACATATATATTTGTGTGTACATATATATATATATATATATATATATATATATATATATTGATATGAAAAAAGTGTTTGCCCCCTTCCTGATTTCTTATTCTTTTGCATGTTTGTCACACTTAAATGTTTCAGATCACAAAACAAATTTAAATATTAGACAAAGATAACACAAGTAAACACAGAATGCAGTTTTTAAATTAAGGTTTATTAAGGGAAAAAGAAATCCAAACCTACAGGGCCCTGTGTGAAAAAGTGATTACCCCTTCTTCCTTTAAATATAAAATAACTGTGGTTTATCACATCTTTGGGAAGCTGAGTTCAGTTCCTCTAGACACACACAGGCCTGATTACTGTCACACCTGTTCTCAACCAAGACATCACTTAAATGGGACCTGCCTGACAAAGTGAAGTAGACCAAAAGATCCTCAAAAGCGAGACATTATGCTGCGATCCAAAGAATTTCAGGAACAAATGAGAAACAAAGCAATTGAGATCTATCAGTCTGGAAAAGGTTATGAAGCCATTTCTAAAGCTTTGGGACTCCAGCAAACCACAGTGAGATCCATCATCCACAAATGGCAAAGACATGGAACAGTGGTGAACCTTCCCAGGAGTGGTGGGTCGACGAAAATTACCCCAAGAGCTCATCGATGACTCATCCAAGAGGTCACACAAGACCCCAAAACAACATCCAAACAACTGCAGGCCTCATTTACCTCAGTTAAGGTCAGTGTTCATGACTCCACCATGAAAAAGAGACCGGGCAAAAATTGCATGCATGGCAGAGTTCCGAGACAAAAACCACTGCTGAGCAAAAAGAACATAAAGGCTTGTCTCAGTTTTACCAGAAAACATCTTGATCATCACCAACACTTTTGGTAGAATACTCTGCATTTTAGAAAAGGAACATCATACCAACAGTAAAATATGGTGGTGGTAGTTGGATGGTCTGGGGCTGTTTTGCTGCTTCAGGAACTGGAAGACTTGCTGTGGTAAATGGAACCATGAATTCTGCAGTCTACCAAAAAAACCTTGAAGGAGAATGACAAAATTAAGACTTTGGAGTGGCCTAGTCAAAGTCCTGACTTTAATCTGATTGAGATGCTGTAGTATGACCTTAAAAAGGCAGTTAATGCTCAGAAACCCTCCAATGTGGCTGAATTACAAGAATTTTGCAAAGATGAGTGGCCAAAATTCCTCCAGAGCGTTGTAAAAGACTCATTGACAGTTATCGCAAATGCTTGACTTTAGTTGTTGCTTCTAAGGGCGGCCCAACCAGTTATGAGGCTTAGGGGCAATCACTTTTTCACACAGGGCCCTGTAGGTTTGGATTTCTTTTTGTTTAATATTTAAATTTGTTTTGTGATCTGAAACATTTAAGTGTGACAAACATGCAAAAGAATAAGAAATCAGGAAGGGGGCAAACACTTTTTCACACCATCCAGCGTTTTTGCTGGATAACTACACCTCTTCCCTGAAGAAGGTGCTCTGCACACCGAAACGTGCATTGGGGCACGAGGATTAACAGCAGACCACATGGGTAAGGCACTGTTACTATTTTACATGTGTGAGATTATGTGAATATCATCAGGCATGGTGCCTGATGGCTAAGTGGGACACATAACACATGTCTAGCATCTTCTACATAGAACTGCACTTTCATATACTGTACATGACTGCATGATTACATAATTTGGCTATTTTTGGACTGTGTGATATTGAGACTATATTATCAATCACATGATACTGTCCAAACCAAACAGAACATTCTGTATGATATAAATTGCAGCCATGTATATATGCAGACATGCCTTGTTTAATCGGTGACACCTGACCAGCTCTTCATTTATAATAACATCTTGTCTTTGCACTTTTGTTTCCCATTGTTCTTTCCTCTTTTTGTTATGAGTTCATTCCGTTACCTCTATAAATAATATGGTGGAAGAATTATCTTTCTGTGCTGGTGCTAAGTAGCATGGCTCTTTTTAATCTTTCATATGTACAGTTGTGCTCAAAAGTTTACATACTCCAGCAGGATTTTTCCTTTCTTGGCCTAGTTTCAGAGAATATGAATGATAACAAAAAAACTTTTTCTCCACTCATGGTTATTGGTTGGGTGAAGCCATTTATTGTCAAACTACTGTGTTTTCTCTTTTTAAATCTTAATGCCAACCCAAAACATCCAAATGACCCTGATCAAAAGTTCACATACCCTGGTCATTTTGGCCTGATAACATGCACAGAATTTGACACAAATGGGTTTGAATGGCTACTAAAGGTAACATCCTCACCTGTGACCTGTTTGCTTGTAATCAGTGTGTGTGCATAAAAGCTGAGTGAGTTTCTTGGATCCAGACAGACTCTTGCATCTTTCATCCAGCCACTGACGTTTCTGGATTGTGAGTCATGGGGAAAGCAAAAGAATTGTCAACAGATCTATGGGAACAGGTAGTTGAACTGTATAACACAGGAAAGGGATGCAAAAAAATATCCAAGGAATTGATAATGGCAGTCAGCAGCGTTCAAACTGTGATTAACAAATGGAAAATCAGGGGCTCTGTAAAAACCAAATGAGTGGAGAAAAAGTTTTTTTGTTCTCATTCATATTCTCTGAACCAAGGCCAAAAAAGGAAAAATTCTGCCGGGGTATGTAAACTTTTGAGCACAACTGTATGTCTTTTTTTAATAATAAAATTTTGATTATTTTGTGGTATCTCCTGGCGACTGTGACTCATTTGTAGTTCTCTGTAGGTATCATATACAGGTGCATCTCACTAAATTAGAATATCATCGAAAAGTTAATTTATTTCAGTTCTTCAATACAAAAAGTGAAACTCCTATATTATATAGAGTCATTACAAACAGAGTGATCTATTTCATGTGATTATTTCTGTTAATGTTGATGATTATGGCTTACAGCCAATGAAAACACAAAAGTCATTATCTCAGTAAATTAAAATAATTAACAAAAAAACACCTGCAAAGGCTTCCTAAGCGTTTATAAAGGTCCCTTAGTCTGTTTCATTAGGCTCCACAATCATGGGGAAGACTGCTGACTTGACAGATGTCCAGAAGGCAGTCATTGACACACTCCACAAGGTCCCAGAGTCTGGAGGAAGAGTGGAGAGGCCACAATCCAAGCTGCTGGAGGTCTAGTGTGAAGTTTCCACAATCAGTGATGGTTTGGGGAGCCATGTCATCTGCTGGTGGAGGTCCACTGTGTTTTATCAAGACCAAAGTCAGCGAAGCTGTCTACCAGGACATTTTAGAGCACTTCATGCTTCCCTCTGCCGACAAGCTTTATGGAGATGGAAATGTCATTCTCCAGCAGGACTTGGCCCCTGTCCACACTGCCAAATGTACCAATACCCGGTGTAAAAACAACAGTATCACTGGGCTTGATTGGCCAGCAAACTTGCCTGACCTTAACCCCATAGAGAATCTATTATAGAGAATCTAAGGGGTATTGTCAAGAGGAAGATGAGAGACACCAGAACCGGGCCAACTCCAGGTTTTTGTGGGCCCTGGGCGAAAGAGTCTCGGTGGGCCTCTTTAACACATACCACAGATACCGCAGACAAATATATATATTGTACAATGCCGAAGATTTTACTTCTTATATTACATGAGTGATATCTATAGTACATTCTACAATAGCTCAGAAACTGGAAAATCCTGCAGCGCACAGTGCAGACTGGACAATATAGTCCTTCCATACAGTATTATGAGCCCATATAACGCTCCATACAGGATACTGGCCCCCACATAATGCCCCATGCAGGCTGTGCCCCCCCTATATAATGCCCCATGCAGGATGTCACTTCCTCCCCCCATATAATGCCCCATGCAGGATGTCACTCCCCCATATAATGCCCCATGCAGGATGTCATTCCCCCCCATATAATACCCCAAGCAGGATGTCACTTTCCCCCCACCCCCATATAATGCCCCATGCAGGATGTCACTCCCTCCCCATATAATGCCCCATGCAGGATGTCATCCCCCATATAATGCCCCATGTAGGATGTCACCCCCCATATAATGCCCCATGCCTCCATACATAAAGAAAAAAAAAAATCAAATACTCACCTCACTTCTCCTCACCTGCTGCCGCTGCTCCGGACTCCTCCGCGTCCCGGCGTCTTCCCGCTCTGCACTGTGACAGCTCAAGAGAGAGCGCGGTGTAAAGACGTCACAGTCAGCGGACACGGAAGACACCGGAGCTGCTGTGGAGGCACGGGGAGAGGTAAGTATTGCGCCGCCGGCTGCCGGGGCCCTGAGCAAGCGGGGGGCAGGCGTAGCACTGGCACCGCACCGCTCACGGGTCTCATAGCACGTAGGGGTGCCCGATGGCAAGTGGGCCCCCCACCTGCTCAGCGCCCCGGCACTTGCCCGGATGCTGACGCCGGGCCTGCACCAGACCCAACAATGCAGACGAGCTGAAGGCTGCTATCAAAGCAACCTCTGCTTCCATAACACCTCAGCAGTGCCACAGGCTGATCGTCTCCATGCCACATTGCCGCATTGATGCAGTAATTGATGCAAAAGGAGCCCGGCCAAGTATTGAGGGCATTTACTGAACATACATTTCAGTAGGACAACATTTCAGATTTTAAAAACATTTTTCAGGCTGTTATAAAGTATTCTAATTTACTGAGATAATGACTTCTGTGTTTTCATTGGCTGTAAGCCATAATCATCAACATTAACAGAAATAAACACATGAAATAGATCCCTCTGTTTGTAATGACTCTATATAATATAGGAGCTTCACTTTTTGTATTGAAGAACTGAAGTAAATTAACTTTTTCATGATTTTCTAATTTAGTGAGAAGCACTTGTAGATAGATAATATATAGATGATAGATAGACAATAGATAATATATATAGATAGATAATAGATAGATAATAGATAGATCGATAGATATATAGATAATAGATAGATAGATAATAGATAGATGATAGATCGATGGATAATAGATAATAGATAGATAATATATAGATGATAGATAGATAGACAATAGATAATATATATAGATAGATAATAGATAGATAGATAATAGATAGATCGATAGATAGATAATAGATAGATAATAGATAATAGATAGATAATAGATGATAGATAATAGATATAGATAGATAATAGATAGATAGATAATAGATAGATAATAGATAATAGATAGATAGATAATAGATAGATAATAGATAATAGATAATAGATAATAGATAGATAGATAAGATAGATAGATAGATAGATAGATAGATAGATAGATAGATAGATAGATAGATAGATAGATAGATAACAGGAGAGATTTTCAGAGCTCACAATTACAGGTGGATTGATTGTTACAGAGATAAGGGGGTCCAACACATGATGAGCTATTGGGGGGGCCCCGGTATTATCCTCGCACAGACTGCCGGTGTCTTTGTGTGGTTGTCCCCATCTCTCGTGTCGGGGCCGTACACACAGATCCTGGTTCCATGTTCCACACCAGAATCGCATCCACATAATTACAAAATGAGAGAAATCTGCAGCTAGAACTCATATATTAAATGCAGATCATTCCGACTGCCTGTTACCTAGCAACCCTGACTGTTCCCATAAGATGACGGACACCATCATACATGCTCTCCTCTATGTTTTATGGGAGCACATATATAGACTGTCGTTTATATGACACTTTTTGTCTTGGGGTGAAAAGTTGCAGAATATTTCCTTCATGTTTGTAACTACTGGTAGTGGCTGTGGGGTCTCAATGATAAAGGGACTTAAACCCCTAAGAATTGAATTGTGGATAGTGATGTCTTTGGAGGATGTGATGTCATAAAAGTCCTAGGAAGCAGTAAAACGTTTGACTACAAGTCAATGGAGATTAAAGGGGGAGAAAATGCCCAGGTTATACCAAGATGGGATTGGTTCTCATTCCAAGTTTTGATATAAGGCACCATAGACACACACAGCGTTCTTCGTACCTTATTTATTTATTTTTCATTCGTTTTTTTTTGTGGGGTCAAAAAAAAAATCAACCTCATTTTATAGTAATGGTAAAATATATGAGATTTCTACAATCTTATTCACACAATGTGTTTTTTTCTGTTTTGTTTGTTTTGGGGTTTTTTTGTGCAGAATATCAGTTCTTTCAGCATTTTTAGGCTATGTTCACACGTTGCATTTTTGCTGCGTTTTTTTGCTGCATTTTTTAATGCAAATTAAAAGCTGCGTTTTACAGTACCAGCAAAAGCTATGAGATTTCAGAAATCTCATGCAGACACATTGTTTTTTTTCTTGACTCAATTAGAAAACTGCTGCGTTTTTGAAAACTGCAGCATGTCACTTCTTTCAGAGTTTTTGCAGCGTTTTTTTCACCCATAGAAAGCAATGAATAGGTGCAAAAACACTGCAAAAAATGCAGCAAAACCTGTAAGTAGCTTCTTTATTGCAAAGAGAGCAGGTTTTGCTGGCAGGAAAAAAAAAAACGCAGCAAAAACGCAATGTGTGAACATAGCCTTGCTGCAGTTTTTCCCCCATTGAGATCAAAGAGACTTTGCCGCAAAGAAAACAAAATAAAATGCACCAATAAATACAAAATAAAAGAATAAAAAACACACCAAACATGCAGAATTTACGCTAAGGTTTTCTGACCAAAAATAAAAAAAAAAACACATAAAAAAAGTTGCATGTAAACGTGCTGTAAAATACCGCCATATCATAGCCAGCCTTATACCAGGGTAACTTATCCCTTGCCATATTGCATGTCTTTTTGGTAATTTAGGGGTTCATCCCTCAACAAGAAAATAAAATCACTACAACATAATATCAAGTGCAAATGTTATTTAACCCTACAGAGCAAACATTGCATGGAATTCTGTGAATATTAAAGACAAGTAATAAAATTGCTTCCAATAGGCCATGTTCACATGTGGCGTTTTTTATGCAAATTTTTAGCTGTGTTTCACAGTACCAGCAAAGTCTATGAGATTTCAGAAATGTCATGCACGCTGCTAGGGGATGAAACAGGACACTTTTCTTGTGCTATCCAGCATTATATGGGACTCTGTGTGCCGCCATATACTGATTTGTATTGATTTATTGTTGCCTTGCAGAGGAAAATCTGCATGTCCTTTGTATGTACTTGAATGCTCCATGGGCTTGTTGGCTTTTCCCCCGGTAGTCTGCTCTCTACACCACATTAAGGGCTCGTGCACACAACCATAATAACCGCACGAGTCCTATCCATCATTTTGATGGATAACACTCGTCCCCATGTTATTCAACGAAGCAGTGCACATACCTGACTTTAGTCCTAGGACAGATCCGGTCGGAGAAAAAAATCGCAGCATGCATGAATTACCTCCAATAATCGGATGGCACTCGGCCATTCATGTCTGTGGGTCAGTGGAAAACATTTGGAGCGCACTTGGAGGACATCCAAGTCTGGTCTAATTTTCACAGACTGACAGAAAGGAGAAGATGAAGATACTTCTTTTTTATTTCTCCATATCTGAGAAAATCGGATCCCACTATGATCACATTCTAATCAGAGTGTAATTAGCATAATGAAATGAGAGAAAATCGGTCGTGTTACCCTAACCTAAGGCCACGTTCACACGTTAAGTATTTGGTCAGTTTTTTACATCAGTATTTGTAAGCCAAAATCAGGAGTGAAACAATCAGAGGAAAAGTATAATAGAAGCACGTCACCACTTCTGTATTTATCACCCAATCCTGGTTTTGACTTACAAATACTGATGTAAAATACCGACCAAATACTGAACATGTGAACGTGTCCTAAAGCTGATAGATTAATTGGTTTCCTATGTAAGTCCCTGGCGTCTGTCCTGATGGGAGTACATGCATGTGTGCAGATAGTTATGAAATATGTAATAACAGTAGTAATAGTTTAAAGTTTCTGCTATCTCTTTTTTTTTTAATCTGTCTACCTATCTAATCTCAAATATATCCCAAGGGGGTTGTGGAACAGCACCATTTAATATCTACTCACAGTGGGTGCCAGGTCTCCATAGTATAGATGATATAAAGAAGGCAGCACTCCAATATAAAAATGCAAAGTTGAAAAAAGTGGACTTTATTAAGCCCAAATGGCAACGTTTCGGTTCATAGAACCTTTCTCAAGCAAAGTAAAAGTGCCAATGGCGAGGTATATATAGTTTTAAGATCCTTAACATTTTCAGAAATTCATCATACATTGTATATTGCGTTTTTCTACTGGAGTGCTGTTTTCTTTATATAATCTATAGATAGATAGATAGATAGATAGATAGATAGATAGATAGATAGATAGATAGATAGATAATCTATCTACACAGGAGCAGACATTGGTGAAACAGGGGCTCAAGAGGTCAGGGGGCCACATCCTCCTTTGAAGCAGGTGGAATTGTGCATTATAAGGAGCTATTGGACTGCAAAGGGCTCATATACTGTTCTTGCACAGATGCCTCTTCTGTCTATGTCCACCAGTGTATCTATAAGTATATAGATATAGACCATCTATGTCATAATTATTTATGTAAGATCAGAGGTAGTTCATCTGATTCTAGTAAAAAAAAAACAGACACCAAATTAAGAGAAATTAAATGTGATGAAAGATGCCCTTTATGAGACTTCTTGAGGTTTTATGAAGATGACATTAGTGCACTGACCATCCAGTCATTAAATAACTGCCCTGAGCCTCAGTGTTATGGCCACACGATTCACTGGCTCTTACTCCTAAAACTGTCAGTAAATCAATCTGTTTGGCTCCTATTTTACTCTGCCTCAGGGTAGGGAGTGGGAGTAATTTACCAAATAGATCTATTAAGGTGGATCCTTATTATTATTATTATTATTATTATTATTATTAATCTCAAAAACAGTAGAAATGGCAGAAATGCATCAAATTCAAAAATCATACCTGAAAATTAAAAAAAAAAAATTTCCTCCAGTTTCTGTAACTGATACATTTAATTTACAGTATTGCTTTATTTATTTGTTTATTTTTATATATATTATTATTTATACATAGTTATTTGATATATTTTTTTACTTATACATATTTATTTTCATATATATTTTTATGATGTGTGTTAATTTTTAGATTTTGCATTTCTGACTATTTCTCAGACTTGCAATCCTTTTAAGCAATATTGTCAATAAGAAATTTGCTCACCCTTCTAAGTTGTCAGCCACGAAAACTAGATTCCTGATTGAGGTCAATTATTCTGTATCAATTTAATGTATTTATTTATTTCTGATCCTATATACAATATACAAAAGGACATTTACAGAGTAGGAAAATGCAAGCACAAGCTAACATCCTTCTATTATTTATATTATCTACCAGATATTACTAGATTATAAGTATGAATCATGTATTAACCTTAATATGAGTACATAGACAATACAAAACATACTTATAGATAATTTAATAAATGTAAAGACAAATAGTTTAAGTGTGTAATTGTATCTACACTTATAAATGCAAATGATGAACCAATATAAAAAAAAAAAAAACATTAAATTAAGATACTTTATATATGCATATATATTATAAATATATATATAATAAATATAATTATTTTATTTATATCTTTTTTATATTATAGTAGTGCTTTATTACTATATATACATATATATGTATACAAAATGGGTATTTCACGACACTATTAATATATTTTAATATATTACTCATAGCATAGAAATAACAGAAATTCCAGTGATAGTGATGCAATCTAATAATACAAGAAAAATGGAACGAATGTGAGCACAAACTTATTAAAAAGCATTTTAGAAAGCAACATTTTACTACACATTTAGATTTTTCTATAAATTTGACTAGCATTTCTGCCCTTTTACATATTACCCAATTGAAACCAGTCTAACACAGGGGGAGACTTGGGGTCTGGCAGGGAGGACAGAGTATATCCAGAGAATAGAAGCCTCTTCTGCATATACCGGGGAGGACAAAGCAATGAGAGGAGTCACAACAACCTGAAGTTAATCATTACCCTACAGTCCGGCAGTGGAGAGGTTAAAAATCGATACTGATTTGCTGAATTTTCACAATTGCAGCTGCCTAATTTATCAGTGACTAATTATATCCAATCAGCACTACCCTAGAAATAAAAATATATAATATTGTATACACAGATGCTTTTTTTTATTAGCAAAGGGTTTGGGTTTTTTGCATTTTTGACATGAGAAAAAAAATAATATAAATGCATATACATTGATTTAGCTTACTTTTATATATATACATATATATATATATATATATATATATATATATATATATATATATATATATATTTATTTATTTATTTATTTAGTAATAAAAATAAATGAATTATATATCAGTGGCGATTTTTCAGTTTTGTTACTTTAGTAAAGTTACCGAGTGGGCATTATGCAATATATACTGGTAATGTCATCATTATCAGCCACAAAACAGACCTGGGCTCGATGCAGGGTTTTTCTTTCTGAATATATCCAGTGTCATTTTACTTCACTCTCGTTCTACTATAAGTTATTAAATAACGATTTATTGTGTGAACATGCAGAAAGGGCACATGGTTCCCCATTTGTTATGAATTCAGTTCAATTGTTCTCTGCTTAGAGAGAATTCTACTGCTGTATATACTATCAGAAGTTACACAAAATAAGTAAATATATATTTATATATTCTAGACTGTATATATATAATAGAGAGGTAGATAAAGATATGGAATCAAATAAATTATATATATATATATATATATATAATTTATTTTGTATAACTGACATAATAGTAAATACAACAGTAGAATAGCAGAGAACAATTAGAATGTGTGTTATGAATATACAGAGATTTATAAAGTACACATTTACAGTGATGTCAAGCTTCATCTATCACCTTCCCCTACTGACTAAACTTTCAGCCTTTGTGCAATTTCACTTGTTATATGCGGATTGCAAATGGAAGCATTTTCCCTTTTAATAGAAAATTAAAATATACAGGAACTATAAGTCTAAACTAACGTGCTCTTAATATGTGCCCTGTGTCTTCCTCTCTTTGGGTGTGGAAAGAAAGAAGAGAAAAAAAGAAAATCCAAAATATAAATATCAGATGCAAAATAATAAAAATAGATATATCAAATTTTACATCTTATATAAATATTTGGCATTTGTTTTATTCTTTCTTTTCTCAATAAGCACTTTTTGAAGTGTTGCCACTATTATTTATTTAGATAGATATCATAGATTAATACTAGATATATAGATAGATAATAGATAGATAATAGATAGATGATAGATAATAGATAGATAATAGATAGATAGATAGATCGTAGGTAGATAGATATGTGATAGGACAAATAGATGGAAGATAGATCTACACAATGTTTTTATATATATATATATATATATATATATATATATATATATATATATATATATATATATATATGCCCCTCCCTTTTTGCATTTTATATCTAAATTTTAGGTTTTTCTTCTTTCTTTTCATACTTTTCACTACAACTGCTTGTTGGAGTATTGCCTATTATTTTGATTGATAGATGGAGAGATAGGTATAAGATAGATAGATACTATAGATAGATAGATAGATAGATAGATAGATAGATAGATAGATAGATAATAGATAGATAATAGATAGATAGATAGATAGATGAACTGAATATTATAGATGGGTATAGTAGAGATCTACAACTCTGAAGGGATCTGGTCAGAGGTGATCTGGTAACATCTTCTCAATATGCGCCCTTTCAGCGACATTCAGCGTCCTTTTCTTCTGTCAGCTGTAACTTTGTCCTGTCTTTAGTGACTCACAAGAACATTTCACGCTTAACTTAAGCCGAACAAAGACACCTCACGCCGGATTGTCCCTCCTGTCCTGACTGCAGTTACCAACATATAATAAACTATTGACTGAGGGCTTAATGTAAAGGCACACTGTAACCAAAGCTTCCCTTATCCTGGAGAACAACGAGTTGCAGTATATTCTTTTGTGAAGTTGTCAGAAAGTGCAGCCATAACTAACAAACAGATAAACAGATAGATAGACAGATAGATAGATAGATAGATAGATAGATAGATAGATAGATAGATAGATAGATAGATAGATAATAGATAGATAGATAGATAGATAGATAATAGATAGATAGATAGATAGATAGATAGATAGATAATGTAGATAATAGATAGATAATAGATAGATAGATAATAGATAGACAGATAGATAGATAATGTAGATAATAGATAGATAATAGATAGAAGGATAGATAGATAATATATAGATAATAGATAGATGGATAATAGATAGATAGATAGATAGATAGATAATAGATAGATATTGATAGATGGATAGATAGATAGATAGATAGATAGATAGATAATAGATAGATGGATAATAGATAGATAGATAGATAGATAGATAGATAGATAATAGATAGATGGATAGATAGATAGATAGATAGATAGATAGATAGATAGATAGATAAAGAGATAGATATTTTGGAAATTTCTGAGGTTTTTTTTTTACCCATAGTAAGTAACAACAGTTGGCAACTGGATATATTCCTGACCCCTCTCAGATAAGACAACAAAAACATTCGTATTTTACTCTATAATTTTCTGCAGGTAACTCATCAACATTGTCGCTTACATATTTCCTGTGTGACAAGAATGCCTGCATTGGAAATGCAAAAAGCGTGAAAGGGAGAGAGATTTTTTTTTTTGTTTGAGAGGAGTCAAAGTTCCCAGAATATCAGTAACTTTGCAAATAGAGATAATAGTAAATACTAGGAAATGTTAATTGTAGGAAAACTAATCCTAAACTTACAATTAGATACTGGCATATCGCAATAGTAAAGACTTACCTAATAGTAAACCTACAATCCCCTGCAATAAACACTGGAGTATCCCAATAGTAGATGTGGAGCACTAACGAAAGGTACAAGTAGATAGGATGACCCAGTAGTGTAAATTAGTGTACAAATACACAATAGTGGAGACCTTAATAGTAAACCTTCAAGTAGATACCTTTATACATCAAAATAAGAGCTCTAGTATTAAAAGGGCAAGTAGACACTGGGAATCCTAATATTGGAGCGCTAATACTAAATCTACAAGCAGACACTGAGATATTACAGCAGTGTATATCTAATAGTAAACTGCAAGTAGAAAAATGGATAGTGGAGCACTAATGGCAATCCTACAAGTGAACACTGACAGTGCAGTATGTAACAGTACCTCTAAATTGGGAGCTATACTCCCATGTGTGGAGACTGTGATGCTGTCATACTGATACCCCAATATTGTAAAGCTGCAAAATCCCAAAACTTTGGAGACACATTGCAAACAGAAGGGGATGATGAGATTAAATACATGCAGCAAACATTCCTTTTTTTATGCCCACATGTGACGCTTATAATGACTCCCTCTTAGCAGGTGTACAGAATTTGGCACATAAATACTGACACCTCACAAGAGAGGCTGCAAGGACGAACACAGAGGTCTCATAAATATGGTTACTTTACTGTCCTATCATACTGTCATAAAACATTACAAAAAAAGCTGTGAATCCTACAGTGTTCTTAAGTGTGCCATAATGTGGGCAGATATGTGTTTAATGAGGTAATGCATTAAAATGAAAAATATATATGCATTTTATCCAGAAAAAAAAGTTCTATCATTTGTTCTATTTCATAGGAAATGATGTAATATATATTTACAGTACAAACTATTTACTACATATAACATTCATGTATTATCTGATATTATCTGACATCTATTAATCTAGCTATCCATCCATAATGTGCAGTATCTATGTATGTATTAATTGATGTATAAATGCATGTATCTATCTATGTATATGTATATACATATACATATATATATACATATACATATAATAGACATTACAGATATATGACATATACATGTTATATATATATATATATATATATATGTTATCTATCTATCTATCTATCTATCCATCCATCAACACATCTATCCCAGTTTACTACATTTTAGTGTTCCTTTAAGTACAGTCAGATCCCCTTTCTTGCTTGTTACCACTTGCTTCTTAGTGTATACAGGATATTTATCCTGTATTATTGCCACCTCATATATGCAGAGGCTGCTGTGCCGATGTGCAATTATATTCAGCCTATTACATGTGCCTGAGGCCTTCCACAGCCCATATTACCATGCACAGGAAACTGCCTAATTTTCCTTAATAAATGGACTATACAATTAAATGCAACAATTTCAGCTCCCTGCAACCTACGTCCTTACTATAGTGACCAAGGTGGTGAGGACTTACCAGAAGCGGGAAGGTGACATATATTATATGTTGGGTGCAGCCGCCTGGAGGATGCACAGACAGATGTAACCCACCGCCTATGCTGATTGTCAGCAACGCTATAGATTAGCATGGGGTCTGCACTGCACACATTCTGCTGCTGATCAATAGCTTCTACTCACAGGCCAGATGGTTTTGGGGGATACAGAAATAAAATAGTTTAAGCCCTAAAACTACTTTGTCTCCAGCATTTACTTTCAGTATAAACTTTATTGCGGTAGGATGTCCACACAACTCTATTTAATCGAATGTAAAAAAATATATATTAAATTATACAGGACAAGAAATAGCATTAATTATTTATTCAAGCATAATATAAAAAAAGGAAAGTATAGGAAAAAAAATCCTACTTTTTTATTTTAATGTCATTTATTATTTCTATTCATATCTATTATATTATTTCTATATTGTCTTTATATATGTGTTATTATTTAGGTACAGCAGCGTCATTTCTAAAACTCTTATTTTACAATTTTTAGGGATTATTTTGCATGTATTTTTTTTCAATACTGCATTGTGTAAATCTACAAAAAAAAAACAACAATCTTGCAATTACCATTGCATTTATTCTGCAGCAAGAGAAGCTCATTGAATGGCCATTGGCTACATTTTAAGCAGATGAATCAATAATTGTTGATGATGCTAGGGACCTGGCTGTATAATTGGGCACTGTAAATGACAGGTATACTAGTGGAGCTTGGTATATATATATATGTATATATATATATATATATATATACATATATATATATATATATATATATATATATATATATATATATACACAATACATGCATTTATCTTACAATTTCACAGCACAAAATATTACAGTTCTGTAAGAACTCCCTGGCTTTCTGCTGTATGGATTTACTATTGCACCTAACTGTGTATTCAATTATTTAGAGCGTTTCTAAGAGCACACAGCTTTTTAATTAGGCTTTCTGTAATATAAAGTAGTTGAATAGGGACAATGTGTAGACGACCACATTGGAGCATTTTTTTTTATAATATTGAAGTATTGACTTGTATTACCAATCACAAATTTAATTCCTTGTCATGTGACCTTGGCCCTGCACCAGATCTGCAATTAGGATGCAAAATGCCTCCATGAAGTTGAGTCTACTAGTATGTGTATATATATGTATTAGGAATAGATATTACCAGAAGCATTAAATAGGCTACATTGGTAAATATTACAGTGGATTTCGAAGAAGGTAAACAAGGAATATTACTTGAATATAGTTGGCATAGACAAGTAAATATATCTAAAATAGGTTTAGGTAGGTAAATACTTAAATGTATGGATATATTGATATAGATATATATATATATATATATATATATATATTATATATATAGAGAGAGAGAGAGTGAGAGAGAGAGAGAGAGAGAGAGAGAGAGAGAGAGAGAGAGTATATATATACAGAGAGAGAAAGAAAGACACATAGATGAACATTTCCAAATAGTTTTAGATAGGCTGATACTTAGAGGTATAGACTGATATATAGAGAGAGAGAGAGAGAGAGAGAGAGAAAGAGAGAGAGAGAGATGAATTGATACATAAATAGATATAAAATATCTACATAGCTATATAGCTACATAGAAAAAGATGAGGCCATGACTCCAGTCTCCATCATTTTCCCTACAGGAATCATTATCCCTATAGGATGTACCTGTGTATGCAGCAGTGTATGTGCTGCTTGTGTATACATGTGCATGAAGCACACACTGTATCTAGGGATCTCCTCACTCCTCCACCTTAGATGCTGTCATTCTTATTGTTGTGTGACCGTTGATATTTGCACACAATATTAGAGTGCCCCCTCCACACATGTTCACCCTCACAATGGATTGTAGGGAGCTGACAGTGGTTTGGAGATTTTGCAGTTTCCTTATTTCCTTGCCCAAGTTTTCTATAACAGCTGGAAGTGGTCGGAGAGGGCTGTCTTAAGGAGACCCCCTGCTCTTCCTTTGACAGCTGATCAAAAGAAAATAGGTCAAGCTTTTCAAACTTCTGTCCTCCCTTTGCTTAATTACTCTGCCTTTAAACAAAGGCAACATCTGCGCAACCTCAGCCAGCCCAAATCTCCAGAATGGGGAGCACCAACCTGCTCGTGAAGCCTCTGTCACTTCCAAGCCTGAGCTTCAGAGCAGGTCCTATTGTCCCCCTCATCCCAACTCGGGTGCCTTTCTCCTGCTCAATGCACCACATTGCTCCTATGTTCTGCTTCATACTGAGAGCTTTACCATGTGAATAAGGTTATTTGCTACCATATTGTCTACTGCAGAAACTCTTTTTTTTTTATTTGGAGTCTGTGGTTCAAAAGACAATGGATACTGAAAGGTGGACACTGTGACATTGATGAGTGATTATATTGGAGCCCAACTATCTATGACAATGGCCTGTGAAGCATAATGCATATGTGTATAGCTGAGTGGCTGTAATAAATACACATGGGGTTATGCAGATTAAATATTTTCATATAGTGATCCCATAATTAATACCATTTACCATAAATGAATTCACCAGCCCTCAAATTCTTGTGCAAATAAAAGTGTGCGTTCTATAAGGACAACATGGTTTAGATGTGATCTAGGGAGTGCAGTTAAGTGCACTTTAAATCACTTGTTTCCATTTTTTAAAAAAGGACACTGCATCTTTAAATAGTCCTCCCTGTCTCTTTCCCCTTGTAGAAGACTGGAGTAATGTGTGGAGACCTCTCAACCAACCTTGAAATGGGGCGCTCCGCCTCCGCCTGCGCTGATTGGCCGGGATGGCATCAGTGTGGTCGCTGATTGGAGGAGACGCCTGTCCGTAAAGGAGCTGTGTGTCCTCCTCAGTTGAGGTAGGTTGCGCTTTCAGCAAACCCATTCTGGACAGCTCCGGCTGCCTAAACAGAAGACGTAAGAGGAGGAGAGGGCTAGGACATGGCCAGGAGCAGCACTGGCCCGTCTGATAGAGCTCGCTGAGCAGCACACACACACTCCTTCCCCTGCCCCCAACCTGCACTCAGCACTGCACCCTGACACCCACTCACCCTGACACCCACTCACCCTCTAAGAAACCCAGAGGCCTTAAAACTGACCCACACCCACCCATGGACTGAATGAAGACCGCCTATAACGCCTTTAGATGCCTAACCAAAGATCTGGATGCTTACACCATGAACCCAGAGATGACAATGGACAGTATTGGCAGTTTGCATGGTGGAAACAGCCATGAGCAGGATCTGATGAGCAGCCACAGCCCTCACCATCACCGAAGGATTCACCAGGATCTCACTATTCCATCTTCCAGGTCAGCTATGGTCTCCAGTATGGCTTCAATCCTGGATGGGGCTGGGGACTACCGGCCAGAACTGTCCATTCCTCTGCACCATGCCATGAGTATGCCCTGTGACTCCTCACCACCTGGGATGGGCATGAGCAGCACCTACACCACCTTAACGCCGCTCCAGCCTTTGCCCCCTATCTCTACAGTTTCTGACAAATTCCATCACCCTCATCACCATCCCCATCACCACCATCATCATCAGAGGCTATCAGGCAATGTCAGTGGTAGCTTCACCCTCATGAGAGATGACAGAGGCATCCCAGCTATGAACAACCTGTACAGCCCCTACAAGGACATGACTGGCATGGGGCAAAGCTTATCTCCCTTAACTGGCACCCACCTGGGGAATGGTTTGGGTTCCATTCACAATACTCAACAGAGTCTCCATAACTATGGACCACCTGGCCATGAGAAAATGCTCAGTCCAAACTTTGATGCCCACACTGCCATGCTGGCAAGAGGGGAACAGCACCTCTCCAGGGGTCTGGGCACTCCACCTTCTGCCATGATGTCCCACATTAATGGGATGCACCACACTGGCCATGCTCAATCTCACGGGCCTGTGTTGACTTCCAGCCGTGACAGGCCGCCCTCCTCCTCTGGATCACAACTCAGTAACTCTGGACAATTAGAAGAAATTAATACCAAAGAAGTGGCTCAGAGAATCACTGCAGAGCTGAAAAGGTACAGCATCCCCCAGGCTATCTTTGCCCAGAGGGTACTGTGTAGGTCACAGGGTACCCTATCAGACCTGCTAAGGAACCCTAAACCTTGGAGTAAACTGAAATCTGGGAGGGAGACTTTTAGAAGAATGTGGAAATGGCTGCAGGAGCCGGAGTTCCAGAGGATGTCAGCTCTCAGGCTTGCAGGTGAGTTGTAAAGATGCAGTGCCCCTACCTTCACTAGCAAACATTGTGCCCACTGCCCGCTCTGTGCCACTGCAAACACCATGGCTTCTTGTAAATTACTACACTCATGCTTCAAAGTGGGCAAATGGTTTCTTTAAATCCATTGACTGAAATGTAGAAAGTGGAATTCATGCCATATAAATATTGGGCCCCAGAATAGTTTGCAGGAAAAACTGTAGTATGTGTGATGCAGAGCAGAACAGGCTACCTAATTTACACAGTAAGACAAGCAGCATTTGGTCTGCCAAGTTTTGCAGGTTTGTAATACACAGTGATAAAGGAGCAACTACTGTACATTGTATATTGTTGTTCTCTTCATTCAGCATGTTATTTGCTCATTATGCTGTTGCTACACTATAGACACCTGGAAAGGGGAGAAAAAATAAATAAATCTCAGGGCTTTCAATTGATTTTAGACTCCCCCCCTTAACATTGTTCATGTGAATTGTGTGCCTTTTTCTGCACCCTCTAGTGGTCAGTGGGTGAACTGTATCCATCCATTGTTCTGGACTGTTGTGTAAAAATGAAATAAAAAAAAATATACAAACAGATAAAGATATTTATTATGTGGTGTGCTGTTGGAAGAAATAATATTTTATAAAGATTGTGCTGCAATAGAAACATTTCTACTCGAGCTTTGAACATGCATGGTTTTGGACAGGCTAATTTGAATTTGTTAGTTTGGTATAGGGAGACTGTCATGTGGATATATATGTGTTAACACATGTTATAAATGTTAGTGTGAAAAAGATTTTGCATTCTGTATGGCTTCCATGGAGAACAAAAGAACAGTATAAAACAATGCACAGGGACTACAGAACAATGCACTATGACATCCATAGACAATGTCATAACCTCCTAAATAAGATTGCAGCAAAGTATTCATAGAAACTATCTCCTCCATGTCCTCATGCATGTCTATAACCCTTCAGAGCTTGTCTGCCTCCTCTATAATGATAATCATTGGTTATTGATTAAATAAAAATACACCAGATCAATGAGATATTTTTAGCTGCAGTCGGCTTCAGACACTCCAAATTCAGGAATTCATAGATGCAGCTTATATGTCACAGTCCTGCTTGTAATAATGACCTTTATACAATGCTATAACATGCAAGGCTGGCTGGGATCCTCTTGTCTGTAATATACTTGTGCCTGGCATTCTCCAGCTCTGCACTTGACAATTAAACTCACAGTGTTTGTCCTTTTCCACTTAATTACAAGCCTGTAAAAAAAAAAAGAAGAGGCCTCTGCTAGACAAGGAGAAGAGTCCTGGCTGCATGCAGGTCACGTATAGAGTCGTCACACTATAGGGGCTTGTTATCTGCTAGTGATATTAATCATTGGTTGCAAAGTGCTGCTGATAATATAATAGCTGCTTGTTTATAGATTTATCCCCGATACGTAGGAATATCCCTAATTTGCAGTAGTGTACACATTACATAGGAGACATTACTAGTAAATGTAAATATCCCCAGTATAGAGAGTATGGATTGATCCTCTATCAGCAGAGCTCACCGTGATCCTCTATCAGCAGAGCTCACCGTGATCTTCTATCAGCAGAGCTCACCGTGATCCTCTATCAGTAGAGCTCACCTCAATTCACAGAAGCATCCACTGCATGTGGAATTATCCTCAGTGCATGGACATATTACTAGTAAAATGCACACAATATGGAGGTATTCCTGATAAACAGAATTATCCTCAATACATAGAGATATTACTAATAAACACAAGTATCCTCAGTTCATGGATGAATTGCTAGCAACTACAACTAAATGCAGAACAGAGAGGTAGTACAGAGATCCAGTACAAGGGGTATCCTTGGTAATAGAAGTATTACTATTAAATGCAGGGATCCCCAGTGCATGCTAGTAAATATAAGTATCCCTAGTAATATACGTACTACTGGCATTACTGGTAGGTGGAAGCAAATCCAATGCAGAAAGTAATTACGGTACTTAGTAAATAGAGGTATTCCCAGTACATACAGGTATTACTAGTAAGTGTCAGTATCCCCGGGGTATAGAGGTGTTATTAGTACATGGAAATATCCTCAATGTATGGAATTATCCCCAAAATGTAGAAGAATAATGTAGAAGAATCCTCAGTATTCGGTGATATTATTAGTAAATAGAGGTATGCCCAGTGCTTATAGGAATTTCTAATACATGCAAGTATTCTCAATTCATAGAGGTGCTACTAGTATATAAGAAGGGTTTCCGTCACATAAGTATTACTAATAGATGCAAATATCCCTAGTTCATGGAGGAGTTACTAGAAAATATAAATCTCCACAGTAAGAAAGGTATTGGTATTATCCTGTAGTATCCCCATCGATGGAGGTATTACTAGTAAATAGAAGTATCCCAAGTGATGGAGGTATTACTAGTAAATAGAAATACCTCCAGTTTGCAAGAGGTATTACTAGAAAATATATATTTTCCCAGTAATAAAGGTATTGCTATATTGCTAGCAAATGGAAGTATCCTCAATAATGGAGACATTACTAGTACATAGAAGTATCCAGACTCCACAATATATTGTTATTGCTAGTAAACACTCCTCAGTACATAGAGGCATTATTAGTAAATGTAGGGATCCCCGGTAACAGAGGTATTACTAGTAAATGTAGTGATCCCCGGTAACAGAGGTATTACTAGTAAATGTAGGGATCCCCAGTAACAGAGGCATTACTAGTAAATGTAGGGATCCCTAGTAACAGAGGCATTATTAGTAAATGTAGGGATCCCCGGTAACAGAGGTATTACTAGTAAATGTAGGGATCCCCAGTAACAGAGGCATTACTACTAAATTTAGGGATCCCCAGTAACAGATGCATTATTAGTAAATGTAGGAATCCCCAGTAACAGGGATTACTAGTCAATTTAGGGATCCCCAGTAACAGAGGTATTACTAGTAAATGTAGGGATCCCCAGTAACAGAGGGATTACTATCAAATGTAGGGATCACCAATAACAGAGATATTACTAGTAAATGTAGGGATCCCCAGTAACAGAGGCATTACTAGTAAATGTAGGGATCACCAGTAGCAGAGATATTACTAGTAAATGTAGGGATCTCAAGTAACAAAGGCATTACTAGTAAATGTAGGGATCACCAGTTACAGAGATATTACTAGTAAATGTAGGGATCCCAAGTAACAAAGGCATTACTAGTAAATGTAGGGGTCTCCAGTAACAGAGGCATTATTAGTAAATGTAGGGATTCCCTGTAACAGAGGCATTACTAGTAAATGTAGGGATCGCCAGTAACAGAGGCATTATTAGTAAATGTAGGGATCTCCAGTAACAGAGGTATTACTAGTAAATGTAGGGATCTCCAGTAACAGAGGCATTACTAGTAAATGTAGGGATCGCCAGTAACAGAGGCATTATTAGTAAATGTAGGGATCTCCAGTAACAGATGCATTACTAGTAAATGTAGGGATCTCCAGTAACAGAGGCATTACTAGTAAATGTGGGGATCCCCGGTAACAGAGGCATTACTAGTAAATGTAGGGATCCCCAGTAACAGAGGCATTATTAGTAAATTTAGGGATCTCCAGTAACAGAGGTATTACTAGTAAATGTAGGGATCCCCAGTAACAGAGGCATTACTAGTAAATGTAGGAATCCCCAGTAACAGAGGCATTATTAGTAAATTTAGGGATCTCCAGTAACAGAGGTATTACTAGTAAATGTAGTGATCCCCAGTAACAGAGGCATGACTAGTAAATGTAGGGATCCCCAGTAACAGAGGCATTACTAGTAAATGTAGGGATCCCCGGTAACAGAGGCATTACTAGTAAATGTAGGGATCCCCAGTAACAGAGGCATTATTAGTAAATTTAGGGATCTCCAGTAACAGAGGTATTACTAGTAAATGTAGGGATCCCCAGTAACAGAGGCATTACTAGTAAATGTAGGAATCCCCAGTAACAGAGGCATGACTAGTAAATGTAGGGATCCCCAGTAACAGAGGCATTACTAGTAAATGTAGGGATCACCAGTAGCAGAGATATTACTAGTAAATGTAGGGATCCCAAGTAACAAAGGCATTACTAGTAAATGTAGGGATCACCAGTTACAGAGATATTACTAGTAAATGTAGGGATCCCAAGTAACAAAGGCATTACTAGTAAATGTAGGGGTCTCCAGTAACAGAGGCATTATTAGTAAATGTAGGGATCCCCTGTAACAGAGGCATTACTAGTAAATGTAGGGATCACCAGTAACAGAGGCATTATTAGTAAATGTAGGGATCTCCAGTAACAGAGGTATTACTAGTAAATGTAGGGATCCCCAGTAACAGAGGCATTACTAGTAAATGTAGGAATCCCCAGTAACAGAGGCATTATTAGTAAATTTAGGGATCTCCAGTAACAGAGGTATTACTAGTAAATGTAGGGATCCCCAGTAACAGAGGCATGACTAGTAAATGTAGGGATCCCCAGTAACAGAGGCATTACTAGTAAATGTAGGGATCCCCGGTAACAGAGGCATTACTAGTAAATGTAGGGATCCCCAGTAACAGAGGCATTATTAGTAAATTTAGGGATCTCCAGTAACAGAGGTATTACTAGTAAATGTAGGGATCTCCAGTAACAGAGGTATTACTAGTAAATGTAGGGATCACCAGTAACAGAGGCATTACTAGTAGATGTAGGGATCCCCAGTAACAGAGGTATTACTAGTAGATGTAGGGATCCCCAGTAGTGCAGGCATTACTAGTAGGGTGAAGCAGTAATCGTACATTATTAGTAAATGACTGTATCTCTAGTACTGGACGGTTTTCCTGATAAATGTAATTATCCCCAGTACATTATTATTATTTATTATTATAGCGCCATTAATTCCATGGCGCTTTACATGTTTAAAAAGGGGGTATACATAGCAAACTACAAGTACAATAATATGAACTAAAACGAGTGATCGACTGGTACAGGAGGAGAGAGTACATTAAGGTACTCCTAGCACAAGAAGGTAGTACATACATATATCCCACATGGTTTAAAGATTCCATAGGCCTCTGTAATATTTGGCAGTATCCCCAGTACATAGACTAATGCAGTGTATATTGAATTTTCCCAGGTCATGAAAGTGCTGGAGTAAAATAAGAGGTGACCCTAATAGTGAGACATCCCCATTACTGGGAGGCACCAGGACTATCCCCTGAAAATGGAGATAGTTATACTGGTAATTATCCAGTATATTCAGGTGTTGAATACACTGGATTAATTACCAGTATAACTAACTCCATTTTCAGTGGATAGTCCTGGTGCCTCCCAGTAATGGGGAGTGTCTCACTATTAGGGTCACCTCCTATTTTACCCCAACACTTTCATGACCTGGGAAAATTTAATATACTCCGCATTAGACATTGCATTTTATTGACTATAAGACTAAAATAAAAAATTGAGCAAAATTTTGTGCGTCTTAGACATGATATAAAAGGTTAAGATAATTCCCACATCACAAGGTAGCTGCACTGGTTAACCATTTGCTGTGATCACATTGCTCCGTGCTGCTTGTCAGGCTATTGTACGGCTGGATCTATGGATTTAGGGTATTGTGCGAATGAAGAGCCAGAGGGTGAACACAAGCCATTTCCATGAATTATTGATAGAAATCTCAGCTCTGTGGAGGAAGAACAGGGGTCATTTGCTTTGGGTTAAACAGGCAAAAATCTTGGAGGCTGGGGTCTTGTAGATCAGACGCTGTTGTCCTCTGCCCCCCGAGCTGAGACGCTTCTATTCAAGGTGAAAGAGCTGGTATTGCCCTTTACATTGAGCCGTGGTGATAAATCTCCTTTGTTCTGCTCTCCTATCTCCGGGAACGTCCTTGCTGGAAAATTAAAAAATAAGTGTAGAAATATCTACAGTAGGCGGCTTCCTCTTCTACGTGGCAGCCAGGCCGTCACGGGCGCCGTGCTATGATTGATTTTTTTTTTTCCTTTCTGAGTTGCGGAATGAGGTGTTGAATATTTATTTGGTACGGAGTGGGCTTGTTGCTGTTGTATTCTAATGGCGGGCCTTGTTTCTTCTCATGTTCCTTTCTCGATACATCCCCATGATTATCCCAATGCACTTAAGACCATTCCATCCGACCCAACTCCGCGTTTATTGATTTTGGATGAGCCTCCTACTGGCAGACCCTCAAGCCCACCCCTTAAAAATTGGGTATTACAAAATGTAAGTTGGGAGGAGAGCAGATTCTAAAAAAAAAAAAAAAATTCTAATGTAAAAAGAAAGTAAAAAAAAAATAATCGAAATAATATTATTAAAACATGTGATGAACTCTTTTTTTCTTTAAATTTATATATCATAAATATCCACTTATAAAATAAAAATGTGTATTATTTAGTGACTTATTATGGTCATATAATATTCACATAGGAGGGATTGAGAAGCATCTGTACCTGTGTGGCTGTCATTTTTTTTTCTCCTTTGAATAATTTTCAGTAATTTAGTTTTTGAGTATTTTTTGTAATTCAACTGATTTGTCTGCACATTATTTTTGGATTTATTTTCAGTATTGAATATGGATTTTTAAAAAAAAAAAACCTAATGATTTTCATCTATATTTTGACTTACTTTTAACCCATTGTTTCATACTGAGGACATTTTTATTTTATTTATCTAGTGCTGTATTTATCTATTATGTGTAATATATATATATATATGTATAGATATACAGTACATATATTATATGTATACATATATGTAGACATGGAAATGTATATGCAGATATTTAAATATATGTATATATATTATTAGGAATATTATACAATAATAATTGCAGCGTTACACACTTACACACACAGAGAAGATTTATATATATATTTGTCTATATATATATATTTATATATACATATATATATCTATATACATATATTTATATATATATATATATACACACATTTATTTTTATATAAAAATGTATATATACATACATGTACTTTTATATATATAAAATTTAAATAATATATTTTAAATCATTATTTCATTTTATTATGTATATAAATAGTGTATCATTTTCTTATATAGATATAGATGTGTGTATGTAAAATGTTAAATGTTAATAAGTATTTAAAATATTACAATTTTTTTTTAAATAATATTTAGAGATCACTAATCAGCAGTAATAATACTAATCATGATATTTTGTATATTTAGGGTACCATATATAAGTGTAGCCCTTACGTTGTGTGTATTTACCACCACCTGGCTTGCAGTGACGGTTTCTATACCTGTATCTACATATAAGGTGTGTGTCTGCCTGCAGCGGTGTTACGGGAGGCCTCCTCTGCCCCTTCCCTCAGATTTGGTGATTTTTACTTGGTCTATAGCACAGTTTCACGCCATCGTGACATAATTGATTGCTGGAATATATAGGGGGAAAAAAAAGTCTATTAATACTAGTGGCACGCAGTATACAGGCTGCACACAAGCAGTGCACACCAGAATAGCCCACAAGTCATTGATCTGCAACTCATCTGTCTTATTTCCAGTAAAGAGACAAAATAGACTTCCCAGAACCCCTCCCCCAGGACCCTGTAATACCCCTCCCCCGCTATAGCGAAACCCCCCGCGTACATCTCCATTTATATCTGATTGTGATTTCATATGGTAATGTCTGGGTGTATTATGTTATGTACATATATAGATATCTAGGCTTCATTGTATTTTATGCAAATAATATAAATTGTATCTACAGTAGGTAACAAGGTATATAGTGTATATTATATGCGTCAGTTATCTATTGTGTCTGATATGGAACATATATATAAAAACACAGTATATATATATATATATATATATATATATGTAGGATGGTGTGTGTATAATAAATTGATTGTATACAGTGTATATTCTATAAAAATATTGTATTCTATCTAATGTATATATATATATATATATATATATATATAAATAAATATATATACACACACTATTTAGATTGTATAGCATGGATATTTTGTATGTATAGATTATAGAAAGTGTATACTGCATATTAACATTTATATAGCATACAAAAATATCCACATTATACAATGTTAGATGCTAGATTTTTTTCTAACGAACAACACATATATATACACCTACTATACATTATACGATATATAGTATATGCATATTTAATATACACCTACTATGCATTATACAATATATGTATACATACATTATACAATGTATGTAAAGCGCTGCAGAATATGTTGGCGCTATATAAAAAATAAAGATTATTATTATATATAGTGTATATATATATATATATATAATATACACCTACTATACATTATACTATATATATATAATATACACCTACTATACATTATACAAACTATATATATATATATATATATATATATATAAAACATACACCTACTATTCATTATACAATGTATATATGTATAATATACACCTGCTATACATTATAATATATATATACATATATAAAAATAAACACCTACTATAAATTATACATTATACTATATATATATAATATACAGCTACCATACATTATACAATATGTACACACACAGTCATATATATATATATATATATATATATATATATATATTTTTTATATATATATATATATATATATATATATATATATATTACATACCTACTACACATTATATATATATTTTATACACTTTTTAAGAGATATACCAGTACATAAATATATATATATATCTCTTGCAAAGTGTATAATATATAGATTTATTGTATAATATATAGTAGGTGTATAATATATATATATATGTGTTAGAAAAGAAATCTATCAGCATTAGAGAACAGCAGTGCCGCCATGTACTCCTCTGACCCAGGGAGGTCATCATCAATGTACATCTGACCAGGCAGCTCTCCAGGATAAGTGATTAAACAGTAGGATAAAGAGAACCCCACTGTTTCCACCATTTATAGTGCTGCCTGATTTTGCATTTCTGTTATACACACAGTATACACCATATATTATATAAATCAGTGGTTTGCCAATATTTCTAAGTCAGGTATCCCCAAAGTGCAGTATATGCCATCAAGTCCTCCGCAGGGCTGTGATCATACACTGCGCTCCACAGTGTAAAAATATACCAGGAGGACAGTTAAAAAGAAGGTGTCTACCCCCGGGATAAGGAGAATTGAATTATGTTCCTATTTATACTTAGTATATATTGTACTTTATATATTATTTTGTGTGTGTGTACAGATATAGCATACAGGTGGACATCTGTAGGCTATGTGTATAAATTTGCGTATGGGTGTAAGTGTATATAGATACCTATATATATATATATATATATATATACATATATATATATATATGGGTATCTATATATATATTTTTGTTTATACATATATGTATATATACACATTTATGTCCCACATATACAGTATGTCCACATATATATATATATATAAACATACATACTCATATATATATACATTTATGTCCCATATATATGTCCACATGCATATATATATACAGTATATATATACAGATGCAAATACACGCACACATATATTTATATAAACACATGCGTTGTGTATCGGTGTACATATATATATATATATATATATATATATATATATATATATACACACACATATATACACGTACGTACACACAAACACATATATATATATATTTATATGTTCCATATATGTGTACACATGCATATATATATATATATTTTTATATACATATACACATATATACACACACATATATATATTTATATATACACATGCAGTGTGTACCGGTGTGTGTGTATGTATATATATACATATATATACATACACACAAACACACATATATATATGTCCCATATATCTGTACACATACACATACACATGCACACACACATATATATATATTTACATATATACACGCACATATATATATTTATATATGCACATACGTTGTGTACCAGTATATACATATATACACACATATATTCTGTATATAGTAGGTGGTATGTTCTGGGCTGTGGATCGTGGGTCAGTAATTGGAGAATACAGACAAGTCTTTGTGTGGGTCATAAACTACACACAATCCAGATAATGTCATCAGGACGTGGACTTTGTCTTCTCTAATCTTTCCTGGGGTTTAATAAGAGACTAATAATAACGCCCAGCGATAACGCTCCTCATTATAGGGTGGGCTCCCAACCAGGGCATTAACCCTTCCCCTGCCGCCTCATTACCAAATTCACGAAATTGTATTAACATGTGATTTTTGACCACATCTCAGCTCCATGTGCGAGAACTTAGCAAATACCGATGTGACGGCTTTATTAGTCTGGATTGATTAAAGCGACTGTAAGAAGTAGATTGTCAGCTCTTGGGGCAAGTCACGGTCAGGGGTTTGGAAGATATGGACGTGGCCTATGGTGGTTGCGGACGGGTCTCGTCATTGATTTGCATTTGTTAACCCTGTAGGTGCAGAGCTGCCGTCCTGTATGTTGAAGGGAGAAGGGAAACCTTTGTTATTGATTATATTGATCTTCCACCAAACCGCACAGTTACAGACCCCTGCGCTCTCTGTATAGCGGCGTCATGGGATAGATTATTGCTTCTTAACTCCTTTCTATCCTTTGCTGTGTATATTTGGCCGAGGTGAGACGTACTTAACGCCAACCGCCATACATGTACAGTTCTGTAATGTCGGGAGCTTAAGAGTTGAGGCCAGGATCGGAGATAACGCCTATCTTGGCTGTTTAACCCTTTTAAGTGCCATGATCAATAGCGAAACCGGCATCTAAGTAGTTACACAGCGAGCGCCCTTTGTCACTCCAACGGCACCACCCAAAACGTGACGACGATGGTTTTCTAGGGCAATCAAAAGCCTAACAAAGGCCCCAAGACTGCCACCTATGTACTCACATAAGGACTTCGCAGCTGAAGAGCCTATGAAGACAGCAAGTTACAGCGATCAAGTCCTCATAGCTCGACTAAAAAAAAAATATAATAAAATATTATATGATAAAAATATTATCAAAAAACAAGCCTTTGTTCCGTAAAAAATGATTTATTATGTCAAAAAGAAATAAAGAATTTAAAAAAATAAAAAACAAATATAGTTGTTGCCACCATAGCAACTATATATATATATATATATATATCTGGGGTATGAGCGCCACGTGCAGAAATCCCAGCACTTACAGCCTCGGCTGCTATCAGTGAGGTTATTAATGGTCGTCTGATGAAAGCTCTGCTGCTGAATGCACTTGGGCAAATCATCAAGATCCGCTGCTGGCAGCTCCTGTGTAATCACCAACCAATGACGTCCCAGACATGCTCGATGGGAGACTAGTCCAGAGACGCCGTAGGCCACGGTAGCACATTTAGGCCACATAGGCTACTCACATTAGAACCAGCAACATGTGGCCTAAAGTTGTCATATGGAATAATGGGTCTTGGGACACTTCGGAGAAATGGCTGCACCACAGGTTCCACCACTAAATCAAGGTAACGCTGAGCTGTTAGTGCACCTGGAATGAAGACTATAGGGCTACGGCTACCGTACATTATGTCGCCCCACTCCATAATCTCGGGAGTAAGACTGGTATGACGTTCCTTTGTAAGGTCCTCTTCATGGCGTTGCCACCGTGGACTCCAGACCAATCTCCGACTATCTTTGTGTCCAACACAAAAGCTGGACTCATCGCTGAAGAGGATAAACCTCCATCCCGACCTCTGTTACTCTATTCCAGCCTGCGGTCTCCATGTGGAGACCATGTGAGCAATGTCATGGAGAGGCCTTCAACAAGGGAATGTCACACTGGTCCTGGGGTGGCATAATGTATGGTAGCTGGACCTCTCTAGTCTTCATTCCTGGTATACTGAAAGCTCGGATTTACATAGATTAAGTCATGGAACCAGTGGTGCAACCATTTTTCCGAAGCTATTTTTCAACATGACGCCAGGCCACATGTTGCTCATGCCACTGTGAGCAGCCTAAACGTGCTACCATGGCCTGCAGCGTCTCCAGACTTGTCACGTCGTTTGTCACAATTGCACAAGATCTGCCAGCAGCAGATCTTGATGATTTGAAAACGTGCATTCAGCGCATCAGAATCTTCCTCAGACAATTAGGCTATATTTAAACGTTGCGTTTTTACAGCGTTTTTTTAATGTTTTTTACGCAAATTTTCAGATGCGTTTTACAGTACCAGCAAAGTCTATGACATTTCCGAAACCTCATGCACACACCTTGTTTTTTTTCCCTGACTATTTTGATGTTGCTTCTTACTGCCAAGAGAGCAGGTTTTGTCTGCTGAAAAAAACTCATCAAAAATGTAACGTGTGAACACAGCCTTATTAATAAATATTTTTTTATTTTTCTTGGGCAAAAGTAATAAAATATATATACAGTATACAAAACAAAAACGCTATATAAATTAACATGTCATTTCTTTACCACGGCAAACGCCACAAAATAAAATCCAAAAAAAACCCCAAAACGCAATGGCAGAATTGATGTTCTTAAAATGTACCCCAAAATAATGGCATTAAAAAATATATCTCACAAAGCACAAGCCCTCATATGGTTATGTCGACAGAGAAATAAAAAGACCACCATTCTTATTAGCAAAAAGAAGGTGTAATTCTCCATTATAGTCTATGAGAGAATCCCCATAGTGTATGACAGAGTGACCGTACATGTCAGCCTCCTATTTGCTGACAGTGGAGGCCGGACACCCTTGGTTACAGGAACAATAAGGTCTCTTCTCGCCTCCCTCAGACATCGACAATATATTGTTGTGGCCACCATGTTAAAAACCTACTTAACGTGGCGGCCATAACCAAATGTGGGGAGCAGTTGCTAACGGCAACCAGTAAAATTACCTGGATGACGGTGATAATCTTCGTGGTTGCTATGGGTAACATGTCCGCTTCTTGCCTATGGTAGTTTTTATACATGAGGCCCACCATGGTTTCTTCACGTTCCTGGATGTTCACGGAGGTCTTATGAATTACTTCCTTACTATTATTAATATTGGACAGCCACCGCGGTGACTGATAGGGGTTGTAGTTGAGTAATGTACACTAGGCCTCATCTGATCCATAGACCGATGGACGAGGTGTAGTCTGAGGACGTAGGAACTTATCTGGAGAATTTTGCAAGAGATATGAGATCAGAACTGATGTCCTTAATTCTGACCCCGTCTCTTGGTCCTGGCAGCGCCATGTCTACATTCAATTTACTGAATAGAATCCATCTATTATCCATGTAACATCTACAGTGGGGGAAATAAGTATTTGATCCCTTGCTGTTTTTGTAAGTTTGCCCACTGACAAAGACATGAACAGTCTATAATGTTAAGGGTAGGTTAATTTTAATATTGAGAGATAGAATATCCCCCCAAAAAATCAAGAAAATCACATTCTATAAATTAGATAATTTTTTTTTGCATTTTGCAGTGAGAAATAAGTATTTGATCCCTCTGGCAATACTTGGTGGCAAAACCCTTGTTGGTAGCACAGCTGTCAGACGTTTTTTGTAGTTGATGATGAGGGTTGCGCACATGTCAGGAGGAATTTTGGCCCGCTCCTCTTTGCAGATCATCTCTAAATCATTAAGCTGTCGCTTGGCAACTTGGAGCTTCAACTCACTCCATAAGTTTTCTATGGGATTAAGGTCTGGAGACTGGCTAGGACACTCCATGACCTTACTGTGCTTCTTTTTGAGCCACTCCTTTGTTGCCTTGGCTGTACGTTTTGAGTCATTGTCTTGCTGGAAGACCCAGCCACGACCCATCTTCAATACTCTTACTGAGTGAAGAAGGTTGTTGGCCAAAATCTCGCCATACATGACCCCATCCATCTTGCCTTCAGTACGGTGCAGTCGTCATGTCCCTTTTGCAGAAAAGCACCCCCAAAGTATAATGTTTCCCCCACCATGCTTCACGGTTGGGAAGATGTTCTTAGGGTTGTACTCATCCTTCTTCTTCCCCCAAACACGGCGAGTTGAGTTAATGCCAAAGAGCTCAATTTTTGCCTCATCTTACCACAGCACCTTCTCCCAATAACTCACAGAATCATCCAGGTGTTCATTGGCAAACTTCAGAAGGGCCTGCACATGTGCCTTCTTGAGCAGGGGGACCTTGCAGGAACTGCAGGATTTTAAACCTTTAAGGCGTAATGTGTTACCAATGTTTTTTTTGGTGACTGTGGTCCCAGCTGCCTGGAGATCATTAACAAGTTCCCCCCGTGTAGTTTTAGGCTGATCTCTCACCTTCCTCATGATCAAGGATACCCCACGAGGTGAGATTTTGCATGGTGCCCTAGATCGATGTCGATTGACAGTCATTTTGTATTTCTTACATTTTCTTACTATTGCACCAACAGTTGTCTCCTTCTCACCCAGTGTCTTACCTATGGTTTTGTAGCCCATTCCAGCTTAGTACAGGTCTATGTTCTTGTCCCTGACATCCTTAGAAAGCTCTTTGGTCTTGCCCATGTTGTAGAGGTTAGAGTCTGACTGATTAATTGAGTCTGTGGACAGGAGTCTTTTATACAGGTGACTATGTAAGACAGCTGTCCTATGCAGGTAACGAGTTGATTAGGAGCATCTAACTTGTCTGTTGGAGTCAGAACTCATAATGGTTTGTAGGGGATCAAATATGTATTTCTTACTGCAAAATGCAAAAAAAAATTATCTAATTTCTGCAATGTGATTTTCTTGATTTTTTTTTGGATATTCTATCTCTCAGTATTAAAATTAACCTACCCTTAAAATTATAGACTGTTCATGTCTTTGTCAGTGGGCAAACTTACAAAAACAATAAGGGATTAAATACTTATTTCCCCCACTGTATCTATCTATTATCTATCTATCTAGTATCTATCTATCTATTATCTATCTATCTATCTATCTATTATCTATCTATCTAGTATCTATCTATTATCTATCTATCTATTATCTATCTATTTATCTATCTAATATCTATCTATCTATCTATCTCTAATATCCATATTTAATAGCTATGTATCTATCTATCTTTAATATCTATCTATTATCTATCTATCATCTGTCTATTATCTATCTACTATATATCCCATATCTATCTATCTAATATCTATCTATAGTATCTATCTAATATGTATCTATATACAGATGCATCTCACTAAATTAGAATATCATCAAAAAGTTAATTTATTTCAGTTCTTCAGTACAAAAAGTGACAGTAATATATTATATAGAGTCATTACACACAAAGTGATCTATTTCAAGTGTTTATTTCTGTTAATGTTGATGATTATGGCTTATAGCCAATGAAAAGACAAAGTCATTATCTCAGTAAATTAGAATACTTTATAACAACAGCTTGAAAAAATGTTCTTAAAATCCGAAATGTTCTCCTACTGAAATGTACAGTACTGACCAAAAGTTTGGACACACCGTCTCATTTAAAGATTTTTCTGTATTTTCATGACTATGAAAATTGTACATTCACACTGAAGACATCAAAACTATGAATTAACACATGTGGAATTATATACAAAAAAGTGTGAAACAACTGAAAATATGTCTTATATTCTAGGTTCTTCAAAGTAGCCACCTTTTGCTTTGATGACTGCTTTGCACACTCTTGGCATTCTCTTGATGAAAATACAGAAAAATCTTTAAATGAGAAGGTGTGTCCAAACTTTTGATCTGTACTGTATGTTCAGTAAATTCCCTCAATACTTGGTCGGGGCTCCTTTTGCATCAATTACTGCATCAATGCGGCGATGTGGCATGGAGGGATCAGCCTGTGGCACTGCTAAGGTGTTATGGATGCCCCGGTAGCTTTGATAGCAGCCTTCAGCTCGTCTGCATTGTTGGGTCTGGGGTCTCCCATCTTCCTCTTGACAATACCCCATAGATTCTCTATAATAGTTTCTCTATGGGGTTAAGGTCAGGCGAGTTTGCTGCCAATCAAGCACAGTGATACTGTTGTGTGTAAACCAGGTATTGGTACTTTTGGCAGTGTGGACAGGGGCCAAGTCCTGCTGGAGAATGACATGACCATCTCCAAAAAGCTTGTCGGCAGAGGGAAGCATGAAGTGCTGTAAAATGTCCTGGTAGACGGCTGCGCTGACTTTGGTCTTGATAAAACACAGTGGACCTCCACTAGCAGATGACATGGCTCCCCAAACCATCACTGATTGTGGAAACTTCACACTAGACCTCCAGCAGCTTGGATTGTGGCCTCTCCACTCTTCCTCCAGACTCTGGGACGTTGTGGAGTGTGTCAATGACTGCCTTCTGGACATCTGTCAAGTCAGCAGTCTTCCCCATGATTGTGGAGCCCACTGAAACAGACTAAGGGACCTTTTTAAACGCTTAAGAAGCCTTAGGAAACGCTATCTAATCCAGGAATAAAAGCAGCACAAGTATAGACTCCTCATGTACGTATGTCTTCAATCACCAAACAGCTGGATCCAGGGTACAAATGCCAAAATAGACAGCAATCGGAAAAATATTTTTAAGAAAAAGGGACTTTGTTAGCTCATATATGGCGACATTTCAGCTAAGAAAACAACAAGTCATTCTCAAGCATGAGAAAGGGGCTAATAAAGTAATTTTGTCTGCAAGTAATTTTTCAGAAAGCTATTTAATTTTCTTTCTTTCTTTTTTTCTCTCTCTTTTTCTTTCTTCTCATATTCCATCTGTCTACATAGGAACACATACAATAAAACATCTAATAAAATAATCATTCCTTTTATCTGTGGGGAATTTGCCAGGTGCCGGATTATCAAACATTCTGGATCATTAGATGTCACAGGATTTATTAAAAGTCTTCTGATTCTGATTCCATAAAGTTACAGATTATCTTGCTGGAAACAAATGCCGGAGAGTCTGTGTATTATGTGTCTATACCGGAGTAAAGGACTTTCTCTGTGTTATTAGGGCAATCTCCGGTCCTGGATTTGTGACGCAGCGCTGCTCTGATGGAAGTGAGTCTACATGGCGCCTTATACAATCAGACTTATCTCGAGGAGTCATTAGCCTGTTAGCTACTATATAGATAGCGACATATGAGGGAGGGGAGCTGGGTGTTTGCTCTATAGAGAGCAAAGAGCAGAGTTCAGCCAGCGCGCAGTGTGCTAAAATGACAGACTTCTTGGTGGACCCCATTATAGATCAGTGGGGTCCGTTGTGGGCACAGTTGGTTTCTCCAACAGAATGTTTTGGTTACTATTAAAAATGGAAGCTACAATGTAGATGCAAGCAAAGCCTTAAAGAGGTCGTTTGGAGAAAACAAGTTATTGCTTATCCATATTATAGGTGAGAATTTACTGATCGTTGGGGGTCCGACGACTGGGGTCTGCACAGATCAGGGTACTTTTATGCCCATTAGAATGGCGTGGCAGAGTGCATACCGACCTCCTTTCATTCGCTCTGTGATGCCTGAAAAAGCTGAGCGCAGAGCTCGACAGCCCCATAGGTAATGGATGGAGAGGCGGACAAGGGTTCTCTCTCTGCAACGGTAGAAGTCTATCTATTATCTATCTATCTATGTATCTATTATCTATCTATTATCTATCTATCTATAATATCTATTATCCATCTATCATCTATCTATCATCTATCTATCATCTATCTATTATCTATGTTCTATCGATCTATCTATTATCTATCTATTATCTATCTATTATCTATCTGTTATCTATTATCTATCTATTATCTATATATCTATAATATCTATTATCTATCTATCATCTATCTATCATCTATCTATTTTCTATCTATCATCTATCTATTATCTATCATCTATCTATTATCTATTATCTATCTATTATCTATTATCTATCTATTATATATCTATTATCTCTATCTATATATCTATTATCGATCTATCTATTATCTATCTAACATCAATATCTATCTATTATCTATCTATCTATTATGTATCTATTATCTTTATCTATTATCTATCTATCTATCTACACCGCGTGCAGAATTATTAGGCAAATGCATATTTTGATCACTTCGATACTTTTTATACACGTTGTCCTACTCCAAGCTGCATAGTTTTGAGAGCCAACTACCAATTAAGTAAATCTGGTGATGTGCATCTCTGTAATGAGGAGGGGTGTTGACTAATGACATCAACACCCTATATAAGGTGTGCTTAATTATTAGGCAACTTCCTTTCCTTTGGCAAAATGGGTCAGAAGAGAGATTTGATGGGCTCTGAAAAGTCCAAAATTGTGAGATGTCTTGCAGAGGGAGGCAGCAGTCTTGAAATTTCCAAACTTTTGAAGCGTGATCACCGAACAATCAAGCGTTTCATGGCAAATAGACAACAGGGTCGCAAGAAGCGTGTTGGCCAAAAAAGGCGCAAAATAACTGCCCATGAATTGAGGATAATCAAGCGTGAAGCTGCCAAGATGCCATTCGCCACCAGTTTTGCCATATTTCAGAGCTGCAGCGTTACTGGAGTATCAAAAAGCACAAGGTGTGCGATACTCAGGGACATGGCCAAGGTAAGGAAGGCTGAAAAACCACCACCTATGAACAAGAAACATAAGATAAAACGTCAAGAATGGGCCAAGAAATATCTTAAGACTGATTTTTCAAAGGTTTTATGGACTGATGAAATGAGAGTGACTCTTGATGGGCCAGATGGATGGGCCAGAGGCTGGATCAGTAAAGGGCAGAGAGCTCCACTCCGACTCAGACGCCAGCAAGGTGAAGGTGGGGTACTGGTATGGGCTGGTATCATCAAAGATGAACTTGTGGGACCTTTTCAGGTTGAGGATGGAGTGAAGCTCAACTCCCAGACCTACTGCCAGTTTCTGGAAGACAACTTCTTCAAGCAGTGGTACAGGTAGAAGACGGTATCGTTCAAGAAAAACATGATTTTCATGCAGGACAATGCTCCATCACATGCATCCAACTACTCCACAGCATGGCTGGCCAGTAAAGGTCTAAAAGAAGAAAAAATAATGACATGGCCCCCTTGTTCACCTGATCTGAACCCCATAGAGAACCTGTGGTCCATCATAAAATGTGAGATCTACAGGGAGGGAAAACAGTACACCTCTGGGAACAGTGTCTGGGAGGCTGCGGTGGCTGCTGAACGCAATGTTGATCGAAAACAGATCAAGCAACTGACAGAATCTATGGATGGAGGCTGCTGAGTGTCATCATAAAGAAAGGTGGCTATATTCATCACTAATTTTTTTTGTTTTTGTTTTTGCATGTCAGAAATGTTTATTTCTAAATTTTGTGCACTGATATTGGTTTACCTGGTGAAAATAAACAAGTGAGATGGGATTATATTTGGTTTTTATTAAGTTGCCTAATAATTCTGCACAGTAATAGTTACCTGCACAAACAGATATCCTCCTAAGATAGCCAAATGTAAAAAAAAAAACACTCCAACTTCCAAAAATATTAAGCTTGGATATTTATGAGTCTTTTGGGCTGATTGAGAACATAGTTGTTGATCAATAATAAAAATAATCCTCTAAAATACAACTTGCCTAATAATTCTGCACAGTGTATTATCTATCTATCTATTATCTATCTGTCATCTATCTATTATCTATCATCTAACTATTATCTATCTATTATCTATCTATTATCTATCTATTTATCTATCATCTATTATCTATCTATTATCTATCATCTATTATCTATCTATCATCTAACTATTATCTATCTATTATCTATCTATCTATTATCTATCTATCATCTATTATCTATCTATATCTATCTATTATCTGTCTATATCTATTATCTATCTGTCCATCTATCCTTTAGATTTATCATATATTTTGACCAGTGCACAGTTGCCCATGTAGCAGTCCCCCCACATGTGGGCAGGGTCCTGTCACCGCAGGGTGGTCCGGCAGGCTAGTGGCAGTCTGTGGCAGGCCTGACCCCCCGAGAGGTCATCATCAGCATTGTGTTCATGGTGCAGGGGATGACACTACACCTAATCACACGCTTTGTGCTGTGTCCACTGAAAACATTGCATCAATTATTTATATTTCCACATTGCTGAATCATAGGGGGAGGAGGGGGCAGAATCAGCAGTTAGCGCACAGCAGTGAGCATGCTCCATGCAGTATATAGTATATGGGCTCACAGCACACATTGCCAGCTGCAGCCGTGGCCGCCACTGTACTGGATGCTCTGTCTGAATAGTGAACCTGCAGCTCATAAAGCACAAAGCCTCCACATCCCCATGCGCCATTCGCTGGCTGATCAGCAGCTCCACCTAGGGGCACAATGTGGCTGTGCAGCTCCTTTCTTTGTTGCCTTTTAGCATTATATTGTGTCTACCTGCACATCTGCAATACCTGATAAACCTGCAGCAAAGCAAGGGATTACCCCAACACCCCAGATAGAAAAGCCAATGTGATATAACCATGTATATGTAGCAGAGCTAAGTTTGTTAACCAATTATTATGTCATAATGTGTTATCTGTGGTTTTACACAGGACTGCAGTTATCTTAAAGGGATTGACCTCTTTCATAAAATATTTTCTACATAGGCTCATTTACCTTTATATACACAAGCAGTGCTTTACTTACTCTCCCCGGTCCAATGCTGTGTCTCTAATGCTGCCCTGGTCTAGGTTGATTGGCTGCAGTGTTCAACGATCGTTCCGTGAACTTAGATTTTGGGTCGGTGTATGGAGCGTAAAATGCTCTTGTGTGAACACGGCCTTAAACAGAATCTCTCTAGTAGTTTGCAACAATGTATCAATCTGGAGTCGAAGCTCTTTAGCTCACGATTTTATTTCCTAATCATTTCTGTAAAAATATGGTGTCCTGGACGACTGCTATAACTCATAGTTGTCACGATGCAGAGAAATAAAAAGCTTAAAGGGTTATTTCCATCTTAATAGATGGATATTATCAGATAATGCCTATACATAGCACTTTTGCAATTTATTGGCCATTAAAATTTGCAACTGTTCTTGAAATATTAAGGCAAAAGAAAAAGCGTTTTTTGCAACGTTTTTTTTCGCAGCTAAGACGCTGCATGCAAAATATAATGCAAAAATGCGACATAGAATGCAAAAAAATGTATTATTTTTGAGTGCGGATTACATGTGCGATTTGTCTACACTACATGTTTCATAAAGTTATTTTCATTCACCAAAAACGTAGCAAAAAAACCAAAACGCAGCAAACCAATTTTTTTTTTCTCGTTGCTTTTTATGGGTGAAAAAAAAGCTGCAAAAAAATAAAATTACGTGCTGCAGATTTCACGAACACTACGGCTGTTAATTTCGGTCAGGAAAAAAAAAAAAACGAGCTTGTACAGATCTCTGAGATCTCATAGATTTTGCTGAATATGTAAAACGCAGCAAAAAAAACAAAAACAAAAAACGCTGCGTGTGAACATAACTTTATACATTTCTTTCGATTCCAGTTTGTTGCTTAGAAGAGTAAGGATGAGCGGACCCTCGTCCAAATCGTCTACCAGAGCTGTCCCTGAACTTGAACCCGAACCCCATAGAAATCAATGGGGACCCGGACTTTAGAGCTGGAAAATCTCTCTCTCCACCCTGATCTGTAAAAATGGATGAACCCCGAGCTTTACAGTTTGGGTTCGCTCATCCCTATAGGAGACCGACCACCGCTGCTGTCTTACTTGTAAGCTCTGCGCCAATCCTGCCTGGGTTTTAGGAGGTAACAGCGCGCTCCTGAGATCCCGGCCGGCTTCAAAACAAGTTCTTACAAGCTCAATTGAAAAGAGCTTGTAAGCGCTGTGCAAGTTCTGCTGTCTAGCAGTGGTGGTCGGTCTCCAAGGAAACAAGCTGTAAACAAAAGAAAAGAAATCCGTTAGTATCTCAAGAACTGCAGAGGCTTTTTTGGAAAAGCAGATTGCAAAATTGCTTGTATTTACGAGCTTTTTCCGACAACACCCATTTATGAAGATGAGAATGACCCTTTAAATATGTTTGATCACAATCTGAACTCTGCTACATGTGAATTAGGAGTAAGTTTCCTATATATAACAGTTTATAATGTAAGGTAAAATCAGGAAACCAGCAGGTCTACGGCTTTTCAGCACCACGGACAGCGACTGCTGTCTCCTCTATATTACATCCATCCGTATATTGGCTCCGAGGGTCTTCTCATTATACGATGATTAAATTGATGAGCTGGCGAATTGAGTAATATGACCGGCTTTGGTTGGGGAAAATTAGACCCATGGTGGTCTGAAAATAATAATAAAAAACATATACTCCCCTAAAGGATGCTCGTTAATCCTCGGAACTCCTACCCATGTTCCCCCATCAGTCTCTTTGCTTCTTTTTATGTCGGGGGATGTCATAATACTGGGCCACTGATTGGTGGGCCATCCAATCTGCCCCCCGGTTGGCATGTGGGTGCTGCGGCTATTGAGTTGACGCTGATTGACTGTAGCGTTGCTTGATGACACTTGAAGAGGAAGTCAGTGGACTGGCGGGAAACAAAAGCAACTGTAACAAGTAATGGTGGGGGTCCGGAATTTCCGGGGTTAGGGTATGTGCACACAACCTCTGCACCCATCCAGTTTTTCAAGAAGAAGACTCTCCAGGAAAACGCCGGTGTTTTTCCTGAAGAGTCTTTCTGGACATCTTATGTTTCTTCCTTTCTGGTGGCTTTGACGCCAATGTTTTTTTTTTTTTGACCATTGTGTATACGATACTGAGCGCCTGAAGAATGAGCAGGTCACTTCTTTTATCCGATTTGCGGCTTTATGAAGCCTGAAGAGGTTAAAAGGAGCACAAAAAGATATGAAGATACGAACATATGTAAATTAAGTCGTTCGGACAATGCTATGTCTCTCACCTAGCCAAATCAGATCTCATACTTTGCACTGATGAGGGGCAACATCCCGAAACACCGTGTTTGCAAATTGAGATTTTGGTTTGGCTTTTATCGTAAGTCATATTGCAAGGATCGTTAAAGGGTCGATAATGACTTTTAGGATTGCTGCTTCCAATAGGTGGCGCTACAATTCTAGTCCTCTTTCTGTCTGAAGTGGCAGTTTGTATATTTAATTTCCCAGAGGAGTATGCATGGCTTACAAGTCTCCTTAATCTCACATGCCAGGCTTGGCTTGTCACTATCCACTAGGAGAAACATTACCCCTTAGACCTTAATTCCGCCTCGAAACCCACCCAAATGTCAAAACACCATTAAAAAATGCTGCATTTAAAAATCACTCGTATTTTAGCATGTAGTTTTATTAAAAAGAAATAAAACATCCGGGACTGGTTTACAAAATGTGTCCCATTCCAGCATTTTTTTTGTTATTTTAGCATTTGTTAGCTTTCAGTAATGTATGTACAGTGTGTACCGATCGCCGTCTTCTGCCGTTTCCAGCGCTGCTCCAATCCCTCTACTGTTTCATGTGACCTCAGCTATGTCTGGCTCTCATGGGGCTCATTAAGACCTCGGTATTTCTTGTAGGAGTTCTATCTGTGTTTTTCATGGACAGAACAACGTACCCATCATAGTCTATGGGGCTCTTCACATGTTTGAGTATTTTTGCAGAATGAGTGTTTCTCATAAAATAATGCAGACATGTCCGATTTTGATCAAACTCTATGGGTCCGTAAAAAAAAAAAAATCAGACAACACTCCGATGCCATCAGTGTGCAATCCGTGTGTTGTCTGTTAACCGCCATCATTTTTTTCTTTCATAGAAGAAAAATTGATGAAAATGTGATAGTAAAAAACGGACTCCAAGATGAAACCCTGATGGGTATCAGACCCAAAACAGTGACATCTGAATCAGCCTTTAATGTAAGTACATAAGAGCCTCGTTACATTGAGAAAGTAACTATGGGTGCACGTAAAAGACAATGGTGTGAGCCGGCCGGTTTAAAAAAGTGCCACATCTAGCTATTGGTTGTACCTGGTACCAAGGTCAGTCCCATTTACTTCAGCGGTGCTGAGCTGCATTACCAGACACAACCTATGGACAGCTATGGCGCTATTTTCTGGCAAGGAAAATTTTTTTTTTTCTAATGATGCACATCCCCTTTAATTAAAGGGACCCTTCAATTATAAGATCTGATTAATAAGGCAGAATGAGATGAGTATGGTCGGGGGATGAATGCTGCCGGGCTGCTTTTTTTCCTTTCATACAGCACAGTACCAATAGTGAGTTCCTTTAGGACAGTCTGTGCTGCTGCTATGACTAAGGGTGGAACTGCCACCTAAAAAATGTAAGCCTGTCCTGTTTACAGAGAATTTAAATAAAGCCATAATGTATTTTCTACGGATGCTGGTTGCACAATAGACCCTCGAGAAATGCAAAGCCCAGCAGACAGGAGCGCACAGTTCAGCAGAGAGGAGCGCACAGCTCAGTAGACAGGAGCACACAGCCCAGCAGGCAGGAGCGCACAGTTCAGCAGAGAGGAGCGCACAGTTCAGTAGACAGGAGCACACAGCCCAGCAGACAGAAGCGCTCAGCTCAGCAGACAGGAGCGCATAATTCAGTAGACAGGAATGCATAGCCCAGCAGACAGGAGTGCACAGCCCAGCAGAGAGGAGCGCACAGTTCAGTAGACAGGAGCACACAGCCGAGCAGACAGGAGCGCTCAGCTCAGCAGACAGGAGCGCATAATTCAGTAGACAGGAATGCATAGCCCAGCAGACAGGAGTGCACAGCCCAGCAGACAGGAGCGCACAGTTCAGCAGACAGGAGCGCACAGTTCAGCAGACAGGAGCGCACAGTTCAGCAGACAGGAGCACACAGTTCAGCAGAGAGGAGCGCACAGTTCAGCAAAGAGGAGCCCTCAGCTCAGCAGACAGGAGCTGTAACGGGTCTGGGAGGCGGAACCTCTGGGCTACTATACAAGGGAGCGGTCCTTGTAAGGGAGCGGGTGGCGACCAGGCAGGCAGTCACAGCAGGTGACCGGGACAGTCTCTGGGTGTACGGGCAGGAGGTCACGGCAAGTGATCAGGGCAGTCTCTGGAAGAACGGGCTGGAGGTCACGGCAAGTGACCGGGGCAGTCTCTGGAAGAACGGGCTGGAGGTCACGGCAAGTGACCGGGGCAGTCTCTAGGTAAAGGGTAGGTACGACCTGTGATGGCTGAACCTCCAGGTAGGCTAGCAAGGCAGATGGAGGATGTGTGCTCCCAGGTGAGCAAGCGAGAGTCTCTGGAATAGCAGGTGGTCACAGCACGTGACGGCGGAGCCTCCAGGTAGGCAAGCAGGCAGGTAGCGGAGAAGCGCTCCCAGGTGAGCGGGCAAGAGTCTCTGGAATAGCTGGTGGTCACAGCACGTGACAGCGGAGCCTCCGGGCAGGCAAGCAGGCAGGTAGCGGAGAAGCGCTCCCAGGTGAGCGGGCAAGCTGGTCCATAGACAGACTGACCGGAGTTGTAAGGCAGACCGTCGGACCTCAGGCAAGCAGGCAGGTAGCTGATGTGTGCTCCCAGGTGAGCGGGCAAGTTGGTCCTTAGACAGACTGACCGGAGTTGTAAGGCAGACCGTCGGACCTCAGGCAGGCAGGCAGGTAACAGGAAATCAGGCAGGATTAGGACAGCAAGCTGGCAGGAATCTGGCAGGTAACTGGCAGGTAACTGGCAACGGGACCTGAGGGCTGAAGCAGAGTAGAACGGTGCAACAACATTGCTCGGGCACCTCCATTTTGGAGGAGGTGCCTTATATATGGTAAAGTCCTCCGGCCATTGGCCGGGGACTCCTTAGGACGGCGCGCGCGGCCCCTTTAAGAGGGAGGGAGGGCGCGCGCGCGCCCTAAGCACAGTGGCCGGGAAGGAGCGCGCGCTGCCGGCAGAGCGGGAGAGGGACGCCGGGCACGGAGCAGAGCGGTGAGGGGAACAGCGTCCCTGCCTAGCAGAGGGCAGGGACGCCGGCACTACAGTACTCCCCCCTTTAGGCCCCCCCTTTTTTAGGCCAGATAGAAATTTAGCTAGGATGAGAGGGGCATGGATGTTCTCCCGGGGCTCCCACGTTCTCTCCTCAGAACCAAACCCCTTCCAATCTACCAGAAAAAAGGTCTTTCCTCTTACCCTTTTGGTGGCAAGAATGTTCTCTACCTCAAACTCGTCTTCAGCAGAAACCGGAGCAGGAGGCGTACCTGTAGACTTGGAAAAAGAGTTAAGCACCACGGGTTTGAGGAGAGATACATGGAAGGAGTTAGGGATCCGTAAGTTGGCCGGGAGTTTCAATTTATAGGCCACCGGGTTGATCTGACTGATGACCTCCAGAGGACCGATGAACCGAGGCCCTAACTTGTAAGAAGGTATCTTGAGTCGAACATATTTAGATGAGAGCCAGACTTTATCCCCTGGACGAAATTGTGGAGGATCCAGGCGTTTTTTGTCAGCGTGTCTTTTCATACGCTCGGATGACAGAAGGAGTGCGGACCGGGTACTCTCCCATATGGAGGAAAATTTGCTAACGAGAGATTCCGCAGCCGGGTTGTCCACAGAGGTGGAGACAGGAAAAGGAATCCGAGGATGCTGACCAAAGACTACAAAAAACGGGGATTTGGAGGAGGATTCGCTCTCGTGATTATTATAAGAGAACTCGGCCCATGGTAGGAGATCAACCCAGTCAGAATGGTGGGCATTAACGAAGTGCCGGAGGTAACTGGTCAGGTTCTGATTGATCCGCTCCACTTGACCATTGGACTGTGGGTGGTAAGCGGAAGAGAAGTCCAGGGTGACGTCTAGTAGTTTACAAGTGGCTCTCCAGAAACGTGAGGTGAACTGTACCCCACGATCCGACACGATGTGGAGGGGCAGGCCATGAAGACGGAAGATGTGGCGGATAAAGTCTTTAGCCAGCTCGGGTGCAGACGGAAGGCCTGGCAGGGGAATAAAGTGAGCCATCTTGGAAAAGTGGTCAGCGACCACCCAAATGACCGTACAACCGGCAGAGACGGGGAGATCAGTTATAAAGTCCATTGCTATATGCTGCCAGGGGGCAGCAGCTACAGGAAGCGGAAGGAGGCGTCCGGCTGGCAGATGTCTCGGGACTTTGTTGCGGGCGCAGGACACACAGGCAGAAACAAAGTCTATTATGTCCTTGTGCAGGGTAGGCCACCAATAGTGCCGGGCAATAAGCTGGAGGGTCTTTTTCTGACCGGCGTGGCCAGCTAGTTTAGACGAATGGCCCCAGTGTAGGATCTTCTCCCGATCAGGTACTGAAACAAACGTCTTACCGGGAGGGAGACGATTTAGACTCACGGGAGCCACCTGCATTACTCTGGCGGGATCGATGATATGTTTAGGTTCTTCCTCGAGATCGGACACCAGAAAGGATCGGGACAAGGCGTCTGCTTTGACGTTTTTGTCAGCCGGGCGAAAATGAAGAACAAAATCAAAGCGAGCAAAAAACAAGGACCACCGGGCTTGGCGCGGGTTAAGTCTCTGGGCATGCTGGAGGTAAGCCAAGTTCTTGTGGTCAGTGTAAATTATTACCGGATGAAGAGCCCCCTCGAGTAGGTAACGCCACTCCTCCAACGCCAGCTTGATGGCCAATAACTCTCGGTCTCCTATGGAATAGTTGCGCTCAGAAGAGGAGAAGAGTTTGGAGAAGAAGCCACAAGTTACCATTCTCCCGGAAGATGATTTTTGAGTAAGTACCGCTCCGGCTCCAGAGGAGGAGGCGTCAACTTCCAGGAAGAACTGCTTGTTGCCGTCCGGGCGATGCAGCACCGGGGTGGAAGAGAAGGCCTGTTTTAGGGAAAGAAAGGCCTCCTCTGCTTCGGGCGGCCACTCTTTGGGATTAGTACCCTTACGGGTGAGCGCGGAAATTGGGGCAGTCCGGGAAGAGAAGTGCGGGATGAAGAGGCGGTAATAGTTGGCGAAGCCCAGGAACCGTTGAATAGCCTTCAACCCCTCTGGTCGGGGCCATTTCTCGATGGCAGACAGTTTCTCAGGATACATTTGTAGGCCGGTCTGAGAGATAATGTAGCCCAGAAACGGAAGCGAGGTCTGCTCAAAGAGGCACTTCTCATATTTAGCGTAGAGATGGTTCTGCCTGAGCCTGAGCAGGACCTGACGAACATCCCTCCGGTGAGTCTGGAGATCCGGAGAGAAGACCAAGATGTCGTCCAGGTACACCACTACGCAGGAGTAGAGAAGGTCCCGGAAGATGTCATTGACCAACTCTTGAAAGACGGCAGGAGCGTTACAGAGGCCAAAGGGCATTACCAGATATTCATAGTGGCCGTCCCGGGTGTTGAATGCCGTCTTCCATTCATCCCCCTGACGGATACAAACCAGGTTGTACGCCCAACGGAGGTCCAGTTTGGTGAAGATTCTAGCCCCCCTCAGACGATCAAATAACTCCGTAATGAGCGGAAGGGGGTACTTATTCTTCACCGTGATCTGGTTAAGGCCTCTATACTCTATACAGGGACGGAGAGAGCCGTCCTTCTTTTTGACGAAAAAGAAGCCTGCTCCCGCCGGGGAGGTAGATTTCCGGATGAATCCCCTGGCCAGATTCTCCTCAATATATTCGGACATCGACCGGGTCTCAGCAGCGGATAATGGATAAATATGCCCACGGGGAGGAGAAGTACCAGGTAACAGGTCGATAGGGCAGTCGTATGGTCTATGAGGGGGTAGTGTCTCTGCCTCCTTTTTATTAAAGACATCAGCATAAGACCAATAAGGAATCGGAAGTCCAGGTAGATTAGCTGGGGTAGGAGAAGGACGGACGGGATGAACGGGAACCAGACAGGTCTTATGGCAGCCCTGTCCCCAGCGAAGTGCTTCTCCGGTCTGCCAGTCAAGAACGGGTGCATGTTTCTGGAGCCAAAGTAGGCCTAGCAAGAGGGCGTGAGAGAGTCCAGGCAGAACATGGAAGGAGATACTTTCAGAATGCAGCATTCCCACCTGCAGAGTAATGGATTCGGTGATGAGTTGGATGGGGCGTGGTAAGAGCCCCCCATCCACGGCAGCAACAGACAAGGGTACAGCCAGAGGTTTGGTGGGGATGCGGTATTTCTCTACCAGGGACTGTGAAATAAGATTCCCGGCTGCTCCAGAGTCCAGTTGGGCTAGTTCGAAATAACGGTTCTCCCCGTAGACGATTGAAACTGACAACAGCAGGGATGGAGAGGATTTATTCTTGTCTAGGTGGACCTCTCTGAGCGAACCTAGACACAGGCGTTTCCCGACCTCTCCGGGCAGGCACGGATCCGGTGCTCCTTACTGCCACAGTAGAAGCAGGTCCCCTCGGCACGGCGTAAGTCCTGACGGGTCTTGACCATCTTGGTCTGGTCGACCTGCATAGGCTCAGGAGGGTGTACCTGGTTAGAGACAGAAGGAGTGACGGGTTTCTGAAAAGTAGGAGCTAGACGTGGTAACCTCCTCTCACGGGTGACCTCTCTGGCACGCTCCTGGAACCGTAGGTCAATCCGGGTGGCAAGAGTTATTAAGTCATCGAGAGTGGTAGGAATGTCCCGACCGGCAAGTTCATCTTTAATACGGCCGGACAGACCCTCCCAGAAGACGGAAACCAGAGCGTCGTTATCCCAGGCCAGCTCCGAGGCAAGGGTACGGAACCGTATGGCATATTGGCCCACGGTGAGACTTTCCTGACGGAGGCGTAGCAACGATGATGCGGATGAGGTCTTCCGTCCGGGTTCGTCGAAGACTTTCCGGAAAGCCGTGAGAAAAGCAGGCAAATTGGACACCAGGGGGTCTCCTCTCTCCCATAGAGGATTTAGCCAGGCCAGGGCCTCCCCGGTGAGATGGGACATGATGAATGCAATTTTGGCTCGGTCGGAGTTAAACTGGTGGGACAATAGTTCAAAGTGCAGGGTGCACTGATTTATGAAGCCCCGAGCCTGGGCTGAGTCGCCTCCGAAGCGAGGAGGTGCAGAAAGCCGAGGTCCGGGGTAGGATATCATGGTGTTAGTGGACAGCGGAGCTGCCGGATTGCGAGACATGGCACTGGCGGAGGTTGTTGGTGGAACAGTCAGAGTGTCCAGGCGAGTATTGACATTCCGCAGGTGACCCAGGATGGACTCCTGTTGGGACCTTTGACGGGACAGTTCATGACACAGGTCCGAGAGCGAGGGAGCTTGGGTGCCACCGGGTTCCATGGCCCGAGCAAACTGTAACGGGTCTGGGAGGCGGAACCTCTGGGCTACTATACAAGGGAGCGGTCCTTGTAAGGGAGCGGGTGGCGACCAGGCAGGCATTCACAGCAGGTGACCGGGACAGTCTCTGGGTGTACGGGCAGGAGGTCACGGCAAGTGATCAGGGCAGTCTCTGGAAGAACGGGCTGGAGGTCACGGCAAGTGACCGGGGCAGTCTCTGGAAGAACGGGCTGGAGGTCACGGCAAGTGACCGGGGCAGTCTCTAGGTAAAGGGTAGGTACGACCTGTGATGGCTGAACCTCCAGGTAGGCTAGCAAGGCAGATGGAGGATGTGTGCTCCCAGGTGAGCAAGCGAGAGTCTCTGGAATAGCAGGTGGTCACAGCACGTGACGGCGGAGCCTCCAGGTAGGCAAGCAGGCAGGTAGCGGAGAAGCGCTCCCAGGTGAGCGGGCAAGAGTCTCTGGAATAGCTGGTGGTCACAGCACGTGACAGCGGAGCCTCCGGGCAGGCAAGCAGGCAGGTAGCGGAGAAGCGCTCCCAGGTGAGCGGGCAAGCTGGTCCATAGACAGACTGACCGGAGTTGTAAGGCAGACCGTCGGACCTCAGGCAAGCAGGCAGGTAGCTGATGTGCGCTCCCAGGTGAGCGGGCAAGTTGGTCCTTAGACAGACTGACCGGAGTTGTAAGGCAGACCGTCGGACCTCAGGCAGGCAGGCAGGTAACAGGAAATCAGGCAGGATTAGGACAGCAAGCTGGCAGGAATCTGGCAGGTAACTGGCAACGGGACCTGAGGGCTGAAGCAGAGTAGAACGGTGCAACAACATTGCTCGGGCACCTCCATTTTGGAGGAGGTGCCTTATATATGGTAAAGTCCTCCGGCCATTGGCCGGGGACTCCTTAGGACGGCGCGCGCGGCCCCTTTAAGAGGGAGGGAGGGCGCGCGCGCGCGCCCTAAGCACAGTGGCCGGGAAGGAGCGCGCGCTGCCGGCAGAGCAGGAGAGGGACGCCGGGCACGGAGCAGAGCGGTGAGGGGAACAGCGTCCCTGCCTAGCAGAGGGCAGGACGCCGGCACTACAGGAGCGCATAGTTCAGTAGACAGGAATGCATAGCCCAGCAGACAGGAGTGCACAGCCCAGCAGACAGGAGCACGCAGTTCAGCAGACAGGAGCGCACAGTTCAGCAGACAGGAGCGCACGGTTCAGCAGACAGGAGCGCACAGTTCAGCAGACAGGAGCGCACAGTTCAGCAGACAGGAGCGCACAGTTCAGCAGAGAGGAGCGCACAGTTCAGCAAAGAGGAGCCCTCAGCTCAGCCGACAGGAGCGCATAGTTCAGTAGACAGGAATGCATAGCCCAGCAGACAGGAGTGCACAGCCCAGCAGACAGGAGCACACAGTTCAGCAGACAGGAGCGCACAGTTCAGCGGACAGGAGCGCACGGTTCAGCAGACAGGAGCGCACAATTCAGTAGACAGGAGTGTACAGCCCAGCAGACAGGAGCATACAGCCCAGCAGACAGGAGCATACAGCCCAGCGGACAGGAGCACATAGTTCAGTAGACAGGAATGCATGGCTCAGCAGACAGGAGTGCACAGCCCAGCAGACAGGAGCGCATAGTTCAGTAGACAGCAATGCATAGCTCAGCAGACAGGAGTGCACAGCCCAGCAGACAGGAGCACACAGTTCAGCAGACAGGAGCGCACAGTTCAGTAGACAGGAGCACACGGTTCAGCAGACAGGAGCGCACAGTTCAGTAGACAGGAGTGTACAGCCCAGCAGACAGGAGCATACAGCCCAGCAGACAGGAGCATACAGCCCAGCGGACAGGAGCACATAGTTCAGTAGACAGGAATGCATGTCTCAGCAGACAGGAGTGCACAGCCCAGCAGACAGGAGCGCATAGTTCAGTAGACAGCAATGCATAGCTCAGCAGACAGGAGTGCACAGCCCAGCAGACAGGAGCACACGGTTCAGCAGACAGGAGTGCACAGTTCAGTAGACAGGAGTGTACAGCCCAGCAGACAGGAGCATACAGCCCAGCAGACAGGAGCATACAGCCCAGCGGACAGGAGCACATAGTTCAGTAGACAGGAATGCATGGCTCAGCAGACAGGAGTGCACAGTCCAGCAGACAGGAGCGCATAGTTCAGTAGACAGCAATGCATAGCTCAGCAGACAGGAGTGCACAGCCCAGCAGACAGGAACTCACAGCCCAGCAGACAGAAGCACACATTTCAGCAGACAGGAGAGTACAGCCCAGCAGACAGGAGTGCATAGTTCAGTAGACAGGAATGCATAGCTCAGCAGACAAAAGAGTACAGCCCAGCAGACAGGAGCGCATAGCCCAGCAGATAGGAGTGCTCAGCCTAGCAGACAGGAGCGCATAGTTCAGTAGACAGGAATGCATAGCCCAGCAGACAGGAGTGCACAGCCCAGCAGACAGGAGCACACAGTTCAGCAGACAGAAGCGCAGAGCCCAGCAGACAGGAGCACACAGTTCAGCAGACAGGCGCACACAGCCCAGCAGACAGGAGCGCACAGCCCAGCAGACAGGAGCGCACAGCCCAGCAGACAGGAGCGCACAGCCCAGCAGACAGGAGCACATAGCCCAGCAGACAGAAGCGCAGAGCCCAGCAGACAGGAGCGCACAGCCCAGCAGACAGGAGTGCACAGCCCAGCAGACAGAAGCACACAGTTATGCAGACAGGAGTGCACAGCCCAGCAGACAAGAGAGTACAGCCCAGCAGACAAGAGAGTACAGCCCAGCAGACAGGAGTGCTCAGCCCAGCAGACAGGAGCACATAGTTCAGTAGACAGAAATGCACAGCCCAGCAGATAGGCGTGCACAGTTCAGCAGACAGGCGCACACAGCCCAGCAGACAGGAGCGCACAGCCCAGCAGACAGGAGCGCACAGCCCAGCAGAGAGGAGCGCACAGTTCAGCAGACAAGGATACAGCTCAGCAGACAGGAGTGCACAGCCCAGCAGACAGGAGTGCACAGCCCAGCAGACAGGAGCACTCAGTTCAGCAGGCAGGAGCGCACAGCTCAGTAGACAGGAGTGCACAGCCCAGCAGACAGGAGTGCACAGCCCAGCAGACAGGAGCACACAGTTCAGCAGGCAGGGGCGCCCATCTCCTGACTGAACAGGAACAAAGAACAGCCTTTCTAATGACTCGTGTCTACTGAGCTGCACACTTCTCCAAGGTCTTATGTGCAGTCGGTGGAGGTCTCAGTACTTGGACCCCCACTGATCAGTAGGTAATGCAAGTGTCTGCTAGAATCAGAAAAATCAGGAAGAAAGTTTAGTTACTCTACAAGCCTTTTTACATGATCTGAGTCCATAAAAGCAACTGCTTATTGTGGCTATCTACTCTGATCAACAGACTAGGGGTTCTGAACAAGAATTTCTGCTTTTAGGAGTCCCCAATGTACTTATGGAAAGTGGTTAGCAATGCCTTTAGCACTGAGGATGGGTGGGCGGTAGGGTTGAGCAAAATGAGTAATAAGCCATAGCGCCTACTTCAGTAGTCCTTAGCAGTCGGACCAGACATCCTTCTACCTGCCGGAATTCTCGACCCCTCTTTTGATTAGTAGGCTGCCTGGCGCGACATCATAGGTGCATCGTATCACAACGGTCACATCCTGCCGGACCTGAGTATGCTGGCAGGTAGAAAGAGGTTCTCAAGGCTCGCGTCCGGCGGCCATGGACTACCAGGTTTCTGCAAACCTAGTAAGTGGCAGCATGGCCACTATTGCTTCACTTTTATGACCACTAAATGGAAACTATTCCTGGAAATCCGTGGCTCTTCACGGCATGCAGTTTCTTGCTGATACCTTCCCTTAGCCATAATTGCGTCACCCAAAAATAAATGTAAAAAAAATAATATTTTTTACAATCCATTTCATCCATTTCTTAGATTCTCCAGTTTTTCATGTTTTATTTTTTTATTTTTTTCAATCCAGGATGCACTTATGATACGAGTTGGTTACAATCTGAGGCCTGTTCTCGTAGTCCAGCGCATCATTAATAATTCACACGCGGTACGAAGCTCTCTGCTTTCTGCCAGTCCGTAATACAATATGTTATAAATGTTGGCATGATGACCGATTGGAAATAAATTATTCAAAATACCAAAGTCCCGGCCCCTCTCGGCAGATGTAGATTTGTCATTCACTTTATCACATCATTAATTTAGTTTAGAGGGAACTGGCTGAGGAGGAGAAGTAATGAGTGACATAGCCGGCTTCATTCCGTCTCAGCTCAGCGCTGAAGCTCATTTATGCAGCAAATGAAAGGCGATGAAGTCATTAACGGAACTGGCTCGCTGGAACATTATCGAGCTTCTGAAGGATTTTTTTTTTTTTTCGCCCGTGCTATTCGTTCACAAATTTATTGATTGGTATAGAAGTCTGTTTGATGATCTGGTTCGCATCTGCAGAAAATTTAGGGAGTGCATGGGTAATTCTGCTAATAATAGACCATAGGCAACATTTATAAAAAAAAGGAAAACTAGCGGGGAAAACTCATAAAAAAAATCTGAAAATATGGAGCATAGGATGTGGACCATATTTTCTTCGAGTTTACCTTCGATAAGAAGATTATAGGGTGCGCTGTTGACGAAAATCCCAGTGATCGGCTGGAATCTATAGAAGAACAAGTGTTTAGTTTCTCTGCAGCACCACTGCTGGAGGAATGAGGTATTACATTTTGTCCATTGAACTCAGTGAGGAGTCTGTGTAATATTCAGTCCTCCAGAGTAAGAGGGGTTATGATTGGCTCACCCCTTATGTTAACTCATAATACCCTAATAGGGAATTTAGAAATATTTTTTTTTAACCCCAAAAAACCCTTTAATGTTGGCAAATTGTCCTCAGAGAGTAGTGGTGTTCTTTATAGTATATAACTATATCAATCACATTGGATGTAGCACAATAGTGTAAAGGGAAATCGAATATGGGTTTATAAGAAGGACCAAATCCATGTTTGGGTAATCGACTACTTACTGAAGCATTTAGTACAATGATCAATTATTTGGGAGTGGAGAAAGCCATTGACTATGATAAAACAATTGCATTCATTCATCATGTCAGGGTCAACAGTGTTGGGTCAGTGGGTGATTTATATAGAAAATATATGAACCCTATCATTAGATAGTAGTTTGTTTTTTTTTCGTTTCTCCCCCTTTGCCGTTAGTAAATTTAGAAAGAACTGGTCAATTTTGGGTTTACTTTCTTTGTTTCCAATCTTTTGGGTGGTAAAAACTAACATAAATTATTACGTATCCCACTATAGACAGTCAAGACCCCTGGAGATCACAAGCACAGGGGTCCCAAAGTCCTCCCTATGAATGGTGCTGGATCTAGTTCATAGACTCTTAGAACTATGGCCTTGATTCATCATTGCAGTTTCTCCAGTTTTTTGAGTAATTTGCTCCTTTTTAGTGGCTTTACTATTAGCACCTTATTCTCTCCTTGCGCCACTTTTTACGTTGTCTTTTTTTTTTAGTCTGTTTTTTATTTTTCCTTAACACCTTTGCTCGTCCAGATGTTTTAAACAAATTCGTGAAATACAATTTTTGACAAATGTTGTAATTTTTTTGGTGCATCTCACTCCACTTTTCCCCCCCGGAGAAAGATTTCTGGAGGAGTTTTCAATATGGTGTGTTTGTTGCGACGTATTAAAAGATTTGCGGTTTTTAGTGTTATAAAGGCGCAAAACTAGTTAAAGAACAAAAACAAGAGCTTTTTTGATTTTGCGACAAATTTGTGAACCGCCTCTGCAACGTTGAAGAATTTGGAGCAGAAAATGTCAGCAAATTGCACAAGACAAAACAAGAAAAGTGACTTCAGTAAATTGCAAATGATAAATCTGGGCTCCCCCATAACTTTATTCACTTAAGGTACTCAGGGGCATCCATTCTCGTGATTGTTGTGGGTCCCTGTGATCATACATTCGTCTTTTATTCTGTATCTGGAAAGATTAGAGGAAAGTTAACCAAACCTATTTTGGTGGGAACAAATGACTAATGTGCATGGGGTTGTCCTACGTTTTCCTAATGGTGGCTGTTAAAGGGGTGTTCTCAAGTTTAAAAGTTATGTCCTATCTAAAGCATAGGGGATAACTTTCCAAATGCTGGGGGTCCGAACACCATGGCACCCACTGATCCAGAGACTCGGGACTCTAAAGAGCCTGTCTGAATGGAGCAGAGGTCAGTCATGCTCACTAACGCTCCCTTCATTCTTAGGTGGGCCAAGATCAGCCAAGTGAATGAATAGAGTGGTAGTGCACATGATCGACCTCTGCTCCATTCAGTCAGGGCTCTTTAGAGTCCTGGTTCTCGGGATCATTGACAGCTACAGCGGCTGGACACCCAGTGATTGAAAAGTTTTCTATAATTTTTAAACTTGAGAACACCCCTTTAAGGGAAAGGATCGGACTTGTTGGATTTCCGAAGGAAAATATGCCACTAAAAGAGGAGTCTGCCAGCAACTAATTCCCTTCTCCCCATTAAAAATGGCCAAGCCTGATGTCAATAAAGTAAAAATAGTCAGAAAAATAGGTATCAGAGCTGTATGGCCACCTTATTTCTTATCCACTGTCAATCAAAACTACAAGTTCCTTTAACTTACAAAAATTGGGTGAGCTTCTTGATAAACTGGTTTATTTTGGAGTGTGATAATTTTGAGATATAGGACTTTTTTTACACAGAGCTGATTGGCATAGTGAACGTTATCTCGACATTGGACTTGTGATGGTGCTGGGACTTCTGCTCTGAGAGGAGAAGGAAGAGCTGCTTCACTCATAAGACAAGAGAAAAAGACGAGAATGCAAGAGTTGTGATATTATGCTAGATTCTGGATTTGGTGAGGTTTACTGTAGAAGGAAGAGCCACTTCACCCATAAAACAAGAGAAAAAGACAAGAGAATGCCAGAGTTGTGGGATTATGGTAGACTCTGGATTTGGTGAGGTTTAGAAGGAAGAGCTGCTTCACCCATAAAACAAGAGAAGACAAGAGAATGCGAGAGTTGTGGGATTATGGTAGACTCTGGATTTGGCAAGGTTTAGAAAGAAGAGCTGCTTCACCCATAACACAAGAGAAAAACACAAGACAATGCAAGAGTTGTGGGATTATGGTAGACTCTGGATTTGGTGAGGTTCAGAAGAAAGAGCTGCTTCATCCATAAAACAAGAGAAGAAGACAAGAGAATGCGAGAGTTGTGGGATTATGGTAGACTCTGGATTTGGTGAGGTTTAGAAGGAAGAGCTGCTTCACCCATAACACAAGAGAAAAACACAAGACAATGCGAGAGTTGTGGGATTATGATAGACTCTGGATTTGGTGAGGTCTAGAAGAAAGAGCTGCTTCAACCATAACACAAGAGAAGAACACAAGACAATGCAAGAGTTGTGGGATTATGGTAGACTCTGGATTTGGTGAGGTTCAGAAGGAAGAGCTGCTTCATCCATAACACAAGAGAAAAACACAAGACAATGCGAGAGTTGTGGGATTATGGTAGACTCTGGATTTGGCGAGGTTTAGAAGGAAGAGCTGCTTCACCCATAGCAAGAGAAAAACACAAGACAATGCGAGAGTTGTGGGATTATGGTAGACTCTGGATTTGGTGAGGTTCAGAAGGAAGAGCTGCTTCAACCATAATGTAGCACCCTGAGGATTCGGCTGCTACAGGAGTATTGCACCTCAACCCAGAGGTGTGATATTCCACTCCCGGGTAAGGATGGAGTGTGGAACTGAGCTCGGTAGGCTGCATGCACTACACACATCCCATTTCCGGGGAACAGGCCGACGGTACTCCCACTTAGAAATGTGCAGGTACGACCGAGTCTGTTCCTGGCTGGAGTGGGAAGGGGGTGGTACATCCCAAGTAGTGTAGGGGCAGATAGGGGGAGCAGCCTGGGTAAAGATAGGAGCTCATTGGGTGCTGGTCACCTGAGCTCACACATAGAGGGTGTATATAAGGTGGGCACCAACTAAGATCAGGGTCAGATGCAGAGAACAAGACAGCTGCAGAGGAGCAGACAGCAAGCAGAGAGGAAGTCAGCCTGCAGCAAGAGAGAGACCCTGAGTGAGAGAGGAGCAAAGAAGGAGTACCCAGAGGGGAAAACAGAGAGGACCCAAGAACCCAAATTAAAGCACTGGGTGAGGAGTCGGCACAGGGTACCGGAACCCAAGCTGGTGGGGGCAGAAAACACACCCCAGCCAGAGACCGGAGGCCGTGGGCAGCATCTGCCACGGCCACCCATCACATCCACCCCGAAGGCACACCACATGAAGGGTCAGGGAACCCAAGGCCAAGGGTGTCCCAACAGAAGGCCCGAGGGAGCTGGACCTAGGTGGATCCCTGGTGGGGACGGCCAGAGAACGGGACAGAAGGAGAGCTCAGGGCCACGCTCCGGACTTGTTTGGGGGTTGGCTGGATCCAGGACCTGGTGGACGCAGCACGGCTCGGGTGGTCACTCGGAGCTGGAGTGACCAGTACAACATCTGCAGTAAGTAAACACCCTTAACTGCACAACCCGACTCTGTCTTCATTGCCGTCTGCACTGCACCACCACAACCCCCATCCTCTGCACCTGTCCTCCCTGAGGCTATACCCCTCCCGTTGGGGGTTATCCCACCAAGCTGCGCACCCACCATCAGCCTCAGCGGACCCTGCTGCAGCGGCGGCCACAGTGACCACATCACAACGGGTGGCGTAGTCGACACAAAAGAACTCTTAATAACATCTGTAGGACTGCCACATAACACTGAGCTTGACGCCCTGGGCACGGTGCCGGGTCACAGCCGCTCGGAGACTACAACCCCCCATCTGATCCGGTGCCGGGTATTCCCCTCAAAAAGGAATATGTCCCAGGGGGCGCGTCAATAACACAAGAGAAAAACACAAGACAATGCAAGAGTTGTGAGATTATGGTAGACTCTGGATTTGGTGAGGTTCAGAAGGAAGAGCTGCTTCAACCATAACACAAGAGAAAAACACAAGACAATGCAAGAGTTGTGGGATTATGGTAGACTCTGGATTTGGTGAGGTCTAGAAGAAAGAGCTGCTTCACCCATAAAACAAGAGAAAAACACAAGACAATGCGAGAGTTGTGGGACTGGTTTCTTGAAAACCTGATATTAGGAGCTGCACCTGCCCCATAATGATGGCTAAAATGAAGGGTGCATCCAGTTTATGGATATGTAAGCCCTCTCTCCTCCAAAAGAAATTAAAAAAGTGAATATGCAAGAAGGTCTATTGTTGGGTGTTTTCTTTGCTTGAAATCTCACAATTACCGTATATATATTCACTGTTCTATCAAGCGCGTAATAGTCGCCCCCATCCCCCATTACTTTGTGTGACGGTTGCTCAATATTGTAAACGCTTGCGTGTTTTATTTCACCCTACAATAATGGTTTTGCTCAATATCCTGATGGCTCTGATGGTTTAGTCACCCTTCCCCCCACATCACGTCTCCTGCAGCCGGCTGAATATTGCTCTAATTGAGCAATCAGATTAGCTTAATTACTCCTCACTTTTACACAATGGTGGCTATCTAATTGTAATTCCTGCACTGGAATCAATTCAATTAAACCTATTTTTTTTTTTTTTTGTGGTCGAGGCAGATCTCTTTGCAGATATTGCAGACTTATTCCTGCCTTGGTCTGGTGAACTGTCGGAAAACTTAGATAAAAAAAAGGAAGAGATAGAATTTCTGCAGATATAAGGCCGATGCTTTTAACTAGTTTAGGTGGGGCCGTGCACTGCTTTGTGGCATTTTTCTGCATTTCTCCCCCATTTCTTCATTGTGTCTGTTTTTTGGAACACTGGATGACAACTAGTTCGGCCTCCATTATGGTGTTCACCCAGATTTGCTGGGTCTCTTCTTATCTGGGTAGATAAGTGTCTACCGAGACCGCGATCTCCTCCGACTCCCCATACATATGCATGCACGTCTGGGCTGAGCATCCATGTTCACATGTCCAGTAATCATCCGTTAGGCCACGTTCCCACTATCAGTATTCAGTCAGTATTTTTTCTCAGGAGTTGGAGCCAAAACCAGGTGAGGAACAATCAGAGAAAAGGTAAAATGGAAACAAGTCACCAATTCTGCATTTATCACCCACTCCTGGTTTTGGCTCCCACTCCTGAGAAAAAATACTGACCGAATACTGACCAAATACTGATAGTGGGGCTGTGGCCTTTGAATGGATCCAGCAGCAATCTGTTGGCCAAAAAGTTGTGCAGACACAACTTTTTTGTCTGTTTTTTAAAAACTGATTTCAGCTGGATCCGTTTTTTTTTTAACACTGAAGTCTATGGAAAACGGATCCATTAAACTACCATCAGTTTTCTTCCATTTGAAACTGATCCAGTAAGCAAAACACGGATCCTTTTCAAATGAAAGAAAAATGGATGGCTAATTAATGGATCCACCTTTCATCTTTTTGTACTATTTGTAACACTATTGCCGACACCCCTGCATGGTTCCCCTTCCCATTCCATGCATGGACTCCAAAATGCTCACTGCCCGGCCCAGCGGTGTGTTCCCTGCTTCCTGGTCTGTGCGTGCGCGCCGCATCTCCCAGCGCCACGCCTAGTACGCTCGTGCATGCTCCTCTGCTCTTAAAGGGGCAGCGCACGCATATAGTGAAATGCCTTCGGCCTATAGCTGAGAGGTATTTAGTGTTACTGTTCACCTGCAAGATGGCTCCCAGTCAATAGCTGGGTGGCATCTTGAATAAAAAAACTCGCCAAGTAACGCATTGAGTCATTAAGTACTATTAAACACTATTGCAGACAGTGCAGGGGGAGAGGTTCCTGCTGCAGCCAGTTGTTTTACAGTTAGACACAGGACTTTAGAGCGAAGAGCATGGCTGTTCTCCTGGGACAAAGAAAATATTTATTTTTGTATTTCTAAGCTTTAATTGCAATGCGAGGCAAAATAGGATCAAAGGAAAGAGGAGGAGGAATTGCTGGGATATTGTTATTTTCTTGTGTGCATTTTCACTGTTAAGTGTTTCTTTAACATTGACTTCAATTGGAAAGTCATCCTAAAAGTTCTAAATAGTGCATGCCAAATTCATGTCTCTATGTAGCACATGCTCAGAAGGAACAGCAGCAACATGGAGGACATTATACAGCAGAACTGAGCAGTGTAGCTGTGAATCCAGCACTGGAGTGAGATAAAACACTAGACAGCAGCATATTCACTGTGTGTCTCTGCCTTTCTATTGCTTACTATGTTCCTCCCTCCTTCTACCTACTCTAGACTTCAATAGCCAGATGTAATCTGGTCCTTCAGTGAGATGGTGATCTGTTTTGTCTTGGGCAACAAGTATTTTAGCAGTTTTTCTGAGTGAATGATGGTTTTAGAAGGCAGAAGGGGAGAAGAAGTGTCTCAACATTGAAATTACAACACCAAGAAGGAAAACTGGTAAAATGATGGAAATCACAGGATGGATAGACAAGTTCTTGATCTGCAAACGACAACATTTTTTTAAAAAACTTCTGGATTTATTCAGTTTGGAGTATGAGCCATGTGCAGAAATCTCGGCACCTCCAGCCTCGGCTGCGATCAGTGAGGTTATCACTGGTCATCTGAGGAAGGTTCTGCTGCTGAATGCACTTGGGAAAATCATCAAGATCTGCTGCTGGCAGCTCCTGTGTAATCAAGTCCGGAGATGCTGCAACCATGGTTGCACATTAAGGCCACGCAGGCTGCTCACAGTAGCATGAGGAACATGCGGCCTGGAGTTGTCCTATTAAAAAAACGGCTCCTGGGACACTTTCATGTTCCCCTGTGAAGGCTTCTTCATGGCATTGCACACGTAGTCTCCAGATCAATTAATCGCATCCAAGCCAAAAGCGGGACTCATCGCTGAAGAGGACAGACCTCCATTCCAGTCTCTTGCTCTTCTTGCCTTGTGAGCAGCTCAGCAGAACATTGTCCGGCAGGTACAGCGTTGGTAGCCCAGGGGATTGCTGTGCATGCAGCTTAATACATACATTGCATTTCTAATACCGATATTAGACAAGACTTAAAGGGGTTTCTCCCGTTCAAAAAACTTTGGGCTATAAGCTGCTGTAGTTTAAAAAAAAAAAAGAGACCGAGCCGCTATGTTAACTGATTGGCTGCAGCGTTGACGACATGATGTCATGATGGACAAAGTGAGACCTTGGCGACTCAGCACTGCCCCCTGGGGGTGGGGGAGTAATACTCAGTTTGCCTTTTTTATACCTACCGTAGTTTATACTACAGTGTTTTCTGAAAGGCGTTAAGGTTGGAGGTGTGAAGTTATATGGGGGCGTACAGCAGAATGAGCGCAGCTCTGCAGTGATACACGTGCCATAGCCAGCCATGACAACATGTTTATTTGCATCCGCCGTCAAATAGCTTCATGTTACATAATGGTTGTGTACACAGCGGACTACTTAACCTGATTTATATTGATCTCAATTGCTCTCGGTTATGCATACTTAATTCAGAGAGGTAATCAAATTGATTTTAAGGCCCAGTTTTTACAGATCATACCAACATACAAATCCACATGGCTTCCCTAATGAAATGATATGGTGGACGCAGCGCACCCTCCTTCCCTGGCTCACGGTGTCCATTGCAGGGCTACGGCTCCCTCTATTGTGTAGAGTCCTGCTGAGACTGCACTTTCCCTATGGGGAGGGGGAGGGGGCGTCACGTGTTTTCTTGTACACACGCTAAGCACATTGCTATGTTATCACTCACATGAAAACCAAAGAAGCCTCTCTCTTCCAGTCTATAAAGACTCAAGATGCTTTGATTAATTACCCATTACGGTAACCAGGCTAAATGCTTCACTGACGATTGTTCCAGAATTCATGCATTTACCGATCCCCCTCCCCCATCACATGAACAGCAGAATGTCCGTAGGAAATATGTATCTGTGGGTAAGTGATAGATAAAGATAGATACTGTAGATAGACAGATAATAAATGATAGATAAATAGATAATAGATAGATAATAATAGATGGATAATGATAAATAGACCGATATATAGTTAGATAGATAGAGAAAAGAAAATCAGCACTTTTCATTCACAAATGGTTGCAAAGCCCAAGGTGGTCACAAATAACTCTTGTATACAAATCCAAAAAATGGAGTTCTGCCCCCATTTTTTGGATTTGTAGATAGACATGAGATAGCTAGATGATAGATAGATAGATAGATAGATAGATAGATAGATAGATAGATGCATGGCTTGTGAAAGTATTCACTCCCTTGTTATTTTTTTGGAATTTCAATTTTTTTGAGGGTTTGCATCAGTTCCTGTAAAGAACATGATATCACTAGACTCAGTCCTAATCTGATAAGAAGTCAGAGACCAAGTATATTCAGCAAATTCAAAATATTTATTTAATAAAATACATAGACAAACATGATACCAACATAAAAGACATCTCCAACTGTGAGGGATCCAATGTATACTACAGTAGCCCAAAAGTTATAAATATGGCATAATGCCTATACTGCTATGTAATATAAATCTGCACGTGATGAGTAAAGATAGCCCTAAGAGTGCAGGTATGCATAAACAGTATAAAGCATGGTAAACATACCTATAAATAGTAACGAAAGTAGGCAGCCGTATCGTGCAGCATCCCTCTACCCCAACGCACGTTTCATCATTGTGACTTCCTCAGGGGATATCTTTACTCATCACGTGCAGATTTATATTACATAGCAGTATAGGCATTATGCCATATTTATAACTTTTGGGCTACTGTAGTATACATTGGATCCCTCACAGTTGGAGATGTATTTTATGTTGGTATCATGTTTGTCTATGTATTTTATTAAATAAATATTTGCTGAATATACTTGGTCTCTGACTTCTTATCAGATTAGGACTGAGTCTAGTGATATCTACATCTTTATGTTGGTTCAGCAATTATATTTATAATGTTAGGACTTTAAACTGTGTTTTTTTGATATATACCTGTAAAGAACATGCCTACAACTGTGAACATTTGGTTTTCTTTTTATTGTGAAGCAAACAACAAATAGGACAAAATAACTGAAAACTTCAGTGTGCATAACTATTCACCCCCTAAATTTAGTACTTTGTATAGCCTCCTTTTGCGGCAATCACAGCTGCAAGTCGCTTTGGATAAGTCTCTATGAGCTTTCCACATCTTACCACTGGGATTTTTGCCCGTTCCTCAAGGCAAAACTGCTCTAGCTCCTTCAAGCTAGATGGTTTCCTCTGGTGAACAGCAATCTTCAAGTCTGACCACAGATTCTCAATTGGATTAAGGTCTGGGCTTTGACTAGGCCACTCCAAAACATTTACACTTTTCCCCTTAAACCACTGGAGTGTTGCTTGGGTCATTGTCTTGTTGAAGGTGAACCTCCGCCCCAGTCTCAAATCACTGACAAACTGAAACAGGTTTTGCTCAAGAATATCCCTGTATTTCGCACCATCCATCTTCTCCTAGACTCGGACCATTTTATCTGTCCTTGCTGCTAAAAAACATCCCCACAGCATGATGCTGCCACCACAATGTTTGACTGTGGTGATGGTGTTCTCGGGGTGATGAGCTGTGTTGGTTTGGCGCCAGATATAGTGTTTACCTTGGTGGACAAAAAGTAAAATTTTGATCTCATCTGACCATAGCACTTTCCTCCAGACATTTGGGAAGTCTCCCATGTGTTTTTTTTGCAAACTCAAAATGAGCCTTACAATTTTTGTGTGTAAGTAAAGACTTTTTTCTGCCAATCTTCCATAAAGGCCACCTTTATGGAGTGTGCAGCGTATGGTGGGTGTATGGACAGATACTCCAGCCTCTGCTTTGGAACTATGGAGCTCTTTCAGGGTTACCTTTGGTCTCTGTGCTGCCTTTCTGATTAATGCCCTCCTTGCTCAGGCTGACTGTTTTGGTGGGCGCCCTCTCTTGGCAGGTTTGTTGTGGTACCATGTTCTTTCCATTTAATGATAATGGATTTGATGGTGCTGTGGGGGATCATCAGAGATTGGGATATCTTTTTATAACCCAATCCTGACTTGTACTTCTCAATGACTTTGTCCCTGACTTGTTTGGAGATCTCCTTGGTCTTCATGGTGGTGTTTGGAGATCTCCTTGGTCTTCATGGTGTTGTTTGGAGATCTCCTTGGTCTTCATGGTGTTGTTTGGAGATCTCCTTGGTCTTCATGGTGTTGTTTGTAGATCTCCTTGGTCTTCATGGTGTTGTTTGGAGATATCCTTGGTCTTCATGGTGTTGTTTGGAGATCTCCTTGGTCTTCATGGTGTTGTTTGGAGATCTCCTTGGTCTTCATGGTGTTGTTTGGTTAGTGGTGCCTCTTGCTTAATGGTGTTGCAGCCTCTGTGGCCTCAGAAAAGGTAAAGTGTATATACTGACAGGCATGTGACACTTAGATTGCACATAGGTGGACGTCCTGTCACTAAGCATGGGACTTATGAAGGGAATTGCTTGCACCAGACATGTTTAGGGGCTTCATAGCAAAAGGGGTGAATACGTATGCCATGACAATTTTTAGTTATTTGATTTCATAAATTTAATTTTTGCCTATATTTTTCTCACTTCACTAATTTAGACTATTTAGTGCTGATGCATCGCACACAAATCAGATTACAAAAATATTTAAACACAGGTTGTAATGTAACAAAATAGGTAAAAAGCCAATGGGGGTGAATACTTTTGCAAGCCACTGTAGATTGATAGGAATGTAATATAGTATATTGCACAGTGCATTGTAAATAATAATTTAGTATTTGCTGCAGATTTTTTTGCTGCAAAAAATATAGTATTGGTAGGAAAAATAGTGCATGAAATATGCACATTTTTGCCATGTTTTTGCACGCATCCTTTTTCCCATTCCTTTGAATGGCAAAAAGTCTGAAAGAATTGACACTCTGCAGCTTTGAAAAAAAAAAAAAACGCTTCGAATGTTCAAATCTGAAAGGAAAAAATAAGCAGTGTGTGAATAAGAGTTCAGAAATCTCATTCACTCTTCTGATACTGTAAAATGCTGCGTTTCGTCCGCTGCAAAAATGCATAGAAAATCGAAACGTGTGTACAAGATTTAACATAGTACAATATACTATAACATGAAGTAAAATATTACAGAGGAACAGAATGATATAGTATAGGATAGTGTAATATAACACACTTTAGTATAGTATAGCACACCATAATATAATATGGCGATATGTAAGATAATACAGAATAACAGTATATTATACAATAGCATGGCATAATGTAATATACTGTAGCGTAGTATAGTGATATAAAATATACTATATGTAAGGTGGCTAACAGTTGCATAGTCGATGGGAGATATGTATCACAGAGATGGCTGTCCTCTATGTTGTAACCCGGAGTGTTGCTCTAGTGCACGTAAGCACTAAGAGAACTGTTTGGTGCACCTGGGACAGGGTTACGGGTAGTTTGGAGAGACGGGCGGGTCCAGCTACCCACATACCTTACCTCTGGGTGTGGTTAACAACCTATAAAATGGAGGCCGTTGTTTGGCTCATGGTCTGTGTGTTTGGAGGGAGAAGGCCTCCTGTATGTTGTTGTCTCAAGACCGAGCCAGGATACTGGACGCTATCCAGCCTGTGTGCCCGCAGGACTGGCTAAGCAGAAACTTGCTTAAAGGACATTTTACTTTGTTTTGCCTGAACTAAAGTCTGTTTGTATTCCCTTTTTGCTTTTTGGTTTATGAAGTAATAAACCGACATGGACATTTAAAGAAACATGCTTCCTGTTTGCTTCCCGTCGCACCCAAGTGAGTAAAAAACCTACATATAGTATAGGATGGTATTGAAATATTTTGTATACTGTAGTATAGTATAACATATAGAAAAATATACTATCGCAATATGTAAAATAATGCAGAAAAGCAGCATAACATAGTATAACATAGCACAGAATAACGTAGTATAATATCACATAGCATAAGACTCAACAGCATAATGTAAATCAATGTAGCGTAGTGTGATATATTATGGTTCAGTATTGCAGACTATAATACAATATAATGTAGAATTGTACAATAAATGGTATAACATAGGATAATGTAATATTATATAGTAATATATAGCAGAATTTCATACAGTACAATATTGTATAGTATGGCATAATGAAAAATAGTAAAGTATTTCTGTGGGGTAGTGTGCCTGGCGCAAAGTGTGTTGTGGGGCACCTGGGTCACTCACTAAAAAGGAGTGTGGCTTAACGTGTGACACAATGCGCCAAAATTGTGCCACAACAAGTCTAGCACAAAGTACGCCAACTAACGGGCGGTGTAAACTTAGACTAGGCAGTCTTAACATTAGATAACATGAACCACTTAGATAAATCTGGTGTGACACCGAGTCACTTCTCACGGACAAGCCGTGAGATGGGAAAGTCAAGGAGTCTGAGGTCAAATGGCAGGAGAGTACGTCAAAGATATATGGGTTAAGACAAACCAATAGTCTAATGCAAAGTCCGGGGTCAGGCAACTAAGGTCAGAGTACGTAAAAGGCAAAAGCAAAAGGGTTAATACAAACGAGTAATCAAAAAGGCAAATCCAAGGTCTGACAACAAAGATCAGAGCGCAGAGCAAGCACACCAATGAGCAAGGCTACAACTGGCAATGATTGCCAGCAAGCTAAATAGCCAGGTAATAACCCTGAACAAGCAAACCCCGCAGGCCTGGCTAGATTTTACAGCTGAGCTGTCACTCACAACACTGACAGCCCAACACGCCCCTGCATTTGATTGGACGACTGTGCTGTCACCCACAACACCGCCAATCCAGCACGCCCCTGATCCTTTAGGGGGCTGAGCTGTCAATCACTATGTCCTTAGGACACTGTGCGTGGTGGAATCGTGACATCTGGCACATTTTAATATTGTCTAGTTGTGTGTATTGTCTAAGAATTACACAGTTTTGATAATTATGCCCCACTATAATAGTTCAATAAGTTTAGCTATTATCATCAGTGCAATGCTGGTGAATATCAAGTATTTAATACACTAAATAAATCCACAAACTTTTATTAGCTCGAGAACTATAGTCAAATATAAGCATCCACTTTTGGTCACACTGAACATGAGAAAAACTAAAATAGAAATATTCCAAGCTTTACTCTCAGTAATCATACCCCAACTATACTTTTTATCATGATAACCCTATTTTGCAGATATAATAAGGTTCTCCTGCCCCTCGGGGGAGGGATTAAGTAGATTATGCTCCTCCTTTCTTTGCTTTGTTTTACATATAACACAGCAAAAGGCCGAGGTGGTTACTTAGAAAAGAGGACCTTTTTTATCGTTACTGTGGCACTGTTATGATCTGCAACGTGTACTAAGGAAAGAAGGGGAAAGCTGTCCCTACAGTAAGACTAAGCTGAATCCCTACGATGTAGCGGACAGCCTGTTCCTAGCGAACGGACCCGCCTAAGTCCTCGGCTAGTCTGAACGAAGACCTATAGAATAAAGGGAAGGGGTCCCTAAAAGAACTAAGGACTGGAACAAAAAATGGGACACCTCCTGAACAGAGAAAGTTGTTGCAGAACACAAAAAGACAAACTGACAAAAAGGTACTAGAGGTCCCAGAAGGACCAAGCGAACTGACAGAGAAGGACACTGAAGCACCTGGCTAGCAAAACTGTAAAACAACACTGAAGTCCAGCACAGCCAAAAGGGCGGAACTGGAATACAAAGGCAGATGGTCACGTGACCGCAAAACACAAGATGGAAAAAACAAACAGGAGGGTTCAAACAGGCACAATTCTGTGATATGGCTCCCAGCTTGGTGTAACTGCCACAGAGTCACAGAAACAGGTTCCTGAGGGCCACAAGTTAGGGGTTATTATTACATAGTTATGCATAAGATATATCACAGCATAACTAGGCAGTTTAGTCTTTCAGCTGTCTAGAAAATGCTGACTGATGAGTCTGTGGAAGCTGTAATGTTGGCCTTGGGCTGTGTCTAGTATTGTAGTATTCAACCCCTTAAAGGGAATCTGTCAGCTGGTTTTTGCCACCTTATATGAGAGCAGAATAATATAGAGACAGAGACCCTGATTCCAATGATGTGTCATTTACTGGGCTGCTTGCTGTAGTTTTGATAAAATCACTGTTTCATCAGCAGGAGATTATCGCTAGAGGGCTAGTAAACCTGCTACCACATTCCCACCACTGATTGGCAGCGTTCTGCCTATCCACAGTGTACACAGAAATTAACCAATCAGTGGTGTGGGTGGGGTTATACAGAGCTCAGCATTTAGTGAACTGCTAGATCTGCAACAAAAAAAAACTGTGATTTTATCAAAACTGCAGCTAGTAGCCCAGTAAGTAGCCCATCGTTGGAATCAGGGTCTCTGCCCATACATCATGCTGCTCCCAGAAAGGGTATTAAAAACCTGCTTAACGATTCCCTAAAGTAACCTAGAATTTTTTTGTTTTTATGCTTTTGTTTATTCCTTGGCTTGTTCTACGATCATAACTTTTTCATTTTACCATCGACATATGAGGGCTTGCTTTTTTTGTGAGACAAGTTGTAGTTTTGAAAGACACCATACATTTTATCGTGCAAAACACGGGAAAACAGGAAAAAAAATCCAAGTGTGGTGAAATTACAAACAAATAAAAAACAAAACACAATTACGCCATTGTTTAATGGGTTTTGTTTTTACGCCATTTATTGTATGGTAAAAATGACCTGGATACATAATTCTCCAGTTCAGGCGATACCAGTCTTTTCCATTTTTATTGAATTATTTTATTGTTGAAAAAAATGTTCTGAAATTTGTAAAACAAAAAAAAAATTTGTTTGTGTCTTCATTTTCCGAGACCGATAACAGTTTAATTTTTCATTTTATTTTTTGTGTCCTGAGTCACTATTTTTATTGATATCATTTTGGGGGACATATGACATTTTGAGCTCTATATTACTTCTTTTTTTTTTTCCCGTAAAGTGCAACAACCGAAAAATGGCAGTTTTGGCATCTCTCTTTTCTCTTCCTTAAACATAGCTTAAATAATTCTAAATTTTGATGTATTAGATCTTTTTTTGACATTATGATGTCAAATATGTATTTTTTAATTTTCCTTAATTTCAGAGGGGTAAAGGGAAGTGTTTTTCTGTTTTCTTTTTATATATTTTTTAAAACTAATTTTTTTTTACTGTATTTTTTAGTCCCCTTAGGGGACTTGAATTTGCAGTACTCCTATTCTTCACAGGAGGGCTTACATAGCAGTTGCTTCAGTCTTCAGCAGGCCCCCGGCACCCACAGTAATCCATCGGTTCACCGTGATTGTATACATCGGCAATGATGTCAGAGATTGTCTGCAGCATTTAAATGATTAAACTGCAACAATCAGAGCAAGCTCTGATCGCTGCATTTACAGCCAGATGCCAGCTATGTAACACAGCCAGCATCTGCCTGAAGTTTTCTTCGCAATCTATGGCGAAAATGTTCATCATAGGTCATTAAGTAGTTGTAGGAATTTTATTTTTTTTTATCTGGTGTAAAATGCCCCCAATCTACCGAATCCGGCCTTGTTTTTCTTTTGTTCCTGCGCCTTTCCGTTCTTAAGCAATGGCCCCCTCTTACCTGTTTGTAAATCTAGTCCTGTTAGCCAAGTGGGCGTAGTCCTTAACTTTCTATTAAAGTCTTCTCGAGGACCATACCCAGTTGTCTTAAAAGATTAAATTTACTTACAGGGAAAAGGGGTCCATTTCTCGGGAACGGAGAGGAGCAGGAACAACCGAAAAACATCGCCGGATTCAGGACAACAGCGGCATTTACACCAGGTACAAAATTACATATTTATGGCAAGTTATGACATGTTTTCTTTAAGTTAACAAGGCCGATCTGTAAATCCAGACGGACAAGATTGGTCATGACATAAGACGAAAATGAAAAGATGATGCTTTTAGAAATTTGGGGATTTTCAGTGAAGGGTCTGAATGTAATAATCTAGTTGTTATATGACATACAAATGAATGTAATATTATTGTTATTACTATTAGAATTATTGATTTTGATGAATATTTTATGGCAAAAAAGTGACAAAATCAATGATGAGAAATTATTTTACTAAAAAAATGGGTGACCCCAAGGCCCTTGTTTTGTGATACTATGTGCCCGTCCCATATGTTAGACTGCCGATGTGGTCACTTTACATTTAGCCGTGAAAGGATTACGCTTTCACAATCTTTGAAAGAGATATAATAAAAAGACCCCCTACAACCTTGAGAGCGTTTGCACCACAATGGAGCATATAGTGATTTATTAATAGTAATGGGCAGTCACAGGCCGGCTCTTCCTGGAAGCTGCATGCAATTATTAACGACTTTCCATATATATGTCTGTTAGCAAACATGGTGCAACATTCCCCACCACCCTCTTTCAGTCCTTTAACCATCATCTTATGGCCATAAATCATTCTGGTCAACTAAGGAGTGAGCTCCTTCCTTCAGCTCAAGTCAATCGAAGTGATATATCCAGCCGGGGACACATCGGTATTGTTGGCTATACTTATTTTCCTTCCCATACTAGAAATATTTATCCCATTTGTAGTTTTTTTTGTAGGGTGGAGGAAAGGTAAAGGGGTGGGGGTTCTGGACAGAACTTAATTCACAATTTGGGTTTCAAATGTCTGGAGTTATGCAATATATAATAATATACAATACATTTATACATATTATATTATGGATGTGCATACCTGTTACCCCTGCAGATAGATGCAAAAAAAAAAAAAAAGTACCAGTTGACCTTTAAAGGGCTATTCCCAATATAGTAAGTTGTTCTCCATGTATAAGATAAAGGAAACCTTAGTGATCAATGGGGTTTTGTTCCCCCAAATGGAATTCTGGAACCCAGCATCTGTCTGCAGAGCCCCTTCCCCTCTTGAATGGTATGGAGGTTCGCATGTTCGGTCTCTGCTCCCTTCATTGTCTAGGGTTCTCTAAAAATACTTGGATTTCCCCTGCAGTCCCATAGACAATAAATGAAGCGGAGGTAGAACATGTGCAACTCTGCTTCATTCAGGATGTGGCTCTGCAGTGGTCTTGCATTCGCAACTCTGCTTCATTCAGTATGTGCCTCTGCAAAGGTTGAGCATGTGCACTTCTGCTTCATTCAGGATGTGGCTCTGCTGAGATCGAGCCTGTGCACCTCTGTTTCATTCAGGATGTGGCTATGCAGAGGTTGAGCTTGTGCACCACTGCTTCATTCAGGATGTGGCTCTGCTGAGATCGAGCCTGTGCACCTCTGCTTCATTCAGGATGTGGCTATGCAGAGGTTGAGCTTGTGCACCACTGCTTCATTCAGGATGTGGCTCTGCTGAGATTGAGCCTGTGCACCTCTGTTTCATTCAGGATGTGGCTATGCAGAGGTTGAGCTTGTGCACCACTGCTTCATTCAGGATGTGGCTCTGCTGAGATCGAGCCTGTGCACCTCTGCTTCATTCAGGATGTGGCTATGCAGAGGTTGAGCATGCGTACCTCTGATTCATCCAGGATGTGCCTCTGCAGAGATCGAGCCTGTGCACCACTGCTTCATTCAGGATGTGCCTCTGCAGAGATCGAGCATGTGCACCACTGCTTCATTCAGGATGTGCCTCTGCAGAGATCGAGCATGTGCACCACTGCTTCATTCAGGATGTGGCTCTGCTGAGATCGAGCCTGTGCACCTCTGCTTCATTCAGGATGTGGCTATTCAGAGGTTGAGCATGCGTACCTCTGCTTCATCCAGGATGTGCCTCTGCAGAGATCGAGCATGTGCACCACTGCTTCATTCAGGATGTGCCTCTGCTGAGATCGAGCCTGTGCACCTCTGCTTCATCCAGGATGTGCCTCTGCAGAGATCGAGCATGTGCACCACTGCTTCATTCAGGATGTGGCTCTGCTGAGATCGAGCCTGTGCACCTCTGCTTCATTCAGGATGTGGCTATTCAGAGGTTGAGCGTGCGTACCTCTGCTTCATTCCGGATGTGCCTCTGCAGAGATCGAGCATGTGCACCACTGCTTCATTCAGGATGTGCCTCTGCAGAGATCGAGCCTGTGCACCTCTGCTTCATTCAGGATGTGGCTCTGCAAAGATCGAGCCTGTGCACCTCTGCTCCATTCAGGATGTGGCTCTGCAGAGATCGAGCCTGTGCACCTCTGCTCCATTCAGGATGTGGCTATTCAGAGGTTGAGCATGCGTACCTCTGCTTCATCCAGGATGTGCCTCTGCAGAGATCGAGCCTGTGCACCACTGCTTCATTCAGGATGTGGCTCTGCAGAGATCGAGCCTGTGCACCACTGCTTCATTCAGGATGTGGCTCTGCAGAGATCGAGCCGGTGCACCTCTGCTTCATTCAGGATGTGGCTCTGCAGAGATCGAGCCGGTGCACCACTGCTTCATTCAGGATGTGGCTCTGCAGAGATCGAGCCGGTGCACCTCTGCTCCATTCAGGATGTGGCTCTGCAGAGATCGAGCCTGTGCACCTCTGCTTCATTCAGTTTGTGGCTCTGCAGCGTTGGAGCGGGCTCATCTCTGCTTTAGGCCTCTTTCACACGTCTGTGTTTAAACACATAAGTGAAAAAACGGTGCTGGTGCCATCAGTGTTTTCCATCAGTGTATCATCAGTGTGTCCGTTTTTACCATCAGTGTGTCATCCGCGTTTTAGTTTTTACTATCAGTGTTTTTCCGATCTGGATAAAGAAAGAATTGAATTACTAAACTTCTGCTATACTTCTCATTGTTAAACACGGACAGCACACGGATGATACACGGATGGCAACCATGTGCTATACGTGTTTGTCACGGACGGACAGCCTTGTATTGGCCCTTGTCATCCATGCTGCCAGTAGAGAACAGACATGTCTCCGTGAGGCTTGCACGGACACACGGTTTGTGTAAAAACACGGACATGTGCACAGCAGCATAGGTTATAATGGGCACGTGTGGTATCCTTGTAAAAAATGGATGCCACACGTGTCTCTGCAGGGGTTGACCATGTGCACCTCTGCTTCTTTCACCACGTGGCTCTGCCGAGCTTATTCCTGGGTTCCAGAGCCCCATTATTGGGTCCCAGAGGTCGGACCACCCAGCGATCAGTAATGTATCCTCCAGATTACTTACTATATTGGGAAAACCCCTTTGAATTGATTTTTATTCATTATTTAACTGCCATTGCCCAAGTTGACAGATTTCCACCCCCCATAATCTTTCATGTACATTAAAATGTAATATATTCACATTACGACACGTTTTAATTCTATTTTTTTTTCTTTCCATATTTATACTTGATGTTACTGCGCAGCTCCAGAATTCTCCAGTTTCATGAAATCCTGTAAGTGCTCGTTCTTCTACTACCAGGCTTTTGTATTTAGTATATATGTTTTTTTTTGGAAGGGGCATGATGACTGGCACTTGTCGCGGCATTATTGGGCCAAATCTCTACCACATAGTTACGTTATGAGGGGCAACAAAGAGGGGTGGGGGTTTTTTTAGACAATTTTCATAAATCTCATCCCATCAACTAGAATTTCAGTGCAGGTTTATTAAAAAAAACTATCTTTGTTGTCCATAGCAACCATCACGCTGTGATTTGTTTCTATGGACAATAAAGAGTAGCACTGAGTGCCCCGTAGGGAATATATAGTAGAAACTGTCTTTATTGCCCATAGCAACCAATCAGAGAGCAGCTTTCATTTCCCACTCTGCTCTTGAAAAATGAAAGCAACAATGTGATTGGTTCCTATGGACCATAAAAACTGGCACAGGGAAGATTTCATGTTTCAAGAGCAGATTACAAGATGAAAGCTGCTCTCTAATTGGTTGCTATGGGCGACAACGATAGTTTTGGATGATCGTGTGGTTATTTTAACAAATGTTCTTATGTTTTACTTAAAGAAGTTGTCCACTACTTTCACATTGATGCCCTATCTGTAGGATAGGGCATCAATGTATGATCGGCCTGGGTCCCGCAAGCGGCACCCCCGCCGCTCAGCTGTCTTCGGCGCCGGCGGCCGCAGCCGGCGGCCGGAAGTCCTTGCCTGCGGTGCTTGGCCGCCGCCGGCCCGATAACAGCTGATCGGCGGTGGTGCCACTTGCGGGACCCAGGCCGATCATACATTGGATAGGGCATCAATGTGAAAGTAGCGGACACCTCCTTTAATATCTTTTATACCAATCACACACATACTTACCAACATCTCGATTACTAAAATACAGAATGCCAAAATCTGGATGGGAAGTTTACATAACAAAACCTCTTTTTGACTTTGACTATGTCATACATTGCAGCAAGATTTCCTGGTTGGTGGTGGGGGAGGTGTTGAACCTACAAGTTGGGGTTAAGTCATTGGATAAATTCACATCAGCTGGTATCACGTGGTCGGCGCCATTACTATAAGACTAGGGATGAGCGGACCCGTGGATGTTCGGGTTCTGGTACCCACCCCGAACTTTATTCCAAAATTCAGTTCAGGTACCAGAACTGTACACGAACTTGAACCAGAACCTCATTAAAAAAAATAGAGACCCTAACTTTTGAGATGGAAAATTCTCTCTCTCTTCCCGGACTTCCCCCGGAACTCTGAACATTGCAACCGACTTCTCGGAGAAGCCCGTGCTCGGCGTTTAGCACCATACTCTTAACTATCTGGTGCGAACCCCAAACTTTTAAGTTCGGGTTCGCTTATCTCTATACATGACCCAAAATTGTGGTAAAACCATGGCAAAAGAATAAAATTATGCAATAATGGTCATCTCCGCACCATACCGACCCTATAAAGTCCCTATAATGGCTCTCACCCACTTATCAATATAGGCAACTAATACACTGAAGAGAAGAACTCGGACGATTTTATTTCCGGGCCTTTTTCATAGTATTTTTTTTCATTTTACCTTTCCACAGTTACTGCCCTTTATCGTGGCTTTGTTGTCGTCCTTAGCAAGTGTCGGCAGTTAGAAAATCTCATTTTACTACAAAGTTCTGCTTTTAAGGACATAAAAGAGTCCATTAGTCATTGGATCTCTTTGGTCTATATATATGTCTGCTTTATATAACGTATACTTCTTGCGAGAGATCCACTAACAGCCATAAAGAGCATTTCTAAGAGGCTGAAAGCTCTTCCTTCCCCATATTCCAGCTGAATTACCGAAATGCCTGATAAAAATAAACTGGTGGAGTTCAGCAAAGCACTAAAAGCAGGATTCCACGCCAGGATGCTTATGTCTATGTGCGCTGTATTGAAAATATGCGAATGGGACAGATTTTTTTCACCTCTTTAGAAACTTTTCATTGCTCCATAGAATGTAGAATAAAAAATGAAGCCAAAAAAACTATCTTCTACCATTTTGTGTATAAATATGCAATGCTGACTTATGTGTCTCCATGGTTACAGACTACAAATAAACTCTTTGTAGTCTGATCCTGCAGTCATGTGTTACTTCACTCCCTCTGCCTACACTTATTACTAAGGGAGCCTTTACAAATTAGATAAATATCAAATTAAATGGCTTATTTCGACCATAATGGAAGATCATCGGCTGATTCGGCGAAACAGAAGATTATTTGTTTCGACCGATGATTGACCGATTAATGTTCCTAATGACTCAAAATGCTGGTTGCACGTGTTGGATTTTTTTTCAGCCAATGTTCAACTCTGGCATCATCATGCACATTAGATTAACCTAGAATGAAATGTGTTATTTCGACCATGATGGAAGATCATCAGCTGATTTGGTGAAACAGGCAATCATTTATTTCAACCAATGATTGACCATTGAACTTTCGTAATCACTAAAGCACTGGTCGGGCATGTTGAATTTTTTCGACCAATGACCAGCACTGGCACCATCATGCACATTAGATAAATCTAAAAAGACAAGTCCTATTTAGATCTTAATGGATGATCATCGGTTGGATCGGTGAAACACGATCATTTGTTTTGACTGATGATTGACCTATAAACGTTCGTAGTCACTCAAAATGCTGGTTGGGCATGTTGGATTTTTTTCAGCGACTGATCAGCACTGGATACATCATTGGTGGAAAATATCCAATATCGGTCAATCTAGTCTGTGATGTATTTGGGACCATCTTCAAATGCTTTTCTCATTTTTATCCACTGCGTATGGGGTGCTTTACCAACAGAGGAATAGCGGGCAATGGAAGAGCATAACACATGACTACGGGTTTGTTTGTAATTTGTAACCATGCAGGTTTATTTATATAACACCTACCACAACTTGGCCTCAAAAGTACCCTAAACATGTATAACCAAAACCTCCATGATCATTGATCACGTGTGTCTGAGTCCATCTTGGGGTGAATGAATAAAACCTATGGTCTATTGTCCAAAATGATTGCCCCTGGCGAACTAGAAGTATGGTGTTTTGGTCCTGGTGTCTTAGTAGTTTACTCCACAGCTCATGATCATCTTATATGAGTTATCTGTTAGGAGCGATTTACTTACCCTACTGGTAAAGCTCATTATTTTCGTAATGTAATATAATGTTATGTGGTGTGGTGTGCATACTTGTTCTAAAGTGTCGAGTGTACGACTGCTAGCTTGGAGTAACCCAAGCGAAATATATGTAGAATGTTGTTCATAGACCACGCAGTCACTGATTCCATCACTTGCTATCAGATTCATGTGGTTTTGTAACAAAAAAAAAAGTTAAGGCACAAGAACTACAAAAAATTCCCTTGATCAAAAAATTAATTTATTGGCAATTTTAAATTATTTTATGCAATGTTTCATAACCAATAACTGGTATTATATGTGAAAAGATGGATATTTTTGACCAAGAGGGAAGCAGTCAAATGTTTCTATATTTACCAAGAGAAGAAATTGCCCTCTATCTATGGGATAGGACTAAACTTCCTGATCTCTGGGGGTTTGATCGCTGGGACCCCCACTGATCCTGAGAACTGGGCTCTCAAGAGGTCGAGCTTGTGCATCTCGGCTCCATCCATTTTTATTAGGAGTTCTGTGACCAACCCCATTCTCAGGATGTGTGGGGTCCCAGTGGTCATATCTCAAAGCAATCTAAAAGTTATTCCCTACTCTATGGTTAGGGGGGGGGGGGGACATCTAATCCTGGTACATACCCTTTAACAAGCGACTTGTATTATTTCTGAAATAGTTTTGTATTGTTTTTAGCTTATTTGAGACTTTGGGTCTTTTTGTAGTTTTCTTACATTTTTTTAATTCTTTGATTGGTCTCCCGATCGTTCTTCATTTAGACCTGGCTATATTTTTGCATTCTTTTATAGTAGTCGAAAATTCTTCTGAATGTGAAGGAACTGTAAGTCTACCTGGAGCTTTTTGACCATCATCCTCTATATATGGTATATCCTTCCAGGATATAAATTAGAGATTTGTCAAAAATTCCTATTATACTTAGTTCCCAATGTTTTGTATCTGTGGGTATAATGTAGTTTTAGTTATTAGACAACCCAATGATTACTGAAAGATTAATCCTTTCATTTTTTTTTTCTCATTCTCAAAGCATGTAAACGCAAAGAGCAAGAACCGAACAAAGACAGAAACAACTCACAGAAGAAATCCCGCCTAGTTTTCACAGATCTCCAAAGAAGAACACTTTTTGCCATCTTTAAAGAAAACAAGCGCCCGTCCAAAGAAATGCAAATCACTATTTCCCAGCAGTTGGGCTTGGAACTCACTACAGTCAGTAACTTCTTCATGAACGCCAGAAGGCGGAGCCTGGAAAAATGGCAGGACGATTTAAGTACAGGGGGAAGTTCTTCAAACTCCAGCACTTGTACCAAAGCATGAGGGGGATAATGGCTTCTTAGTGGGCACAACTCAACTCTACCAAAAAAAAAGAGAGAGAAAAGAGGATATATATAATATATTTTTGTTGTTATTAGTGGGGCCATTCACTGGTGACAATCTGCGTATTTGTGATAAATCCTTCTGGGCTCAAACAAAAAAATCAAAAATTTCACGTGGGATCCCCTATGTTGTGACTAGCAACCTTCATCTGCCATTGGGAACTATGGATGTGATAAAGACAGTCCATCTGGTCGGCAAACTAATTCTTGACATCTTCCAAGCAGTCTACATCTTGACAGTCGTTGGAAATCCCAAGTAACACTCAGATCATTACAAGTCTCATGCCCATCAGACCATGACATCTGGTTTAACATGTGAGCCAGCAAAACACAATACTGGTTGTCATCCAACTCTATCCATAGCACAAGAGTTCTACGAAAACATCTCTTCGATCAGTCCTACACAAAGGCCATAATTGAGCACAATGTCAAAAATTCCAAGACTTATTTTTATGTTTTTAATTTACCTTTATGTCATATTTTTTTTATTTCTTCATTTTTTCGTTTTACCTTACGATTTCATTTAGTAAGGTCCATCTTACAGCCGTATTAATTACAGCCAATTCACTCAATCCACACAAGTACAATTGTAAAAGTACAGTGTTAAGCACAAAAGGACATTCATTTATAGAGATCCAAGAAATATTTGCCGCCGTTACTTTAATTTCCTCAGTACATAATCTTATATAATCCTTTACATGATTCATGTATTTTTTTTAGGATACAATAGTTACTCAGGAGACATCTTAAGTGCACAGTAGATTTTATTCCTTCTTTTTAATCATTATTATTATTATTTTTTTTTTTTTTTTTCCGTAATTCCATCTATTTTAGTTTTTTTTGTCTGTCTATTTAATGGAGATGGATAGATAACAAAAATATTATTTTTTTTAATGTTCATTTGTTTTACCTGATAGTGTCAGGTCTAAGTACAGGACTCAGTGCCACCGAAACCGTCTTTCATTTATGTCCTTCTTCATTTACTTTCATTCTATCTGGAAAAGAAGGTACCGCACACACCAAAGAACCAAAAACATGACTAACCAAAGAAAAAGTAAAACAAAAAAGTTTTACAGCCTAAGCATACTGTGATTACTTCAGAAAACCAGATAGCTTACACCCCTCCAGTTTATGTTTTGTGTTTTTCTTTTCGGAAGTTTACTCTACGGAAAACCCCAAAAATATTCAATGTCTCTGTGGACCCCCAGCCTTTCCTGTTTGATAGACGTTCCTCAAAATAAAATCCAACGTTCCAATATTTTGTGTTAGCGTTTTACCAGTGGATGGCCCTGTCCTTGAAAACTCGAGTCTGTGTTCCAAAGCTAAAGCCAAAGGCTATAATATTCCTTTAAAGACACTTGAGACTGTTTTTTTTATGTACTACTTAATCGAAACCAAAGAAACTTTTTTTCTGCACCTAATTCTTCTGAAACAAAAAAAAACCAAAAAAACTGTTCCATCGAAAGAAAGGAAGCACGTCAGGAAAAGTATCAACACACTGTGTTTGGATAGACATCTTACACACCTTAGGAAGCAGGTCTCTGAAATAGGGGTTTACAAAGGGTTGGAAGGAAAAAAAAAATGCGACCGAAAAAAATAAAGTAAATCTACAGTATGTGCTCGCTGCTTCATCTAACAACTTAGTCCTCTTAAAGTTGAAGATTGTCTTTATTTTGTGCCTATGCAGTTTTTTCAAAGAACAAGGAATTGACCGACATGAACCTCAACAGCTGCAATACCAAAGATGAGTTCTCACAACTTTTTGTTTTCAGTTCATATTTGTCGTCTTGCATGGCTTAATGGTTTCAAGTGCCATCAGTAAGCTTTGTTAGTGGCACTTTTATCTTCTTGAACAAAGAAACTGTTTTGTTCCACATTACACAGTGTATATTTCCACTTAGAATAACTCATGACCATAGATTCGGGGCCTAAGATGTTGGGATAGTAAAGAAGAGGATGGCTTCGTAAGAACAAGCTGGTTGTAGAAACACAATGATGGCAGCTATTTTTTGTGGCTGGGATGATTATGCAATCACTGATCACAGGTTATAGCCCTTGTGGGCACCGGTATCTGACCATGAGATAGGCTAAGGATTGCTTGGCTCACAAAATAGCTGACCTGTGCCAAATTTGCTAATTCCATGACTAAAATTCCTATCTGACATTCAAAAATATCTTCACCCAAAAAAATTGGTGGTTATGGTAAATACACCGAAATCAGTACAATTTTAATTTATTTTCATATTTCTAAAGGCAGCTGGAACATTTTACAAACAAAAATTATATCTTTTAATTTCAGATTTGCATATATTTTTTTTCTTATTTATTAATTTTACATTAATTATAAATGTCCAATGAAAACAAGTTGTTCAAATGTTAATCTGAGTAGAGTATTATTATTTTTTTTTTTTTTAAAACCTGAGAAATGTTTTTGAAATTTTATAATTATTATTATTAATTTTCCATACCTTACAAAAAATGCTAAATTAGGAAAAATATAAGATGTCACAATTTCATTAAACACATCGTGGACAGCAATTATGGGATTAATCCTTTAAGGAACACTCTAGTTGATGATATAACTTGGGTGGGTTCCGAGGGGGCGGAACAGTACTGAGAACTACAAAGAACACCAAAGATAAGTATTGCTCCTCCCTCGCTGTTCCGATACCAAGTTTAATACAATGTATTTTTTTTTTCTTTTTCTGGTTGTTCCCTTAACCATGAGCTAGTATCCATGTCTAGTATCCCAACATCTTACGCAAAGCCTGGCCGTTAATATCATGGGCACAGCCAAGATGAGTTCAACTTTCAAGATATCTTGGTTATTGTTTAATTATTCATGAAAGAACAAAGGAATGTGTTTATTTCATATGGTTGAATAGCTTTATTTAAATCTCTGTTAACAATAGCTAAATCCAAAGACCTGTCAATAACTAAACCAGCAGGAAAAAAAACCCAAAATACTCAAACCTGCTTGTGTCCTTTCTACATTACAGAATTACAGACAAGGTATTTGAAATCCAGAAAGACCCTATGTAGTGTAAAAAAAAAAAAATATTACCGTAATTGCTTGTCGGAAAAAAAAAAATATTTTTTAGGATTTGGAAACAATTTTTTGGTTACATTGGCTTGTGTTTATTTATTATAATTGATATAATATTTAATTTATTATAATTTAACTAATTACCCAAGATTTTAAATCTTTTTCCAAAATGCTATATAGTAATATAATTTGTTCCTTTTTTTTTGTAAAATGTATTGGTATTTATCCTGTAATAATTTGTAGTTAATTTTCATCTTAAATTAAGTGTAAATGGTAAAAAAAAAGCATCAAAAATGTTTTTCTTTTTAGTCTTATTATATCACACTTTATAAAGTACTTAAACTCTGTTACACACAGGGACAATACAGGTTACAAAAAAGAACCAAAAAAAGTTTTCCAAAAATGGTATTTAATTTTAAACTGTCTTTTTATGATCTGTAATTAATTTAAGTTATTCGACTATTTTGTTAGCAAATGGGAAAAAAAATATTTTTTTTTGGGACATTTTGATGTCATAGGGCAAGTTATTTATTTAATTTATTATTCCGCTTCCTTGGAGAAGGTTTCGCTTGTATAGTTTATATTTTTTATTTAAAAATACTACTGAAGCACTAAGTTATTTTGTTTGACCAGAACAAGTGATGTTTTTAGACAAGCATGGATCATGGCTTGAAAGTTATAAACTTGGAAAACAATACAACAACACTACTCTTTTTCTTTACCAAAGACTTTTTTTTTTTTTCAGAAAACTCTATTTTTCCAGCTTCTTCTATAAGCTCGAGAGAAACAAAAAATACAAAAACATTCCAAACCAAAAAAAAAACAAAAGAGAGAGAGAGAAAACCCTAAAACTAGCTGCTTCCAAGAATGAACTATGTGTGTTATAAGAAAAAAAAATCTATTCCTAGTGAGAACCAAAAGTAGGCTACCTCACTGACTTTTTTCCTTTTGTAACTTAAATCGTGTTGATGATACCAAAGATACCAAAGATTTGTTTCACTTGTGCGGTCTACTGCCAGCATCTGCTCCGTTTTCAAGATTCCTCTCTCCTTCGGTGTGAGACACGAGTGTAAGGAATGGCGGATTAGTCTTAGCCGTTCTTCCGCCAGATGAAGTCCATTTTATTTTACATATATACAGCTGTAGCTTGGATACCCCAAAGAAAATTCTGTGTGAAAGCAAGACGAATATACATAAATGCCTAAGTAAGCAAACAGATTCATATTTTTTTGTATCAAGCAAAGTTGTACATGCAGAAGGCACGATAATAAACCCACCCCAGCATTTTACAATTTTGAAAATATTGGAAATAAAAATAAAAAAATATGAAAAACACAAAAAAAGTCAATATTTCTTCTATGGTCCATTAAATATCCAAATAAATAAAAACATAACAAACTAAATATTCTTAATATTTTAACAGCCGTAATGATATTTGAATATTATGAATAATGTTTTATTATTATTATAGTAATTGTAACATTAAATCAATTAATATTAGTAATAGTAATAAGTATTATTATTACATAATAATGAAAATATATTCATAAAAATCAAATATCATTACGGCTGTTAAAATAATAATTATTATTATAATATTAATATTATTAGTATTTTAACAGTCATAATGATATTTGAATATTATGAATACTATTTTATTATAGTAATTGTAACATTAAATCAATTAATATTAGTAATAATAATAAGTATTAGTATTATAAGTATTACATAATAATGAAAATATATTCATAAAAATCAAATATAATTACGGCTGTTAAACTAATAATAATAATTATTATTATATTAATATTATTAGTATTCTTTTAACAGTCATAATGATATTTTAATATTATGATCAATATTTAATTATTATTATTATTACTACTATTAATTGAATTTATTTTAAAATTACTATAATAATAATACTATTTTAACAACAATAATAATAAGTTAATATACTCATAATGTTTTAATACTAATAAATAATATTATTAATAATATAGTAATAATATTAAAATATTATAAACAACATTAATAGTAATGATAACAATTGTAATGTTTTAATAATTTTAATAATCATTATTAATTATAATACTTCAACAATAGTATGTATCACTACTATTAATAATAATTATAATAATTTTAATAACAATACAGTATTCATTACATTGACAGATTATAATATAATAATAAACAATATAATGCTATTATATTACTATTATTCGATTTAATATTACAATAATAATAATTTAATAATACTAATATATTATTTTCATTATTATTATTGCTGCTACTACTATTAATTCATATAATGTTACAATTACTACTATTTTCCATATTATCCATTTTAATTGTATACAGTTCCTCATAGAATGAAAATGTACAAATCAAAAGTTAACTTGTAAAGTGCAAAGTGCTACAGAATATGTTGGCGCTACAGAAATAAAAATAATAATGATTAGTATTATTATATTAACTTTTTCTTTTTTAATATCAAATGCATAAAAAAATCACAAGTATCAAAACTTCAATGGAAAAAATTTTGCAGAATCATTAAAAAAAATGTATCGGAGACTACTATCTACATTTATAGCCTGATTTTACCAAAATATTCCCCACTTCTCCCCCCCCCCAAACAATTTTAGAGAGTCAGGTATAAAAAATAGTGCAAATAAAAAATGCCATTTCCATTTGTGGCCTCATATTGTCAGAGTTTGGTCCATGGGAGTCATTTTTTGTTCATGCAAAAGTTTTACCCCCAATATAGAGATATACACAGAGTTTAGTAGTTTAGTTAGTAGGTACGAGTGCCTTGCTTGAACCAAATAAATAATTTCTTCAGCCTCTATTCGCTATTTTGCTAACTTCACCAGAATTTTTTTTTTTTACATGGAATTAATTCACTTTCCTGCAAAGGAAACCATAAAAAAACAAAAAATATTTTAAAAAAAGAAACAAAAACAAACCAAAAGCAAATCTAATAATACCAAAGTTCCTCCTACCCCGAAATCCCTGAGTCTTGTCAATGTCAACCACTGTGTATAGATTGTTTTACTTGATATTTTTACGGTTTCAAAGCTTTAAAATGAAAATAGGCAGCGATGTAACGCAGGTAGACCGCACAATTTCCTTACCGAATTTTCTCAGATATACCTCATAGATAATAGTGTTTAGAGTAATGTTATTATAGCGTATGTAATAAATGGTTCGCTGTTTCTTTTAGTAAATGTGATTTCGAGAAAAAAAAAGCTTTATACGTTCTAGGTTGTGCTTTTGTAATAGTCGAGAAGGTGCGCTTAATAATGAAAACGATGTATGTTGTTTTTTTTTTTGTTGTTGTTTTTGATTTTTTTTTTAAATAATTTATTTATTTGAAAATGGGAAGAATTGCAGAAATAGAGCCCAAACGTTTACAGTTTTTCATATTTTTGCTGAAGAAACAATCTGTATTGACCCCCTTCACGGCTAGCCGTTGGAGCTTGTATTGCTGAGCAATACGCTGTAGTCTACAGTGGGTTAATTTACTTTTTTTTTTTTTTTTTACTGAAAAAAAAAAATACAAATAATTGTTTCAACATTCTATACGAATTCGCTTTCAGCTTGTTCTTTATTGCTGTGTTGTATAGATATTTCTAGCCAAAAGCTACTGATTTAAATTGTATCTGTCTCATTAAGGGTAGCCATATTTTTTTTTAGGCAAAACCGGTATTTTTAACAATTTAGCTATAGGACAGATATACTTTAAAATATTAATTTTTATATTTATTGTCATTCCTAATTAATTCATTTTCATAGTTTAATTATCATTGCACCCCCAATCCCTAACCACAAATTTTATCTATTATTTATCATGTCTATCACCACTAAATATGTTTTTCAAATTTAGCATTCCATAGTATTGTTTCCTCCCTTTGTACATATTATTGTACTAAAAGTCAATTTTTGGCCAAGGGCTTTGCACTAAGTTTAGGTATTTAAGTGGAAATTCATTACCACTCAATGGGGCACCATGGCACACTGCTGGGCATGGATGTTTGGCACTCCTACGTAAATTAGGTGCTAAGTAATTTTCATAGCTCCCATGGAAATGAATAAAGGGAAAGCCACTTGGTCATGGTCATTTCTCCATTCCTGACAGCTTACGACAGGACCCCATTCTCGAGCCTGATGCTGAGACCTACTTCTTTCAGAAATTTAGAGCATATCCTATTGATGTGCCATAAATATCCAAGATGGGGCAACGGCTTTAAGTCAACGTCCATCTGTGAAAACCATTTTTGCTTTGTTTACCTTAATAGATCCATTATTGGGGTCAAAGTAGATTTTATTATGGGGTTCAGATGCCTATTTTTGTTATACAAGGCTCTAAAAAATTTCCAGTACTCCTCATCCGCACACTGCGTGCTAAAGAGGAATTGGGAGGGGTTCTTAGTAGTTTCTGCGATAGACTGAAAACCACATATCCTATAATGCCCCAAATTGGGTGTGAGCTCCCTGAGCGAGAGTCACAGCTACAAAGGAGCAAGTTAAAGAGGTTGTCCACTACTTTTACATTGATGACCTATCCTTAGGATAGGTCATCAATGTTTAATCGGCCGATCAGCTGTTATCGGTGCCAGTGGAAGTACTCACTTGTCGAGCTTGGCCGTCTACTTGCAGTGGCTGCCACGGGGTGCTACACATCCGCCTCCTATTCAAATCAATAGTAACCCAACCCTATATATGGCACGTGATTGATGATGAAAAATGAAAAAGTTTAGGAAAACCCTTTTAACTGCAGGTCAATGGAGTTTTCTATCATAAAAATGGAGCTCTGACCAACATTTAGGTTTTTAATAAATTAGCACAAAATTGGGGAACAAAATTAAGTACATAAGTCCCATGATCACAAGGATCACCAAGCTTTCAAACTTTACACAGGTGCACATACAATATCTGCAGTGTCCTATATATCAGCCGCTAATCAGTGTTTTTCACCCCTCAATGGTTACCACGGAAAACTCCCTATTTCTTTTGCACTATATCACCTTTTGATAAGATTTCATTCTGTTACAGTCTCAGCCCCCTTCGCCACCATCATAATTACATCATTCAAAAGTTAAATACCAAAGACTATCTTCAAAGTTTGCATTTTGCCATTTATTTATGATTTATAGGAAGTGATCATCGCTCTTCCCACTTTGGGTAATCTAAGAAATTTTCACCCTGCTTCTGCATTTCTCTACCCATTGGTTCTATCATACATGATTAGTCATAAGGCCTTTCAGAGTATAATAATACAATAAAATAAAATAATAAGAATGAGTACTTCTGTAAAGATATTGTGATCACAGTTATAAACGTTGGGACTAGAGTTGGTGTGAATTGATTCGCATGACCATTGGTCAATTGGCAACATCATTAATCTCTGGCCACTTGACAGGAGCCATGAGAACCACCTCATACATGACGGCATTCGTGACTTTTCTTTTTATTAGCCGGCCTGGCATGACATCACATGTGCTTAAAGCGGCAAGTTGACGTGGCATTAGACAGGCTAACCAAAAGAAGAGCCTTGGATGCCATCACGTAAGAGGCGGTTTTCAGGGCTTTCATCCATTGGCCACAGACTATTGATTTGGCCGAGGGACTAGGTTGGGCAAATCGATTCATAGCCTCTAATTGAAGCTTCTCAGATTTCAAGGTGCCATTGGTCTCACAAGAGTGGAAGTTTTCCCTTTTCAATAAGAAGTTCTCCATAATACATAATAACACAACGAATGATAACTCTAATAGTAAGAGATTCCAAGATTTTAGAGATGAAAGTTAATATTGGTTTTCATTTCTTCGATGCTGGTCCTAAATTAATGATCAATGGGACACCTTCATATTCTACATGCCTCTTGTATCGTGAAGGGCAAGTTGTCCCATTTCTATGAAAAATACTCTACATGTCAGCATATTTTAGTTGGTAATGTGCCATTTATGGCATCAAACTAAACAACTTGGATCAATCTATGACTATTCTAAAGGAGTTCCCCCAGCCTAAAACATCACCAATCTACTGATAAAGGTTGGATTGGTAAAGGACCGATCACTGGAGCTTTTTGCTATTTCTAGAACTTCCATAGAATTAAATTGGAATGGCGATGCACATGCTTGGCCAATCCATTCAAACTCCAGTTATGAAGCTGTATAGGCAATAGGTCATCAGTTGGACTCCTACTTATCTAACATCGGTAGAGGTGGAATATCCCTTTCGACACCGTAACACCTTAAAGCGAGATAGCTTAGCTGGTTACGGTGAATTCTTATTTTAGTAATTCTGGGTAGAGATATGCAAATTTCTCACCATGTAGCATAATAATCCATAATAATGTTGATATTGATTGGATCCACATCTTGCATGCTGGCATTTGCTTTACCATTCGCTTAACCATCCCGCTTCAAGACTTCAATAACAAAGTTCATTTTTGTACAGATATTTTTTTTTTTTTTTTTCACTAACTGTACAATATGACTGGGGCAGTCAAAATCAACAGCTAAAAATACCAAAGTTCACGTGCTTTTCTGTCTGATTAGGAAAATTCCTATTTAGTGTCAAGTTAATATTTGTATATGTGTGTGTTAATATATATGTCACTTTTTGCCAAAGAAATAAGACTTAATCATGGATGTATACATTGACATTTCCAGTGTTCCGAAACTTTCTTCCATAACTTGTATCCAGCCACATTTCTGTACAATGTATACAGGCATGGTCCAGAAACATGCGCCAAAGAAAATGGTTACTTATGACACCTCTGTTATTGATTGTGACTGTTAAACAAGTGAACTCGTATTAATTTTAACTTTTTTTTTTTCATATTAAATTTTGGTTCAATTGTTTTCAGTATTCCGAATGTTAACTTTAATGCCAAACGAGTGTTTAAAATATATTTTCTTTGCTGTTCTGCCAAAGAAGCCCATTCATCCTTTTTATTGTTTGCCAAAAAGTTTGACCAACAAAAAATTAGGCCAACTGTATAAAATGTACAAATTAAATTCTTCCTTAATTTTGTTTCAGTTGCAAAAGCTTTACCCAATATTTCTTTTTTATTTAATGCACCTTTTGTAATTTTTCTTTCTGTGCTTTGATTTTTACGACTTGTACCAAAAATGTGAAATTCAGTTGTTTGCGTAAATATATACATTTATATTATGTGTCAAACCTGAAGGTTTTTTTTTTTGTTAATTTGCCAAATTTGGGCTGCAATTTGCATGTAATTTTGATCTTTCGATTAATCTTAAAAATAATATTCTGTTGAGCAAACCCTTTTATAATTATTAGAAGGGAACAGTATTTTTCATGCTTTGTTACACTGAAGTGAATTAAGTAAAAATGTAGGGAAAAAAAACTTTACCTAAAGGAAAATTCTGGACAAAATAAGAAAATTCAGTTTTTGGCCAGTCTAATGGAGATCTCCGTTCTTAAACGTAGACTTGCTTGAATGTTACAATTCCAGAGGTCACATAGTGCCCCTCTCGCCTGTTATGCTACAGCTGAAGTCTTTGCTGACCATGGAAGTACGACGAATAGCTGTAGCATGAAGCATTGGTCAGGCAACATGACATGATCGGATGTCATGTTATCATGGCCAGTACAAGTTGCCGCCTGGTAGAGATGAGTTGGAGATCTCCGGAAAGACAGCATTCACAAAATGTCATAGTATAAACCTGAATTTTTCATTTTTGTCCTGTTATACTTTTGACGAACTATTCTTGTTCTTTAATATGGTTGCCAAGTTCACAAACTATAATATGATCACAAAATTAGATTTTGATATTCAGCATATTGTGAGCTTAGTTTGGCTCCAAGTATTGATCTCACGGAGAGGTACGCTAGTATTCCTCCTTCAAGCCAAATTTTTCTTGTGCTCATATTACAGTTTTAACTCAAAACAATGACGAGAACATAGGGTTATCTTGTCAGCCAAGAAGTATTATTATAGAACCCAGATGACAATAGGACTACTTAACTACTGATATCATGGTCACATTGATCAATCGAATATGGTGTTAGAAATCACTTCTGTAATTTACGCAATTGCTTGGTTTGTTTCATGTGAGAGAGATTTTTTTTGAGGATAATATGTTGTAATATCTGTTCTCAGAATCAGTTGTGATCTTAAGGCTTTTATACACATTAAAAAAAAATACAAACTCTTTGGACCATAGATAGACTGGGCATATTAAAGGGGTTTTCCCTTATTAAATTTTTTCATTCTATGGACTTTTGGAGATTAAGATTAACAAAGTTCCTATACCCACCCATTGCATCCCCATCGATACTTTTCCACCGTCGGCACTGGCCTTTGTTGACAGGCGGCAGCAGTGATCTGACATCTACACTACTCATCACCACTGCAGCCAGTCAGTGGTCTTGTGCTGTCTACATAGACACAATCACTGAGCCCAGTGACATGGCACAGCGGTCAAGCTCAGTGTATTGGTGACGTCACTGCCGCAACCTGTCAACAAAGACCGGTGGTGGAGAGTCATCAGTGGAGCAGCAGTGGGTGAATATACAGTAGCAACTATTGTTATTTTTAACCTGCTCAGTCCATTGGAATGAAAAAATAGTAAGAAAAAAACCTTTTTAAATTTATTGCCCAATCCTTTTGTTCTCCTGAGAGAATTTATAACCAGAGTTAGCGGCTTGCATCACTTTCCCGAATGAAAATCCATGCATACTCAGCATAACTGTCCTAAGCATGCAGGTGTACTAGGGGCAGATATCCGAAAAGTTTGATCCCATGAAAACAGCAGAATTGCGAATTTATCCTTGAGTATAAATAGAGGAAAAATTATGTAAAAAATTAATAAACAATATGGAAAACTAGGTACTTGAAAAATACATAACTTTTAAACATTTCCAGTTAAGTTATTACTTTTGGAATGTTTGGTTTAAATCAGATTACTGCTGGACATAAAACCAGAAATCCTAAAAGAAATGATTAAACCCTGTTGTACAGCCCATTGTAAACTTTTGCACCATGAGCAACGTTAATAGCAATAGATGAGTACCTCTGCCTGCACATTGACTGTTTTTACGCATAAGTAGTTTTTATCAAAGGAGAGCATTGTAACTGATAATAGTCTTCCAAAAAGGGCACAACAGAATGCAAGAACAAATATAAAAATGAAATAAACATAACTTCCAAAATCTGGAACAGAAAATCCCGAGCAAATAACAATTAGTTGTGGCTAAATCTACTGATTTTTTCTCTATTGTGGTTCTTCCAATTTGGTGGCTTCCTGAAAGGATTCAGGGATTGGTGCTACATTTTTAAAACTTATTTTATAGTTGGGAAGCCAGAAATTCTAATACTGATTTTTGTTTTTGCTTACTAGAAATAAGCAAAAAGAGAAAAAAAAAGCAAAGAGAGAACACAACAGCTGTAGACACTTCAGGATTTGTCAGGGACCTCTAGACCTCTAGAAAAATAAAAAGAGAAAAAAAAAAAGCAAAGACAGAACACAACAGCTGTAGACACTTGGGGGTTCATCCAGGACAAAGCTCTAGACCGCTACCAAAAAAACATACACAGAACACAACAGCTGTTACACACTTGAGGGTTCGGCCAGGACAAAGCTCTTGACGTCTAGAAAAGAAAAAAGCAAAGACAGAACACAACAGCTGTAGAGACTTGGAGGTTCGTCTGGTACCAAAACTCTAGACCTCTAGAAGAAAAAAAAGCAAAGACAGAACACATCAGCTGTAGACACTTTGGGGTTCATCTGGGACAAAGCTCTAGACCTCTAGAAGAAAAAAAAGCAAAGATAGAACACATCAGCTGTAGACACTTTGGTTTCATCTGGGACAAAGCTCTAGACCTCTAGAAGAAAAAAAAGCAAAGACAGAACACATCAGCTGTAGACACTTGGGGGGTTCAGCCGGGACAAAGCTCTAGACGTCTAGAAAAAAAAAGAGAAAAAAAGCAAAGCCAGAACACAACAGCTGTAGACACTTGGGGGGTTCAGCCGGGACAAAGCTCTAGACGTCTAGAAGAAAAAAAGCAAAGGCAGAACACAACAACAGTAAATAATTGGGGATTGGTCCGGGACAAATCTCTAGAAAAAAAAGCAAACACATAACACAACAGCTGTAGACACTTGGGGGTTTGTCGGAGACAAACCTCTAAACCTCTTGAAAGAGAGAAAAAAACAGCAAAGACAGAACACAAATGTTAGAACACTTAGGGAGTTTGTCCAGGACGAATCGCTAGACCTTTGGAATTAAAAAAAAATCTCTCTTACATGGGACAAATCCTGATTTTAACTTCTATAATGTCAGAAGTAGTAGTACATTTGCTGGTTATTTTTTACTTTGTTTTGCCAAAGGGTGTCACATTGCCATGGTATATAGTGGGGCATTGCTGTTTATGTGTATGGAATCATCTTTATTTTATGCTTATGTAATTTTCTTTCCTGAAACATTTTTTATTGTTTCCTTTTATTTGTAACTTATTTTTTTTATTTTTTTTTTAAGAACTGTAAATGGGCCTATTACAACTCTTCTTTTTTCTGTTACTGCACTGATTGAAGATGGATATTTGGGTAGCCAACGATACATTGGGGCACTTTAAACCCGTAGAAAAAAATCCAGAGTACTTTTAGCAATTCAGAAAAGTGTTCAAAAAAATATTTTGTATTTTGCTCTTTTTTTCTTATTTATTTTATTGTACGATGCCGTCCTTTTTACACATGAATGTTTTGTCTGCAATGTTTGCTTCAATTGGTTTCTTTAATTATTTAATTCCTATCATTAAATGGTAGCGCTGTAAATTCTGCAATTAATGTCAAATAAACAGCTTTAATTCACTTGTATTGAACGATTTGTTTCCTTTAAATATGATTACGGTTAGATATCTTTTAATCCCCCATCACAGGGTACTGATAGGGTACAGATTATCAGATATTCTGAATTATCCGACAGCCACTGACAGACATATATTTAAACTGCCTCTGTACTGCTAGAGAACCTTTAAGAGGAATGACGTCCAAAATGACCCCAAATCAAAGAAATGTTCTAATTGGTTTTCTGGATGCAGTGGTTGCATTCCATCTGAGGTAGAAGAAACAGTTTCCTAGCTCCTCTGACTTGGGCGGAATGTGGCTGCTGCAGCTAATCAGTGGCAGTTGATTGGAAGCAGCGGTTACCAAAATAGAATGCCAGGAGACCAGTGGAAGACACAACTGGCAGGATAGTGAGAAGTGAATGTGTTTTTTTTTGTTAATTTTAGGCCCCCTTTGGGTCCACTTTTAAGGTGATAAAAAGTAGTGGACTTCCTCTCTAAGCGTTGATCCAGAGGAAGGCAAAATACCCTTTTTTTAAGCTCCACCTTGAGTAAATGTCACGGGTGTGTCAGGTTTAACAGACAGTCATACGGGATCTGGCTGTAGAAGGTCGCTGCGTTTGGCCTTGCAAACATCTTCCTGATCCTTTCATTATCCCTCTCTCTCTAGGACCCATCGGTGATCTTCACCTTGCTTGGGGATTATACCTTTAGGACCCAGAGGTGATCCTCACCTTTCTCCTGCTAATTAGAACACCCTTCCTGGATCCTTAAATATACTCTGTTTCTCCAGAGAATTGCTGGTGATAGAGTTTCCTCTTCTATTCAGGCCTGGAATTCTAGTAGTTGGCTAGAATTTCCTTGGAGTTCCCTTGTGGATTGTAGCCGTGTTCTCTCCGGTGTCATTTTAAAGCTAAGTGTATTTCCTTGTTTGTTTCCCTGACTAGTGCTCACCCCTTACTCTCCCTACCTAGGGCCTAGCTCTAGGGTGAGCTAGGGCTAAGGTATCCCACTCGGTGATAGGTGCGGACCCTATTTAGGGTCAATAGGGGAGTCAGGGTGTTGTTAGATCTGCTTAGGGGTCTCCACATTCCCTTTCCCTAGTTGTAGGGCTCCCTCCCCTGTTCCCATTGTTATACACTGGGTTCTCCCCATACCTAGCATGACAGTTAACTATTGAACCCATCAAGACAACCCAAGACCATATAATCAAATATGGAATATGAATTCCACTGAGGAGGGTTCCCCACTTGGAAACCCCACTATGAGCTAAAGCAGAGCGACTTGAACCATACATATGAAAGTCAACATACATGATGCGTCGGCACACTGTGATTAATGAATACATGATTCACAATATTTCTGCAAATGTTAAAAAGTTAAGGTACTTAGTGTTTTTTGATGAAAGAATTCAAAAGCTGTCCAGCCATGTCAAGGTGTACCTAAATATGGATGGTCCCTAAGACTAATGTTATTCTTCCATGTGCCAAACCAGCCTCATCTGAATGGGGAAGTGAAAGCAAACCTGGCGTGGCTCGCAGTTTTAAAAAGCCTTTTTTCAATGGTACAAAAAAAAAAATTCATGGAACAAAAATTTTGAAATTTCATCTTCAAAAAAAGAAGAAGAGGACTTGTAAATAAAGTGACAAGACCACCTGCTGACAGACCTCCAGACAAAAGGGACAGATTTATTATGGCTCATGAAGAGAAAAAAATAGTCGAGATGTCAGAAAAAATATCCATATTTACTTTTTTGCATGAGGAATGGTACAAACTTGGACAATATACAAAGAATGTCATACCATAAAAAAATATATATATAAAAAGGATTTCTTGTTTGTAGGTCACCTCAACTTCAAACAATATACTCGTAGCCACAAAAGTGTCGTGGAAAAAAAAAAGTTGACAATGAAAAAGTCCTCATGCGTCAATTGTAAAAATATAAAAGAGGAAAACAAAATGTGTATGAAAATATTTTTAAACCGTCTGAACGTAAAAAATCTGATATGCTCTTTTCGATATAAAACTTCGTAAGTTTTTAACAGTGATGTTGAACTGCCGGTATAGGTGCAAAGTAGAAGAAAAATGGCGCAAATGGAAACGAAATTTGGCGCTCACCAGAAAATAGAATGTAATATTGCATGGCCGCCACATGCTGAATGGTTATACAAGTAATATAAGCATCGACTAAACTAGAACAGAGTCTGCTGCCTGTCAGTGATTCTCTGTTCAGGCTTATAGTGGAGTATGTGGAGGAGGGATGTTCGAATTTTTATGAGGGCACAAATTAATGCTTGGCTACTCTACTGCTTCTCATTGGAGCATAGGAGGGGCACAGTAAGTGCCCATTGGGGCTCCTGGCAACCTAGCTGTGTAAAACATCTCAGTCTGTGCCACAGGTTCCTATGCAGAGCACAGTAGTCAACATGAGTTTGTCATTGTCTGCTTCACTTTGAGAGCAAGAAAAATCAATCTCTCATTATGCATGAAGCTCTCGGTTGCTGTCTATGCAAAGTACAGCAGCCAATGACAAATTCATCTTGAATGCTGTGCTCTGCATGGGCAGAAACTGTATTGGCAAAAGCTGCACTGTGCTCACCCACATCTCCTCACCTCTCCTTTCACTTGTAATTTTCTGAAATTAGGGATTTGCGGATAGAACTGTCTAAAATTTAGAAAAAGTGTATAAAAAATCTAATGTTATAATAAATTGTAAGTTTTTACACACTTTTTATAACTATAACTAGAATTAGGGCTAGGGTTAGGACTAGGATTAGCGCTAGGGTTAAGACTAACTTTACGGTTTGTGCTAAGATTAAGGATAGTGCTAGGATTAGGTATAGTGCTGGGGTTAGTGATATTGCTAGGGCTAGATATAATGGTAGGATTAGAGATAGTGCTAGGATTAGATATAGTGCTAGGGTTAGGAACAGTTCTAGAGTTAGGAACAGTGCTAGGGTTAGGTATAGTGGTAGGGTTAGGGATAGTGGTAAGGATAGTGCTAGGGTTAGATATAGTGGTAGGGTTAGTAGTGTCAGGATTAGGTATAGTGGTAGGGTTGGGGATAGTGCTAGGGTTAGTTATAGTGGTAGGGTTAAGGATAGTGCTAGGGTTAGGGATAGTGGTAGGGTTAGGGATAGTGCTAGGGTTAGGGATAGTGCTAGGGTTAGGGATAGTGGTAGGGTTAAGGATAGTGCTATGGTTAGGTATAGTGGTAGGGGTAGGGATAGTGCTAGGGTGTGGGATAGTGCTAGGATTAGGGATAGTGCTAGGGTTAGTTATAGTGGTGGGGTTAAGGATAGTGCTATGGTTAGGTATTGTGATAGGGTTAGGGATAGTGCTAGGGTTAGGTATAGTAGGGTTAAGGATAGTGCTAGGGTTAGATATAGTGCTAGGGTTATGGATAGTGCTAGGGTTAGGTATAGTGGTACGGTTAAGGATAGTCTTACGGTTAGATATAGGGTTAGGGATAGTGCAAGGGTTAGGAATAGTGATAGGGTTAGGAACAGTGCTAGGGTTAGGTATAGTGGTAGGGTTAAGAATAGTGCTAGGGTTAGTTATAGTGGTAGGGTTAGGGATAGTTCCAGGGTTAGGTATAGCGGTAGGGTTAGGGATAGTGCTAGGGTTTGATACAATGGTAGGGTTAGGGATAGTGCTAGGGTTACATATAGTGGTAAGTTTAGGGATAGTGCTAGGGTTAGGTATAGTGGTAGGGTTAGGGATAGTTCCAGGGTTAGGTATAGCGGTAGGGTTAGGGATAGTGCTAGGGTTTGATACAGTGGTAGGGTTAGGGATAGTGCTAGGGTTATATATAGTGGTAAGTTTAGGGATAGTGCTAGGGTTATATATAGTGGTAAGTTTAGGTATAGTGACAGGGTTAGGGTTAAATTTAGGGCTTCAGTAATCAAATAATTACATTTAAAAAAACACAAAATATAATAAAAGTATGAAATGTAAAGAAATATAACAATGTATACCATTATTTATGTAAAATTGTATGTTTGATTTCAGCAAAATGCACAAAATAACTAGGGGATCAAAGGCCAAAACATAATTACAATTGGTGGAAGGGAATCAAGAAGTGCTAATAGTCCACAGGTTAGCGAGCTCAAAATACTTTTTTTTCCCTGGGTGCTGGCAACCTGTGTTACGCCGCTGAAAAGAATGGACACCCCATCATGATGTCTATGTGCTTAATTGTAGCAAAAATATAAGGTTTGAAAGCGCATATGAGGCAAATCCTTCTGCCTCTTCATGCAATCCCCACACAGACTGATGTGAGATCAGGGCTCTGTGGGGGCCGGATCATCAATTCCAGGACTCCTGGTTCTTCTTTACTCTGAAGATCGTTGTTAATGACATTGGTCGGATGTTCGAGGTTGTTGTTCTGCTGCAGAATAAATTTGGAGCGAATCAAATGCCTCCCTGATTATATTACATGATGGATAAGTATCTGTCTGCATTTCTCATCTGTCTGCATTTCTTTGTGGATACTTCCCATTGAAATCGGAAGATGTTCAGCAGTGCCATCAGCTTAGAACTGGCAGTAACCAGTGGGACCAGTTACACCCATCTACTATTCGGAGAAGTTTGGCCAGAAGTGGTCTTCATGGCAAAATTGCAGCCAAAAACCAGACCTCCGAAGCAGTCAAGTGACTCAACTATTCACAAAAACAAAGAAACTGGGGTGCAGTAAAATGGCAGCACATGCTCTGGGCTTTGGCGCTGCATTTCAGCAAAAGGAGTTAGTGGTTTGGTCAAGATTGATGATGTCCTCAACGCTGAGAAATAGGTACTTATCCATTATGTAATATCAGGGAGGTGTCTGATTGGCTCAATATTTATTCCTCCGCAGAACAAGGACCCCAAACATACAGCAAATGTAACTAAGAACTATTTCCAGCTTAAAGAAGAACAAGGAGTCCTGGAAGTGATAATCCGGCCCCCACAGAGCCCTGATCTCACATCATCATCAACAGGAGACAGAAGCAGAAAAAAACTACAGTGTCACAGGCCAAAATATACTTACACTTGGTGTAAGGGACTTAAGGAGTGCTAACAGGCATGAGTTATGGTGCGTAAAATATTTTCTTTGTCCCGAGTTCTAGCAAACTCTGCTACACATTTCCCTTCCATGGTTCACATGGCACAGAAGTAGCTCTAGTGATTTGCATTCCGGAAAGTGTCTTCTTTACACCAAACTTTATAGAGTCATCTAATGTATGAAAATGTTACTGCTCCCTGTATTATAAGAGCTGACCTGGTATGTATACAGTGACTCCATCAGCAGAATAGTGAGTGCAGCTCTGGAGTATAATACAGGATGTAACTCAGGATCAGTACAGGATAAGTAATGTAATGTATGTACACAGTGACTGCACCAGCAGAATAGTGAGTGCAGCTCTGGAGTATATTACAGGATGTAACTCAGGATCAGCACAGGATCAGTAATGTAATGTATGTACTCACTGACTGCACCAGTAGAATAGTGAGTGCAGCTCTGAGGTTTAATACAGGATGTAACTCAGGGTCAGTAATGTAATGTATGTACACAGTGACTGCTCCAGCAGAATAGTGAGTGCAGCTCTGGAGTATAATACAGGATGTAACTCAGGATCAGTACAGGATCAGTAATGTATGTACACAGTTACTGCACCAGCAGAATAGTGAGTGCAGCTCTGGAGTATAATACAGAATGTAACTCAGGATCAGTACAGGATAAGTAATGTAATGTATGTACACAGTGACTGCACCAGCAGAATAGTGAGTGCAGCTCTGGAGTATAATACAGAATGTAACTCAGGATCAGTACAGGATCAGTAATGTAATGTATGTACACAGTGACTGCACCAGCAGAATAGTGAGTGCAGCTCTGGAGTATAATACAGGAGGTAACTCAGGATCAGTACAGGATCAGTAACGTAATGTATGTACACAGTGACTGCACCAGCAGAATAGTGAGTGCAGCTCTGGAGTATAATACTGGATGTAACTCAGGATCAGTACAGGATCAGTAATGTAATGTATGTACACAGTGACTGCACCAGCAGAAAAGTGAGTGCAGCTCTGGAGTATAATACAGGATGTAACTCAGGATCAGTACAGGATCAGTAACGTAATGTATGTACACAGTGACTGCACCAGCAGAATAGTGAGTGCAGCTCTGGAGTATAATACAGGATATAACTCAGGATCAGTACAGGATCAGTAATGTAATGTATGTACACAGTGACTGCTACAGCAGAATAGTAAGTGCAGCTCTAGAGTACAATACAGGGTGTAACTCAGGATCAGTACAGGATCAGTAACGTAATGTATGTACACAGTGACTGCACCAGCAGAATAGTGAGTGCAGCTCTGGAGTATAATACAGGATGTAACTCAGGATCAGTACAGGATCAGTAACGTAATGTATGTACACAGTGACTGCACCAGCAGAATAGTAAGTGCAGCTCTAGAGTACAATACAGGGTGTAACTCAGGATCAGTACAGGATAAGTAATGTAATGTATGTACACAGTGACTGCTCCAGCAGAATAGTGAGTGCAGCTCTGGAGTATAATACAGGATGTAACTCAGGATCAGTACAGGATCAGTAACGTAATGTATGTACACAGTGACTGCACCAGCAGAATAGTGAGTGCAGCTCTGGAGTATAATACAGGATGTAGCTCAGGATCAGTACAGGATCAGTAATGTAATGTATGTACACAGTGACTGCACCAGCAGAATAGTGAGTGCAGCTCTAGAGTACAATACAGGGTGTAACTCAGGATCAGTACAGGATCAGTAACGTAATGTATGTACACAGTGACTGCACCAGCAGAATAGTGAGTGCAGCTCTGGAGTATAATACAGGATGTAACTCAGGATCAGTACAGGATCAGTAACGTAATGTATGTACACAGTGACTGCACCAGCAGAATAGTAAGTGCAGCTCTAGAGTACAATACAGGATGTAACTCAGGATCAGTACAGGATCAGTAACGTAATGTATGTACACAGTGACTGCACCAGCAGAATAGTGAGTGCAGCTCTGGAGTATAATACTGGATGTAACTCAGGATCAGTACAGGATCAGTAATGTAATGTATGTACACAGTGACTGCACCAGCAGAATAGTGAGTGCAGCTCTGGAGTATAATACAGGATGTAACTCAGGATCAGTACAGGATCAGTAATGTAATGTATGTACACAGTGACTGCTCCAGCAGAATAGTGAGTGCAGCTCTGGAGTATAATACAGGATGTAACTCAGGATCAGTACAGGATCAGTAACGTAATGTATGTACACAGTGACTGCACCAGCAGAATAGTGAGTGCAGCTCTGGAGTATAATACTGGATGTAACTCAGGATCAGTACAGGATCAGTAATGTAATGTATGTACACAGTGACTGCACCAGCAGAAAAGTGAGTGCAGCTCTGGAGTATAATACAGGATGTAACTCAGGATCAGTACAGGATCAGTAATGTAATGTATGTACACAGTGACTGCACCAGCAGAATAGTGAGTGCAGCTCTGGAGTATAATACAGGATATAACTCAGGATCAGTACAGGATCAGTAATGTAATGTATGTACACAGTGACTGCACCAGCAGAAAAGTGAGTGCAGCTCTGGAGTATAATACAGGATGTAACTCAGGATCAGTAATGTACACAGTGACTCCAACAGCAGAATAGTGAGTGCAGCTCTGGAGTATAAGACAGGATGTAACTCAGGATCAATACAGGATAAGTAATGTAATGTATGTACACAGTGACTGCACCAGCAGAATAGTGAGTGCAGCTCTGGGGTATAATACAGGACGTAACTCAGGATCAGTACAGGATCAGTAAAGTAATGTATGTACACAGTGACTGCACCAGCAGTATAATAAATGCAGCTCTGGAGTATAATACAGGATGTAACTCAGGATCAGTACAGGATCAGTAATGTAATGTATGTACACAGAGACTCCACCAGCAGAATAGTGAGTGCAGCTCTGGAGTATAATACAGGAGGTAACTCAGGATCAGTACAGGATCAGTAATGTAATGTATGTACAGAGTGACTGCACCAGCAGAATAGTGAGTGCAGCTCTGGAGTATAATACAGGATGTAACTCAGGATCAGTACAGGATCAGTAATGTATTGTATGTACAGAGTGACTGCAGCAGCAGAATAGTGAGTGCAGCTCTGGAGTATAATACAGGATGTAACTCAGGATCAGTACAGGATAAGTAATGTAATGTATGTACACAGTGACTGCACCAGCAGAATAGTGAGTGCAGCTCTGGAGTATAATATAGCATGTAACTCAGGATCAGTACAAGATCAGTAATGTAATGTATGTACACAGTGACTGCACCAGCAGAATAGTGAGTGCCGCTCTGGGGTATAATACAGGATGTAACTCAGTATCAATTCAGGATAAGTAATGTAATGTACATATGTACACAGTGACTGCACCAGCAGAATAGTGAGTGCAGCTCTGGAGTATAATACAGGATGTAACTCAGGATCAGTACAGGATAAGTAATGTAATGTATGTACACAGTGACTACACCTGCAGAATAGTGAGTGCAGCTCTGGGGTATAATACAGGATGTAACTCAGGATCAGTACAGGATAAGTAATGTATTGTATGTACACAGTGACTGCACCAGCAGAATAGTGAGTGCAGCTCTGGAGTATAATACAGGATGTAACTCAGGATCAGTAATGTAATGTATGTACACAGTGACTGCACCAGCAGAATAGTGAGTGCAGCTCTGGAGTATAATACAGGATGTAACTCAGGATCAGTACAGGATCAGTAATGTAATGTATGTACACAGTGACTCCACCAGCAGAATAGTGAGTGCAACTCTGGAGTATAATACAGGAGGTAACTCAGGATCAGTACAGGATCAGTAATGTAATGTATGAACACAGTGACTGCACCAGCAGAATAGTGAGTACAGCTCTGGAGTATAATACAGGATGTAACTAAGGATCAGTAATGTATGTACACAGTGACTCCACCAGCAGAATAGTGAGTGCAGCTCTGGAGTATAATACAGGATGTAACTCAGGATCAGTACAGGATAAGTAATGTAATGTATGTACACAGTGACTGCACCAGCAGAATAGTGAGTGCAGCTCTGGAGTATAATACAGGATGTAACTCAGGATCAGTACAGGATAAGTAATGTAATGTATGTACACAGTGACTCCACCAGCAGAATAGTGAGTGCAACTCTGGAGTATAATACAGGATGTAACTGAGGATCAGTACAGGATAAGTAATGTAATGTATGTACACAGTGTCTCCACCAGCAGAATAGTGAGTGCAGCTCTGGAGTATAATACAGGATGTAACTCAGGATCAGTACAGGATCAGTAATGTATGTACACAGTGACTCCACCAGCAGAATAGTGAGTGCAGCTCTGGAGTATAATACAGGATGTAACTCAGGATCAGTACAGGATCAGTAATGTATGTACACAGTGACTCCACCAGCAGAATAGTGAGTGCAGCTCTGGAGTATAATACAGGAGGTAACTCAGGATCAGTACAGGATCAGTAATGTAATGTATGTACACAGTGACTGCACCAGCAGAATAGTTAGTGCAGCTCTGCAGTATAATACAGGATGTAACTCAGGATCAGTACAGGATCAGTAATGTAATGTATGTACACAGTGACTGCACCAGCAAAATAGTGAGTGCAGCTCTGGAGTATATTACAGGATGTAACTCAGGATCAGTACAGGATCAGTAATGTAATGTATGTACACAGTGACTGCACCAGCAGAATAGTGAGTGCACCTCTGGAGTATAATACAGGATGTAACTCAGGATCAGTACAGGATCAGTAATGTAATGTATGTACACAGTGACTGCACCAGCAGAATAGTGAGTGCAGCTCTGGAGTATAATACAGGAGGTAACTCAGGATCAGTACAGGATCAGTAATGTAATGTATGTACACAGTGACTGCACCAGCAGAATAGTTAGTGCAGCTCTGCAGTATAATACAGGATGTAACTCAGGATCAGTACAGGATCAGTAATGTAATGTATGTACACAGTGACTGCACCAGCAGAATAGTGAGTGCAGCTCTGGAGTATAATACAGGATGTAACTCAGGATCAGTACAGGATCAGTAATGTAATGTATGTACACAGTGACTGCACCAGCAGAATAGTGAGTGCACCTCTGGAGTATAATACAGGAGGTAACTCAGGATCAGTACAGGATCAGTAATGTAATGTATGTACACAGTGACTGCACCAGCAGAATAGTGAGTGCAGCTCTGCAGTATAATACAGGATGTAACTCAGGATCAGTACAGGATCAGTAATGTAATGTATGTACACAGTGACTGCACCAGCAGAATAGTGAGTGCAGCTCTGGAGTATAATACAGGATGTAACTCAGGATCAGTACAGGATCAGTAATGTAATGTATGTACACAGTGACTGCACCAGCAGAATAGTGAGTGCAGCTCTGGAGTATAATACAGGATGTAACTCAGGATCAGTACAGGATCAGTAATACTGTATAATGCCAGCTGTATGAGCAGGTGTGACTTAAGGCTTACACAAGTTGTTCCATCCTATATTTTATGATGATAAAACTTGTGCAATGTGAATCTGCCAAGACAAATTGTTAAAAAATACCAACAGTGCAAATTTGGTAGAAACTTACCCCAACAGATGCTGTAAAACATATGGAGGTTGAGTGCAAATAGAAATGTGTTGGGTTTTCTTTCGGGGTTGAATACTTTTGCAGTGTATTGTATCGATAGAAGGAAAACTGCGCAGGCTGTATGGTACCAAATTATAACATATTGATCAGCGAGTGAGTGAGACATTATCTAAAGTATTCCAATTATATACTCTCTTGGTAAAGCAATAATAAGAGCAATATAAATTAATACAGTAGATTGAAACAAACAAGAGGATCTAAGCTGATCAAATTACATAACACTTTCTCCTAAACTTGAAAACAAAAGGCATGTAAGGAAGTAAAAGACGTCCGTAAACCCTAATGGTCTAATCAGCTTGCAGTAAAAGTGCTTAGGGGAAAGTGGTGAAACCAGCTCAGCAGCGCTCAGGATACTGAGCTCTCCGCAGGGCATTCCTCCAGAGTATTACAGCTTAAGTGCTCGATTAAGACTTCCTCCAGAAATGCACCATGCTCACCAGAGGAACATAATATAGCTTCTGCAGTGGGTGATATTCACACATTGTGCATCATACTTAAAATGACAGGGATGGGGGGGAGGGGAGAGGAGTTTAATGTGTAGCGTCCTAGAGTGCACTTCCAAATATGTCAGGGAAAGAAGGAAAATTCATTAGCAAATTAGAAAGAAAAGGCAACGCTTCAAAATGTAAGCCATCAAGATGTAGGCGGATGCAGCTGTTGGCATCTTTTCCTGAATTGATGCCTACTTTATCACCGGAGGAAAATATGATTGTTCCTGTGTGACCGTCTCCTGAGGACACGTCATAAAAAGTCACCCAGCATACGGTTTTGTATTATATTCCTATAGGCACTCTATGCGCTGCCACATGGGTCTTCTGTAAGTCACTGCAATCTAGAAGAAATGTCTATGGGCCCATTGTAGGATATAGGGGCTGTAGTAACAGATAAGTACTTTATCTAAAGCTTCCAATACACCACCGATCAGCAGTCCACTGCTCTTGCGTCAAGAACATGGCTCAGTCCACGGTGTAGTAGCTGTTTCGACTTTAACGAATCGCCAAAAGAATACATGTTACCTTTTTACACATTGCAGAAGATTACATCAGTCGCAGAAGGCTGACATGACTAGGTGTGACTGCTCAGGCTTGCCCATAATGCATTGCACCTATAATATTACATGGTATAGCACAGCCAGTTAGGAGGGACTATCATTGCCTGAATAAAAGCTGAGGCAGGGAATGCAGCAACCATTTTAGGGTGATTCAGGATAGTGAAAGAATGTCAAAGCTTACAGCTCAGCAAAAAAACAGAAAGAAAAATACCTAAAGCATTGTACAAAATTCTCAAAACAGTAATGCGTTGTACAACTGCAGCAATGAAGAAGAGTACAGTAGTCTGTAAATCATACAGAGGTTCAATTAATAGGGAAAAGAGAGTTAGGAGAGGTGCAGACAGCCGTGCCAGACTCGATGTAATCAGTGACATGGTGTATTTCGAATTTATCCTTCTACATTTGAATTACAATCACATACATTTTCTTCATTCTTAATGCACTATTAAGCAAATCTATGTCTGCACAATAGTTTTTTATAGAAAGGGAAATCAGGGTCAGACGGTTTGCTTGCTAGTCATAAGCAACTGTACTGAGTTTTTGCCTTTTTATTGCATTCGTTTTTTGTGAAGGAAGGAAATAATTATTTTATGAATAACAAGACTAAAGAAATTTTCCGAAAATACAGACATTTAACTGTCTACCTCACAAAGTGTATGTGTCACAATTAGTGTTGAGCGATACCTTCCGATATCGGGAAATATTGGATCGGATTGGATCGGACCGATACCGAAAAAGTATCGGATATCGCCGATTCCGATACCGGAAACCAATGCAAGTCAATGGGACAGAAACATCGGAATGAAAATAAACCCTTTCTTTCCTTGTAGGTTAATTCTACATGAAGGAAAACAACTAAGAATAATGTAGAATGTATTGGGGGAGGTGGGGGAGACAATAAAGGCATAGAGGTTTAGCCCAATCAAATGGAATAGCAGGAATTAATATTTTTTTTAAGACGTTCTGAGTTACGGAAATATTGACTATGTTAAGTATTTTTATATTTTGTCAGATATTTATGTTTCACTACTTCCATGCTCTTCACCTTCTTTTTTACTTCTCCCACACTTTCTCCTTCATCATCCTCAGCATCTTTTTCATCCACTTCTTCTTCACCTTCTTCATCTTCTTCTTCTTCACCTTCTTCGTATTATTCTTTTTTTTTCATTCTTCATATTCTACTTCTTCATCTTCTTCATATTCTTCTTCTTCATCATATTCTTATTTGTGACAAGCATTCCTGTAGTTGTTATCTATAAAAGGTTGGACATTACTCCTTTCGTTCTGCCCGTCACAAAAGATTTACAACAGGATTTGTCCGCGTTCAGTTTGGCCTGCAGCAGCAGGTCTTTTCCAGGGGCACCACGAGGAGGAACGGACTCACCCCCATACACTGCTTAGTCATCTTCTGCTTATAATTTAGATATTATCTTTTGCTCTGATTTTTAGTCTTATGCTTAATGTTCTTCCGCTTTTTGTTCTGCAGCTTCTTGTATTTCTGCTTCTTGGTTTTCTGTCTCTTGTTCTTCTGTATCTTGGTGCTTGTCTTCTCTGCTTTGTCCTCTTGGTCAACTTCTTCAGGGTCATCTTCTTGGTCTTCTTCGGGGTGGTCTTCAGGGTCGTCGTCTTCGGGGGTCCTCGTCTTCAGGGTCCTCGTCTTCTTCGGGTTGGTCTTCTGGGTCCTCGTCTTCGGGGTCCTCGTCTTCGGGGTCCTCGTCTTCTTAGGGTTGGTCTTCAGGGTCCTCGTCTTCTTCGGGGTGGTCTTCAGGGTCCTCATCTTCAGGGTCGTCGTCTTCGGGGTCCTCGTCTTCTTAGGGTTGGTCTTCAGGGTCCTCGTCTTCAGGGTCCTCGTCAGGGAGATCCAGAGTGATTACCAAGAACCATTTCAAAAAGCTTGAACTTGGAAATGTAGCAGAAGGTACAAGAAAGCTGAGGAACTACCGAGGACCAGCTGACGGTACTGGAACCCGGATGGGTAGCAGAAGGTACAAGAGCCAATGGAACTGCCGAAGACCAGCTGACGGTACTGGAACTCGGTTACTAAGCAGGAGGTACCTGTGCCAGAAAGCACTACCAAGGACCAGCAGACGTTGGTGGAACTTGGATACCGAGAAGGAGGCACCTAATCCAAAGGCACTGCCGAGAACCAGCTGACGGTACTGGAACCCGGATGGGTAGCAGAAGGTACCCATGTAAAAAAAAGTTCAAGGCCGCGAGCCGGCCGCAGTTACCAAAACCCACAGTCCTACAGGGGGTGCTTGTCCTATTGGCACTATGGAACCAGCCTTCATTGCCAGATCCCGCAGCCCACATAGGAGTCACCTAAACTGCAGGCACCATAGAGTCGGCTAACCCGACCGCAACACGACAGGACAACGCATTGGAGGCAAAGTGACGTTGACACTACCCGGAAACAGCTGGCGTGCTGGAACCAGGCTGGGCAGGAGGGAGTACCCGTGCCAAAGTCACTGCCGAGAACCAGCTGACGGTACTGGAACCCGGATGGGTAGTAGAAGGTACAAGAGCAAATGGAACTACCGAGGACCAGCTGACGGTACTGGAACCCGGATGGGTAGCAGAAGGTACAAGAGCCAATGGAACTGCCGAAGACCAGCTGACGGTACTGGAACTCGGTTACTAAGCAGGAGGTACCTGTGCCAGAAAGCACTACCAAGGACGAGCAGACGTTGGTGGAACTTGGATACCGAGAAGGAGGCACCTAATCCAAAGGCACTGCCGAGAACTAGCTGACGGTACTGGAACCCGGATGGGTAGCAGAAGGTACCCATGTAAAAAAAAGTTCAAGGCCGCGAGCCGGCCGCAGTTACCAAAACCCACAGTCCTACAGGGGGTGCTTGTCCTATTGGCACTATGGAACCAGCCTTCATTGCCAGATCCCGCAGCCCACATAGGAGTCACCTAAACTGCAGGCACCATAGAGTCGGCTAACCCGACCGCAACACGACAGGACAATGCATTGGAGGCAAAGTGACGTTGACACTACCCGGAAACAGCTGGCGTGCTGGAACCAGGCTGGGCAGGAGGGAGTACCCGTGCCAAAGACACTGCCGAGAACCAGCTGACGGTACTGGAACCCGGATGGGTAGTTGAAGGTACAAGAGCCAATGGAACTGCCGAAGACCAGCTGACGGTACTGGAACTCGGTTACTAAGCAGGAGGTACCTGTGCCAGAAAGCACTACCAAGTACCAGCAGACGTTGGTGGAACTTGGATACCGAGAAGGAGGCACCTAATCCAAAGGCACTGCCGAGAACCAGCTGACGGTACTGGAACCCGGATGGGTAGCAGAAGGTACAAGAGCCAATGGAACTGCCGAAGACCAGCTGACGGTACTGGAACTCGGTTACTAAGCAGGAGGTACCTGTGCCAGAAAGCACTACCAAGGACCAGCAGACGTTGGTGGAACTTGGATACCGAGAAGGAGGCACCTAATCCAAAGGCACTGCCGAGAACCAGCTGACGGTACTGGAACCCGGATGGGTAGCAGAAGGTACAAGAGCCAATGGAACTGCCGAAGACCAGCTGACGGTACTGGAACTCGGTTACTAAGCAGGAGGTACCTGTGCCAGAAAGCACTACCAAGGACCAGCAGACGTTGGTGGAACTTGGATACCGAGAAGGAGGCACCTAATCCAAAGGCACTGCCAAGAACCAGCTGACGGTACTGAAACCCGGATGGGTAGCAGAAGGTACCCATGTAAAAAAAAGTTCAAGGCCGCGAGCCGGCCGCAGTTACCAAAACCCACAGTCCTACAGGGGGTGCTTGTCCTATTGGCACTATGGAACCAGCCTTCATTGCCAGATCCCGCAGCCCACATAGGAGTCACCTAAACTGCAGGCACCATAGAGTTGGCTAACCCGACCGCAACACGACAGGACAACGCATTGGAGGCAAAGTGACGTTGACACTACCCGGAAACAGCTGGCGTGCTGGAACCAGGCTGGGCAGGAGGGAGTACCCGTGCCAAAGTCACTGCCGAGAACCAGCTGACAGTACTGGAACCCGGATGGGTAGTAGAAGGTACAAGAGCAAATGGAACTACCAAGGACCAGCTGACGGTACTGGAACCCGGATGGGTAGCAGAAGGTACAAGAGCCAATGGAACTGCCGAAGACCAGCTGACGGTACTGGAACTCGGTTACTAAGCAGGAGGTACCTGTGCCAGAAAGCACTACCAAGAACCAGCAGACGTTGGTGGAACTTGGATACCGAGAAGGAGGCACCTAATCCAAAGGCACTGCCGAGAACCAGCTGACGGTACTGGAACCCGGATGGGTAGTAGAAGGTACAAGAGCAAATGGAACTACCGATAACCAGCTGGCGGTGCTGGAACCCAGGGTAAATACTAAAAACAGAGTGGAGCCAGAGGTGTAATTGGAGCAAGTTTTAAATCAGTAGTACAGTGGATGTGGACAAAGCAGGAGAATTTGCCGGACACACAGCAGGGGAACAGCTGACGTTACTGAACCCCAATAACACTAGAGCAAGCGTTGACTGTGCAGACGGCACTTCCAAGCGCCAACTGGCGGTGTTGGAGCTCAGGGATAATACTGAAAACAGAGGAGCCAGAGGTGTAATTGGAGCAACTTTAAAATCTGAAGTAGTGAGAATGTGGACAGAGCAGGAGAAATTGCCGTCCGCACAGCAGGGGAACAGCTGACGTTACTGAACCCCAATGACACGGCAGCAAGTGTTGACTGTGCAGACGGCACTTCCGAGCGCCAACTGGCGGTGTTGGAGCTCAGGGATAATACTGAAAACAGAGGAGCCAGAGGTGTAATTGGAGCAACTTTAAAATCTGTAGTAGTGAGAATGTGGACAGAGCAGGAGAAATTGCCGTCCGCACAGCAGGGGAACAGCTGACGTTACTGAACCCCAATAACATGGCAGCAAGTGTTGACTGTACAGATGGCACTTCCGAGCACCAACTGGCGGTGTTGGAGCTCAGGGATAATACTGAAAACAGAGGAGCCAGAGGTGTATTTGGAGGAGGTTTTAAATCAGTAGTACAGTGGATGTGGACACAGCAGGAGAAATTGCCGTCCGCACAGCAGGGGAACAGCTGACGTTACTGAACCCCAATAACACGGCAGCAAGTGTTGACTGTGCAGACAGCACTTTCGAGCGCCAACTGGCGGTGTTGGAGCTCAGGGATAATACTGAAAACAGAGGAGCCAGAGGTGTAATTGGAGCAACTTTAAAATCTGTAGTAGTGAGAATGTGGACAGACCAGGAGAAATTGCCGTCCGCACAGCAGGGGAACAGCTGACGTTACTGAACCCCAATAACATGGCAGCAAGTGTTGACTGTGCAGACGGCACTTCCGAGCGCCAACTGGCGGTGTTGGAGCTCAGGGATAATACTGAAAACAGAGGAGCCAGAGGTGTAATTGGAGCAACTTTAAAATCTGTAGTAGTGAGAATGTGGACAGAGCAGGAGAAATTGCCGTCCGCACAGCAGGGGAACAGCTGACGTTACTGAACCCCAATAACATGGCAGCAAGTGTTGACTGTGCAGACGGCACTTTCGAGCGCCAACTGGCGGTGTTGGAGCTCAGGGATAATACTGAAAACAGAGGAGCCAGAGGTGTAATTGGAGCAACTTTAAAATCTGTAGTAGTGAGAATGTGGACAGAGCAGGAGAAATTGCCGTCCGCACAGCAGGGGAACAGCTGACGTTACTGAACCCCAATAACATGGCAGCAAGTGTTGACTGTGCAGACGGCACTTCCGAGCGCCAACTGGCGGTGTTGGAGCTCAGGGATAATACTGAAAACAGAGGAGCCAGAGGTGTAATTGGAGCAACTTTAAAATCTGTAGTAGTGAGAATGTGGACAGAGCAGGAGAAATTGCCGTCCGCACAGCCGGGGAACAGCTGACGTTACTGAACCCCAATGACACGGCAGCAAGTGTTGACTGTGCAGACGGCACTTCCGAGCGCCACAAAACTTTGCCACATTTCGGCCATACTGGTCTTGCCTTGTGCTGAGGCGCTGCTTCTGCTCCCTCTTTGTGCAGAGCTTCCTCCACTGCCTCGACGCACTGAGCTGCTTTGTAAAGCACTAGCAGCACTGCTCTCGGTTGGAATGGAGAACATGATGGAATGCACCAGTGCGTCTTGGTACTCCCGCATTTTACGCTCCCGGTTCAACGGTGTTATGAGGCTTTGTAAGTTGTCCCGGTAGCGAGGATCTAGGAGGGTGGACACCCAATAATCAGCCGTGTTGAGAATGTGGGCGATGCGGCGGTCGTTTCTCAGGCACTGCAGCATGAAATCAACCATGTGCTGCAGACTGCCAACTGTCCAAGAAACGCTGTCCCCTGCTTGAGGCGTGATCTCTGCCTGCTCTGCATCACCCCACCCTCGCTCTAGATACTGACTACTAGAGCATTGTGTACCTCCCTCCTCTGGACAGATGTCTTCCTCATCCATTGACTCCTCCTCATCCTCCTCACAAAGTGTCCCCTACCTAGGCCTTTGTGAGGAACCACGTTGCGCAGACTGTAGAGAAGCAGATGGCATTTGTGACTCCTCATCCTCCACCTCTTCCAAAACCACGTCCCTTAGTGCTTGCAGTGTTTTTTCAAGCAGGCAGATAAGGGGGATAGTCATGCTGACTAGTGCATCATCTGCACTCGCCATCCGCGTGGAATAATCGAAGGCACGCAAAACGTGGCAAATGTCCTTCATAGAGGCCCACTCAGTGGTGGTGAAGTGTGAACGGCGCGCACTGCGACTTGTTTGTGCCTGCTGCAGCTGGTACTCCATTACTGCTGCCTGCTGCTCACAAAACCTCTCCAACATATGTAATGTTGAATTCCACCTGGTGGGTAGGTCACATATGATGCGATGTTCCGGAAGACGTAATCGGCGCTGCAGAGCTGCAATGCGTGATCTTGCATTGCTGGAACGCCGCAAGTGAGCGCACTCTATGCGGACCTTGTGAAGCAGTGCATCAAGATCCGGATAGTCCCTCAAAAAACTCTGCACGACCAAGTTGAGCACATGTGCCAGACATGGGATGTGAGTGAGGTTGCCTAGGTCCAGAGCTGCCACCAGATTTCGGCCATTGTCACACACTACCATGCCTGGCTGGAGATTCGCTGGCACAAACCACACGTCGCTCTGCTGCTTGATGGCATTCCAGAGCTCCTGCGCTGTGTGGCTTCGATTCCCCAAAGAAATTAATTTTAATACGGCCTGTTGACGTTTGGCCACGGCTGTGCTCATATTGGTCACCATAACAGGTAACCGTTCACGGGTCGATGTGGAGGTAGACCGTGACGGCTCCTGCAGCGCTGATTCAGAGGAACTGGAGTATGAGGAGGAGTCAATGTGTACAGACTGGATTCCTGCAATCCTTGGAGTTGGCAGAACACGTACAGCGCCACTCTCAAGATCTGTACCCGGCTCCACAACATTTACCCAATGGGCAGTGAGGGAAAGGTATCGTCCCTGTCCATGCTTACTGGTCCACGCATCGGTGGTCAGGTGGACCTTGCTACTGATGGCGTTTTGTATCGCATGTTATTTTTTTCCCTCCACATGATGTTGCAGGGCAGGGACGGCTTGCCTGCTGAAATAAAAGCGGCTGGGCACGTTGTATTGTGGGACTGCCAATGCCATAAAGTTACGGAATGTGTCAGTCTCCACCAGCCTGAATGATAGCATTTCAAGGGCCAGTAGTTTAGCAATGCCAGCATTCAGAGCCTGTGCTCGGGGGTGGTTTGCCGAGTATGGGCGCTTTTTCTCCCATGCCTGTGCTAACGATGGCTGTAGACTGGCCTGGGAGTGTGAGGATGACTGGGAAAGTGGTGCTGTGGGTGGAATTACACTGTGTCTCTGTACAACAGTGCCAGAGATTCTTCCATGGCGATTCTGTGAGGAAGCCGAACCAGCTGTGTGTGAGCTGGAGGAAGAGGCTACAACACGAGCTGAAGAGGTGGTAGGTGGCGCTGTAGGTTGGTCTAGGTCTTCAGTGTGTTTTTGTAACTCCACCACGTGCTTGGTCCGCACATGTTTCCACATATTTGTGGTATTGAGGTTGCTGACACTTTTCCCTCTTTTCACCTTCTGATTACACAGCTTGCATTTGACAAAGCAAATGTCATCTGCAACTGTGTCAAAAAAGGACCAGGCACTGCAAGTCTTGGGAGCGCCCACTTTGGATTTTGGAAGAGCCATGCTCCTAATGGGTGCCGAAGTGGAGGCTACAGGCAACCAAGTCTGCCCCCTCCCTCTCCCTCCTTTTTGGGCTGTTCGGGGAATCTCTTCCTCAGAGCTGCTCCCACCACCTTCCTGTCCCTCACGCCATGATGGGTCAAGGACCTCATCATCTACACCACCCTCTTCAAACAACTGCTTCTCCTGGGTAGTCTCGACAGCACAGTACGCACCAGAAAGTGGCACCTGAGTCTCATCATCAGATGCGTACTGAGGTGTGCTGCTGACCATAGGCACTGGCCCACCCGCCTCTTCAGATTCAGAGAGACAAAACGGTTGCGCATCACTGCATACTACCTCTTCTTCAAATTCTCGAATTCTGCTTGGCTGGCCCCCTCTTTCCAAGCCAAGAGATTCAGAGAACAGAAGTAGAGATGGCTCCTGTCCAGGGCTCTCTGATAGCCTGGGCAATTTGGCAGGTGGTGAAGAGACAGATGGGTGCTCTTCAGTGCTCAGGACCTGAGAGGATCTGGAACTAATTGAAGTCGATGCGTTAGCTGCCATCCATCCGACAACGGCTTCAATTTGGTCCTCCCGCAGCAGTGGGGTACGGCTAGCTCCTACAAAGCTGCGCATAAAGGACTGTTCCCTGGTAAAACTGGGGGATGCTGAGTCACTGGTGCCCGCAGCAGGCACAGAATCCCCACGTCCTCTCCCTGCAGGCACAGAATCCTCACGTCCTCTCCCTGCAGAAACTGCACGCCCACGCCCACATGCCTAACTCCCTGCCTTCTTCATCTTGGTAGACTGATAAAGATAGGCAGAAAAGTACTAAGGGCTTAGTGTGCTTATTCCTGAACAGCTGCTAACAGGTATAAGAAACACTAATTTTATAAAGTGTGGACTAGACTTTAATATGAGCTAATGTGGCCTACACAACTGTAAAGTGGAGTGTTTGGTGAACTTTATTTAGTTTTTTTTTGTCACAAAAAGACACTGGATGTGCCTAAAGATGTAATAACGATAGTATCACAAACTTTTTGTAGCTATTACAATGTAGGAAGGTAACCTACAATGCAATAGATGAGGCTACAAAAAATAGGCTAATACTAATCTGGCTGGGGCTGCAGGGCCCAATGCTGCAGAAAGGCTCCTCTAACTACTCCTATATAGTGTGTTTGGAACCAATTTAGCTGAATACGGATGGAACCACCACACTAATAGGAGAAATCAGGAAAAATTATGAATTGGCAAAAAAGGACAATGTATGAGGCAGTGACACACACTGAGTGCACTACACCCAGACGTGGCTGAAGCACACACTACAGGGTGAGCTGCACTCACACACCAGACCTTGCAGACAGCGGTGAACAGTACAGATGCAGAGCACTGTGCACTAGCGCTGCAAGACCAAAAAAATTTCTCTATCTACTCCTATATAGTGTGTTTGGAACCAATTTAGCTGAATACGGATGGAACCACCACACTAATAGGAGATATCAGGAAAAATTATGAATTGGCAAAAAAGGACAATGTATGAGGCAGTGACACACACTGAGTGCATTATAACCAGATGTGGCTGAAGCACACACTACAGGGTGAGCTGCACTCACACACCAGACCTTGCAGACAGCGGTGAACAGCACAGGGAACTGTGCACTAGCACTGCAAGGCACAGCGATTTATAAAGTAGCTTGGGTAAAGCAGAATAGACCAAATAGGTAGCTAAAACTGTCCCTCAGAACAACAGCGTCCTATCCCTAACTGAATTCACAGCACAGTGAGCTCAAAATGGCGGCGGCGGCTTTTATAGTGCATCATGACATCATTTCAGCAGCCAATCACAGCCATGCCATTAGTTAAGAAGCCTACATGCCTAACAGGATGTGCCCACACTTCTTAGGATCCTCATTGGCTGAATAAAATGAAAATGGCTCATTGCATTATGGGAACTTCCGATTCCGGTATACGATATTGCAAAAGTATCGGAATTAAGTATCGGAATTCCGGTACCGCGAATATCGGCCGATACCCGATATTTCAGTATCGGAATGCTCAACACTAGTCACAATCAAAATTTTTTCTCGCATATCTGTCTTACTAGTGACATTTTAATTCTGTACATGCCACACCAAGACAGTGTCTTGTTGCAGGTGCTGCTTTTTGAATGTGTACCTACCTTGTATTTTTTTACATGATATTTGGAAAGGGGATTGAATTTTGTTCTAAAATTGAATTTCTTAATTTAAATGAAGTTATTTAACTGTCCACGTTTGTTTTTGCACACCTGTTTTTCTAGTCCAATTTGACAACTGTACATGTCACACCTATACTGCGGCCTGCTGTCACATTTTTTCTTCTGTACATGTGCCTATCTACCTAGCATTTCTTGTTACATCCCTTTTGGTAAGGGATGAAAAATTTGGGTTGATAATATGACCAAAAGTTAATTATAGCTTTGTACAAAATGTATGGTAAAAGAAAAAATGGCAATAGACAGAGTAGTATAAAATAAAAAAAAATGTGGAAGCCACTAACAGCAACATAAGCATCACCACCACATGCACCAGTCGTGCTACCAAACGTAAGTCACACTTGGCCTCTTTTGTCCCTTGCAAGCATATTTGTGGGGAGGATATGAAGGGCGTTATAAATTATATGGCACATCACTCTTCTCAATCACAATAGGATGCTGTTACCTCTGACAACGACACCGTCAGTTTGAATCAGTGGTCTGCACAGAACAGTTTGCTTGACCACTTATGACCAATAGGGGTCGTTTTTGGACTATTTTTTAATTTTGAAAAACATGAAAAGTCTGCCGTGCCCTTTGTTATTATATGTGCTGTTGTTTGCTACTGGGTTACTACATGTTTGTGACGCGCCCCTGGGCCTGTGTCGCGCTGCGTTGCGCACGCGGGAGCTTACCCGGAGCCGGATCTGTTGAGGGTTGTAGTCTCGTGGCGGTGACCCGGTCTGTGCCCAGGGAGTCAAACTGAGCGGCGATGTATCAGCGGTAGATGTTGGACGACTACGCCACCCGTTGAGTACAGCTAAGGAGCTGCTGCTGCAGGGCAGACCGCTGAGGTCGGTGGTAGGATTGTGCAGCGTGATAGTATAACCCCCAACGGGAGGGGTATGGCCTCAGGGCAGCCGACGTGGATGATGGGGGTAGCAGGAACCACTCGGAGACGGTACGGTGTAGTTCAGGGTCTTTACTGGTGACAAAGATAGACCCTCCCGGAGTACTGGCTAGCGATTGGGGCCTGGTCAGTCCTTGAGCAGATGGGATCTCCCCTGGCCAGGCGGAGTTGTAGGCCTCCCAAACTAACTGTACTCTTCTGGCTACCTTGCTAGAGGCGGGTATAAGTAGCCCATGTCCCTCAGTGTACCGTGTGGTGTTCACCCGTATGGCCGGTGACTCGGGGCCTTCTAGTAGCTTCCGCTCCACGACGGCGGTGCTGGTCCCATGCGTGTGACCGTGCCTTCGGGTTTCTTGGCCAGAGGACCTGGAATCCCCTGCCTGACGGATTCTGCTGCTGGGTAGGAGTTAGTCCCCACAGCCTCGGACTCCGGGTCCGGTAAGAAATCTTCTCAGTCAGGGCGAGCTCTGCAGCTGCCAGCCCCTGACTCCTTGTAACACTGCTCCCACAGAGCTCCTGATGTTCTGTTCCTATATTTGCTTCTTTTCTCTGTCTCTACTTCTTCTCTACTCACTAACCCTGCCTCAGCCCCAGTTTTATATAGGGGAAGTTCTTCCCCTCCCAGGACTGTGCAGGAGGTGTGGCATGCATAGGATTCCTGACCAAGAGACCTCCCACCTGCTCTCAGACGTAATATCTCTATCACTGTGGCAACCAGACCCCTGGGGTGTCACATTTGTATGATGAGGTCACTTTGAGATCACTAAGCCTGTGTTTGTGTTAAAGTGAGTAAAAGAGTTGGATACAGTCCAAAAAGACATCAAAGGGTTACAATTTTATAGAGCAATAGAAGTATCTGCGATTTTTGAAAAAATGTCCTGAACTTAGCATTTTCTAATTTCAAAAGATTCGATCCTACTTCAGCCACTACTTCGGCCTCCCTATTCTGAGCTGCCGGCAAAGTGAATGGTGGAGCAGGAAATCAAATGCTCCTCTAGTATTAAATTGTAGATGCATTTCAGCATGCAGGTAGAGTTGACAGTGGTGCTCGCTCAACCAGTAATTCAAGGAGAAAATATTGTAGAGAAACTCTTACAGAGAATGCATTCGTTTTTCAAAAAGCTTCTATTTCGTGTCACTCTTGCCACTCTTAAATCTATGTCAGAAAGTGAGCTTTGTTAGTTATGCTTTAAAGGCTATGTACAAGGTTGCACAGGATTTTAATTTGAATTCTTCAATGCAACTTTTTAAATAGTGATTTGCAAAAATGCCAAGAAATGCATCAGTGCTCTTTGATGCATCTCTGATCTCTATTCCGGAAGTGTCATAGGACCTATACGCAGGGGACCAGTATGGATTCAACAGTGAAATGTACATTACACACTACCGATGCATCGACACGGCTCTTATTAAACTACACTACATAACCCGAAAGTATCTATCAGAGACATAGACTGGAGTAAATGTTATCACATGCAGTCGACTCACTGACTGGCTAATAGGTGAATAAAAAGGACGACTTGTGGCACACTCTCCAATATCCCTTTGAGAAGAATGCAGGCAAAACATGCTTCGGAATGTGTTCATCCATATGATTCTTAGGTATATACGGTGGGTACGGAAAGTATTCAGACCCCTTTAAATTGTTCACTCTTTGTTTCATTGCAGCCATTTGGTAAATTCTAAAAAGTTCATTTTTTTCTCATTAAAGTACACTCTGCACCCCATCTTGACTGAAAAAAACCCCAAAACAGAAATGTAGAAATTTTTGCAAATTTATTAAAAAAGAAAAACTGAAATATCACATGGTCATAAGTATTCAGACCCTTTGCTCAGACACTCATATTTAAGTCACATGCTGTCCATTTCCTTGTGATCTTCCTTGAGATGGTTCTACTCCTTCATTGGAGTCCAGCTGTGTTTAATTAATAAACAGATATCGGCCTTCATATTAATAATCGGGTTACTAAGCAGCCAGTCAGTACTTGGTGCCTGCAACCCATGTGCCTACTCAGAAATAACATAGTAAGAGTCAGGAGAAACAACGAGTAAGTATGGCATAAAAATAGATTTTTTATTAAATACAAGTATAAAATTTTTTTCAAGTGTTTAATCAGAAAGTTTTTATCTTAACAGAAAAAGGTGCAGTGTGCTGGGAAAGAGAGCCGGGATACCACTCTAACACATGTCCCCCAATAGCGTTTACCATATCACAGCAGAAAATGCAATATTAATTGGAAACCCTGATTTAGGTCACGGAAATAGTACAGGTAATATAGTTCTAAGGTCATAGTACAATGTATGAGTCAAACTAGTACTGCTTACCGCTGGGTGTGATAGGAGGTAATGTGGAGGGCCGCAGCAGAGTGGTATCCCGGCTCTCTTTCCCAGCACACTGCACCTTTTTCTGTTAACATAAAAACTTTCTGGTTAAACACTTGAAAAAAAAAAATTATACTTGTATTTAATAAAAAATCTATTTTCATGCCATACTTACTCGTTGCTTTTCCTGGTTCTTACAGTGTTTAATTAAACCTGATAGGACTTGATTTGGAAAGGCACACACCTGTCTATATAAGACCTCACAGCTCACAGTGCATGTCAGAGAATCATGAGCTCAAAGGATCTGCCCAAGGAGCTCAGAGACTGAATTGTGGCAAGGCACAGATCTGGCCAAGGTTACCAAAACAAAAGAATTTCTGCATTACTCAAGGTTCCTAAGTGCACAGTGACCTCCATAATCCTTAAATGGAAGAAGTTTGGGACCCCCAGAAGTCTTCCTAGACCTGGCCGTCCAGCGAAACTGAGCAATCGTGGGAGAAGAGCCTTGGTGAGAGAGGTAAAGAAGAACCCCAAGATCACTGTGGCTGAGCTTCAAAGATGCAGTAGGGAGATGGGAGAAAGTTCCACAAAGTCAACTATCACTGCAGCCCTCCACCAGTCGGGTCTTTATGGCAGAGTGGCCCGACGGAAGCCTCTCCTCAGTGCAAGACATATGAAAGCCCACATAGCATTTGCTCAAAAACACGTGAAAGACTCCCAGACTATGAGAAATAAGATTCTCTGGTCTGATGAGACAAAGATAGAACTTTTTGGTGATAATTCTAAGCGGTATGTGTGGAGAAAACCAGGCACTGCTCATCACCTGCCCAATACAATCCCAACAGTGAAACATGGCGGTGGCAGCATCATCTATGGGGGTGTTTTTCAGCTGCAGGGACAGGACGACTGATTGCAATTGAAGGAAACATGAATGCGGCCAAGTACAGAGATATCCTGGATGAAAACCTCTGTGCTCTGGACCTCAGACTTGGCCGAAGGTTCACCTTCCAACAAGACAATGACCCTAAGCACACAGCTAAAATAACAATGGAGTGGCTTCAGAACAACTCTGTGACCATTCTTGACTGGCCCAGCCAGAGTCCTGACCTAAACCCAATTGAGCATCTCTGGAGAGACCTGAAAATGGCTATCCACCAACGTTCACCATCTAACCTGACGGAATTGGAGAGGATCTGCAAGGAAGAATGGCAGAGGATCCCCAAATCCAGGTGAGAACTTGTTCCATCATTCCCAAGAAGACTCATTGCTGTACTAGCTCAAAAGGGTGCTTCTACTCAATACTGAGCAAAGGGTCTGAATACTTATGACCATATGATATTTCAATTTTTCTTTTTTAATAAATTTGCAAAAATTTCTACATTTCTGTTTTTTTCCAGTCAAGATGGGGTGCAGAGTGTACTTTAATGAGAAAAAAAAAATAAACTTTTAGAATTTACCAAATTGCTGCAATGAAACAAAGAGTGAAAAATTTAAAGGGGTCTGAATACTTTCCGTATCCACTGAATGTTCCACTCATTATATATGTGATCGTGTCTTTACTATTTTAATATTATTATAGCAATATATTGTTATGCTAGAGTAGCAACTCATTTGGGATAATACGTAGATCTAAATACCTCAACTGACCCTGCCGGTTCCTGTACAGACTAGAGATCTTGACCCCGCAGTCCCTAGTGGTTCCTGCATGAGCAGAGATCACCCTAACCACAAACTAGAAGGTGGCAACTTGGACCTAACTGCCTAAAAGGCTATCGAGCGCATCACGTTCCTCCCAAAGAACTAGGGAGCAGAGCAGAGTGTGAATTACCTTCAAAAGGGAAAGCGTGCCGAAAAAAGCAAAGATCCCAGAATGAGTAAAATTAACTACGACATACAAAATAAAGTAGAAAGTAGAAAATGTTAGAAAATATCCTAAAAATAAAAAAGAAGCTAGGAGCAGAGCAAAGAACAGAAACAGCAAGGAAATAAAGCCTAGCTGGAAATACATTGACTGGCTTTATACTACAGCAGAATGGCTGAACATCCAAATGAGACTTTCATCAGCAGGAAATACCAGGGGGAAAGAATGTAAAGCTGCACCCGAAAGGTGATAGGGTAGATAAATGACAACATGTGTGCTATGCTAAACAGACTGCAGCCAGAATAGCAGAATCTAAACACATGGAAAAAGGTGTGTCTGCTGTGGCTTGGCAGACAGAGAAGCCAACCACAAAACACAGGCTCAAGGGTTTGAACCCAGGAGTAATGACTATGTACCTGATAAAGTAGACAGGACGTCCATGAAACGCGTTGTTTTTAGCCTATGTTTTAATAAATAAGTTATATTTACTAATCTGCTATTGGAATTCGTCACGCGGAGTTAGAGACGTGTTTTTATCTTCTTCTTGGAACAAACCCAGGAGTATGACATATATACAGGGGTATAGTATATGTGTTCTTTTGGGTTGTACATTAGCCCAAGCTTTGTATTCACTTAATATCTGTTATTGGCACTGATCCGTATGTTCATTATTTGATACCCACACCTACGCATGTGTGGCGCCCCTGAGGGTTCAACCGCCACAGGGATGCTGCACTTCTCTAATGGAGTGTAGTGTTCCTCCTCTGAGGTAAGAACAGTGTGATAGTCGTGACTCAACCTTTGCATCCAACACCACATTTCTCCACCAGAGGGAGCTAGTATGCACTAGGTGCTGCTCTCCTGGTTACAGGGAGACTGGGGAACCAAGAGTTAGGGGAACCAGTTAGTGGGTGAGGGTGGAGGACTTACAAGTTAGTTACACTTTAAATTTCATATTTAATAAAAAGCCATCTTGGTCATTGGTCTCTGGCAGTCAGTCTGTCCTTAGTAATGGTTTTTTGACATCCTTCAATCGCCCTTTGACTGTCTCTATGCTGTCAATTGCTGAGTGGACTGTGATCTCCCACCCTAACGGGGATCCTGTGTGGGCCCGCATCGGATGGAGACACGGCTCTCGTACCCCGGCCTTGGGACGAGGGGTAGGTTGTAGACAAGGAATGTCTCGACCCGGTCAAGGACCAGGACCAAGAAGGCCAGGAGCTTAAGAGTGTGGCTCCATAGCAAATGGATCCCAGGCAGGATGCTGACGGAGCGGTGTACGCCACCTGTCCTCGCCACCTGATATATTCAGAGGGATTCCGGCTGCAAGAGGCGTACCGGCCCCAAACACCCGACCTTGCTACTCCAAGTCCTGGTCGGGAAAGCCCGGTAGGCCCTGAGGATCCCATCGGGTATCGGATGGAGCGGAGCTGCCACCTGTGCCCTTGTTCTGAGAGGAGCTCAGAGGGAGACCCGGCCTATTCGCACACACACGGACAGGAAAGGATTCTGCGCCACTCCTCACGGCGCGAAGCCCGTACTCCTCTACTACTACCCCCTCCATCCTGTCCCTCTGCCCTGAGGCCCTGCTCCGCCTGTGGGGAGTAGTAAGAACTTTGGCCGCCATAACACCATGCCTCAGCGGACTGTAGCGGCGCTGGTGGCCCTTCACCAGGCACCACAGGTGGCGTAGTCGTTAACCAGCCACTCAACCCGGATAAGCCCACACCATCTTTTTTAACTGTGATGGCCCTGAGCACGGGTCGGGTCCGGGCCACGGCTGCACCCCATCTCTCCATCACAGGACCCGACACAGAGTCCCCCATCTCCCAGGGTAAAGAAAAGGGCTTTTCGAGTAGAGGCGTCACACATGTCCGCTTGTTTATTCTGTATTTCTTTGACTCTTTTTTAATTAATGATATCTTGATGTATTTTTTTTTGTAATAATTATTAATAAAAACATTAGAATTTATTCTATAATGGTGTGAGTGACATAACATTTCTGTAGGGATATACAGTATATACCAATTGTAAGAAGTCAAAAGTTACAAATTTGCAGCACTGAATTTTTGCATAAACATTTGCAATTTTTTGCGATTTGATACAGCTCTTGCCTTTAGGCCAAGGCCCCACTATCAGTATTTGGTCAGTATTCAGTCAGTATTTTTTCTCAGGAGTGGGAGCCAAAACCAGGTGAGGAACAATCAGAGAAAAGGTATAATAGAAACAAGTCACCAATTCTGCATTTATCACCCACTCCTAGTTTAGGCTTTGGCCAAAGAAAGAAGTGGGTGACAAAGTGAGAGCAATTAGCTATGCAAATAAGGTTTAAGCCAAATTCATGAATTGTGACTTAAAAAGTTGCAAAAAAGTCATAATTGTCACTTCATTAGGGACGGAGAAGTAAAAATGGGAAAAACACCTCTAGACAGAAGTGTTATATATAAAGATCAAACATTGTGCAATACTTTGATAAATTTTGTGCAATTGATGGCAACGAAGCCCCCCAAAAAATCTGACTACAGAAAATGCCCTCATGGTAAATGCACCCCAGGAGGTTCAGATTTATTTAATTTTCTGACTTTAGGATCTTTAAGAGTTTAGTTTAAAAATGCGCCAAATGTCAACCACCTTTTAATAAATATGGCGCAGTTTACTCCAATTTAATGGTTTGCTTTTCCAGAATGAATTTCATTGCATGTCATCTTTGTCCACTCAGCTTATAGGTTTTCAATCATCTGCAAACGATCATATAACGTGACAATCAGCGATCATTTAGTTTCCGCTGCTGATTTCATATCACAGTGATTAATTAGACTTCTGCATTCATTGATTTTCCAAGTAAGATTCTCAGCCGAGGTGTCCAAGATAATCTCGCTCAAACCCATTATTACCTTCCCAGGCAGTGTAGATGCTGTATTAATGTAGGGGGGGCCACAATTGAAGAGTAGAATTACTGTATGGGGGCCATGGCCAATTAGGAGGACATTATTATATTGTATGGGGCCAAATAAGGGGCAATATTACTATATGGGGGCCACATAACAGGATATTATTACTATATAAGGGCCACATAGGGAGATGTTTTCAGTCGATAAGGGCAATATAGGAGAACATTATTAATGTATAGCGGGGGTGACATAGAGGGATGTTGTTAACGTATGGTGGCTACATAGGAGGATATTATTAATATGTGGCGCCACATAAGAGGACATTATTCATTTATGGGGCCCACATAGGAGGACATAATTAATTTATGGGGCCACATAGGAGGACATTATTAATTTATGGGGCCCACGTAGGAGGACATTATTAATTTATGGGGCCACATAGGGGGGTGTTATTAATTTATGTAATTTATGGGGCAATATATACGGCACAGTGGCATGTAAAAGTTTGGGTACCCTGGTCAAAATTACCGTTATTGTGAACAGTGAAACAAGTTGAAGATGAAATGATCTCTAAAGAGCCTGAAGTTAAAGATAACACATTTCCTTTGTATTTTAGGCAAAAAAAATAAAAATATTGTCATCTTTTACATTTTTAAAAATGACAAAAAGGAAAATGGGCCAATTCAAAAGTTTGGGCGCCCTTGGAGATTTGTGTGCTCAGATAACTTTGACCAAGGTTTCAGACCTTAATTAGCCTCTTAGGGTTATGGCTTCTTCACCATCGTCGTTAGGAAATGTCTGGTAATGCAAATTTCCCAGTTTTATAAAAACCCAGACTCCTCTAACCTTGTGCCAAAAAACAGCGGCCATGGGTTCTTCTAAGCAGCTGCTTAGCACTCTAAAATGGTGGAGGCCTACAAAGCAGGAGAAGGCCATAAGAAGATAGCAAAGCATTTTCAAGTTGTCCTTTCCTCAGTTCAAAAAGTAATTAAGAAATTTACAGGAAAAGTAGAGGTCAAGATAAGGTCTGGAAGACCACGCACAATTTCAGTGAGAGTTGCTTGTAGGATTGTTAGAGAGGCATTTCAGAACCCTCGCTTGACTGCAAAAGACCTTCAGAAAGGTTTAGCAGACTCTGAAGTTGTGGTATATTGTTCTACTGTTCAGAGACACCTGCACAAATATGGCCTTCATGGAAGAGTAATCAGAAGAAAACCTCTCCTGCGTCCTCACCATAAAATTCAGCATCAGATATATGCAAAAGAACATCTAAACAAGTCTGATGCATTATGGAAACAAGTCCTGTGGACTGATGAGGTTAAAATAGAACTCCATTAAGCATGGGGGTGAATCAGGGCTGGACTGGGACAGAAAATCAGCCCTGGCACACAAACCAAAGCAGCCCACATGCAAATCACAGTTTTTTTAAATGGGAGTGTGTTGAGGTCACTGGAGGTCTCATAATATGTGTGTGTGTATATGTGGGAATCATACTGTACGTGTGCAGGGTACTGTGGAGGAATTCACTGTGAGGGTATCCTACTGTGTTTGGAGAGCAATTTTGTTGGTATCATACTTTATGATGGCCATGAAAGGGTTATCGTAATGGGTGAGAACTAGTGATGAGCGAGCACTAAAATGCTCAGGTACTCGTTGCTCGGGTCGAGCAAATTGGAATACTCGGGTGCTCGAACCAAGCAACGAGCCCAATGTAAGTCTATGGGAAACTCGAGCATTTTTCAGACGGCTCCCCCCAGCGGTCTGCAGAGGGCCTAAAAATTGCCTAAATCGATGGGAACAGAAGCATTTCTGACTCCCAGGTCACTGCTGTTAACAACGTTGTCAGAGTATTACGCCACTTTTACGGACTCACAATAAAACATACAAAAACGAAACCAAAATGGATTTTCCTGGGAAATATGTTAAGAAACATCCTTTCCAGGGTAATGACTTGTATAGAAGGCAAAATAAATAACCAAAACCAAAAATACTCCTCCACACCTTGGGCTATATTCACACTTTCGTTACGTTTTTGATGCGTTTTTGCACTTTTGCATTGCTTTCAACCAAGACAAATGCATTCATCAGGAAATGTAATTTTCACATTTTACAACCTTATCTGGCCATGTGGTGTGTGACACATCATCAGACACATGCATACAGTGCTGAAAATACATGAGAACAGCATGGGGAAGACCTCTGGAAGCATCTCTGACTTCCAGGTCACTACCTAAAAGTGTTCCCATAATAAGTGATCCTTGGCGCATGCAAAGATGCCTCCCGCCATGCACCTGTCATTGCAGACTTACAACAATCACCGTCCACATCCTTGTCCCACTGCAGCGTTCAGTTGTCCCTACCCCATTCCTTGGAATGAAAGCGCAAGTATGCAGCCAGCCACCAACCCACCCGCAGGCTGCAATACTACAATGCCAAATTTTTGACAGCTGCTTGCACTTGAAATGTGGCCTATTAAGCTCGTGGAGGCAGAAGCTTTTCACAACCTCATGCTGGCGGCGGCCGGGTGTCCATACTCGGTCCCCAGCCGCCACTATATTTCCCGGTATCGCCTCCACCTTCCACAAGCACGGGTTCCACAACATTACTCATGCCCTCCCCAGTGCACTTACTGGGAAGGACCGCCTAACCACAAACACGTGGATAGGTCAGGTGAATGTGGCCAGGGACGGTACGGAGCCAGTCCACAACTTTTTTTTTGCTGACAGTTGTATTTAGCTCAGTGAAAGGACTGGCATAGAGGGAAACCCTATCTAGCTTGCATGTCATTTCTCACAGGAAGTCCTGTAATGCAGCTTGTTTCAGAAGCAATGGCAGCCTGTCCAACATCAACTCGCCCTTGTCGGTGGTGCTTTGACACACACACACATCTTTCTTTGCGCATTTAATTTCTTGAATACAGAGTTGGACAATGGCCTGATCTGTAATGCGGTTTGAGAAATAACATGCATAAGTGACGCGCCCCCTGGGCCATGTTTGGGGAATACCCGGAGCCGGATCCGTTGGGGGTGGTAGTCCTCGTGGCGGTGACCCGGTCCGTGCCCAGGGTGTCAAACTAAGTGGCGATATTTTTAGTGGCAGATGTGATATTGTTCGACTACGCCACCCGTTGAATGCGGTTACGAAACCGCCGCTGCAGGGCAGACCGCTGAGGCCGGTGGTACAGTTGTGCAGCGTGGGTAGTATCACCCCCAACGGGAGGGGTATGGCCTCAGGGCAGCGGACGTGGATGATGGGGATGGTAGAATTGCACGCAGGCACAAGGAACCACTCAGAGACGGTGCGGTGTAGTTCAGGGTCTTTACTGGTGACAAAGATAGACCCTCCCGGGAGTACTGGCTAGCGGTCGGGGTCTGGTCAGTCCGTGAGCAGACAGGATCTCCCCTGGCCAGGCGGAGTTGTAGGCCTCCCCAACTAACTGTACTCTTCTTGGCTACCTTGCTAGAAGCGGGTAAAAGTAGCCCACGTCCCTGAGTGTACCGTGTGGTGCTCACCCGTATGGCCGGTGACTCGGGGCCTTCTGGTAGCCTCCGCTCCACGACGGCGGTGCTGGTCCCTTGCGTGTGACCGTGCCTTTGGGTTTCTTGGCCAGAGGACCTGAAATCCCCTGCCGGTCGGTTTCTGCTGCTGGGTATGGAACAGTCCCCACAGCCTCGGACTCCGTGTCCGGTGAGATCTCTTCAGTCAGGACGAGCTCTACAGCTTCCAGTCTCTGACCTCTTTTATCACTGCTCCCACTGAGCTCCTGTTGTCACTTTCCCTGCAACTGCTCCACACCAGACCAGACTGTGTCTCTGTCTCTGTCTGTGTTCTTTTCTAACCCTACCTCAGCCCCAGTTTATATAGGGGAAGTGCTTCCCCTCCCAGGACTGGGCAGGAGGTGTGGCATGCTCAGGATTCCTGACCAGGAGACCTCCCACCTGCTCACAGACGTAATATTGCTATTACTGTGGTAACCAGACCCCTGGGGTTCCACATTCCCCCCTAGTAAAATTTAGTACTCCGGGACTAAACATATTTTTGAAAACATAACAGGGTATAAACAGGAACAATACAATAAGGAAAAACACATTAGGGTGGTCACGGTGTGTCCGCAACCGGGTGCAATTTTTGAAGCAAAAAGGGTGTCCATTTCACCAAAGAACGGGGAGCCGTAACCAGGTAGGGGTTTGTCCTGCCCCGAGTCTTTAACAGTCTATAGTCCGTTCCTGGGTTACGCTCCAAACATATATACAACAGAGTTCTAGTAAATCCACAAAAGATACCTATAAAATAACTGGAAAAAACATAATTATTTACAAGCAACAGTAAACAGGTAAATATCAATAAAACAGTCTAAACACTTTAGATCCTCCAACGTACGGGCAACTGGCCTCTAGTGGCCCTAGTAGACCTACGGAGCTTACTGACCGGTCCTGAGCTACAGGGTGTAGGAGGTGTCAAAGGTAAGCTGGGCAGCTGTCTACGGACTCTTTGGCTCACTAGGGGCACGGCAGGCTCACTATAAGCAGAGGGTCGATTCTCCTGGTCTGCTTGTGTGGGGTCTTCTGCCTCCTGGACCGGCTGCTCTTCCAGCTCTACCTGTTTTTCCGTAGGCACTTGGGATGCTGGCTGGAGGAAGGTGAGGACGGGTACCACAACAGCGCCATTTACTTGTGTCCAAGACCGAGGGAAGTCTCCGAGTACAGTACTGACCATCTCTTCCCTTTCCTCTGCGGGTCGAGGGTTTTCTTGATCTTCTTCAGGGTTTCGTAGTTGCTCGGGACACTTCTTCAGGTGATCTCGGGAGACAATGGCTGTGGTTTCTCCTCCATCCTTACTGATTGTGCAGACTTTCGGGTTTTCATGGCTTGAGGGCAGTACGGTGTACGGGTCCTTCTCCCACTGGTCGTCCAACTTGTGGAGCCGTCTTTTCCTCTTCAAGACCTGCTCTCCAGGTACCAGGGGAACAGCGGGAGCATACTGGTTGTAAGTCTTCTCCTGTCTTTCTCTTGCTTGACGGAGACTTCGCTCAACGCTCTCCTGTACTTTCCGGTACTGCTGCTGCCTCTCTGTGTCCCAGTCTGCTTCTGGTGAAGTGTCCTCGGGTGTCAGGACTCCCATATCCAGATCAACAGGCAGCTTACCAGGTCTTGCTCTCATTAGGTAAGCCGGGGTACAGTTGGTAGAACCTACAGGGATGTGGTTGTATAGGTCCACCAGATCAGGCAGTTTCTCAGGCCACAGACTGCGTTCTTCCAGGGGCAATGTTTTCAGAAGGTCTATCACCACCTGGTTCATCTTCTCGCAGAGTCCATTGGTTTGCGGATGATAGGGTGTTGTTCTTATCTTCCGGCAGCCATACAGAGTGCAGAACTCCTGGAAGACTTCCGCTTCAAAGGCAGGTCCTTGGTCCGTCAGCACCTGCTCTGGGTATCCGTGTGGACGACAGAAGTGCTGCTGGAAGGCTCTAGCTGCTGTTTGAGCCATTAAGTCCTTGACGGGGACTACAACCAAGAACCGGGAGTAGTGATCCACGATGGTTAACGCATAGACGTAGCCACTTCTGCTGGGGGTCAGTTTTACATGGTCCAAGGCTACCAGTTCCAACGGCTGCCTGGTGACGATGGACTGCAGGGGAGTCTTCTGGCTGGCACGGTCCTTCCTTCTTAGGTTGCATGGGCCACAGTCTCTGCACCACCTCTCGATGGTTCCTCTCATGCCTACCCAGTGGAACCGCCCGCGCAGCAGGAACTCCAGCTTCTTCCATCCGAAGTGCCCAGCTCCGTCGTGGTATGCCTCCAGTACCATTGCCGCGTCTCTTCTTGGCACCACTACTTGCCAGACCAGTTCATGCGTCCGGGAGTTAACCATTCTGCGGCACAACTTCCCCTTGTAAAGGAACAGTCGACTCTTCTCAGCCCACAGTTGCTTGGTCTCCTCCGGAGCGTCTGGGCCAAGGCGGGCATCTGGCTGAGTCAGCATCTCCTTCACCAGTCGGACGGCGAGGTCACTGTCTTGCGTTTCTGCCCAGTTGTAATGAGGTAAGGGGTTGAACGTAGCGGATTGCTTACCCCTTACACGGTGAGAATACTGGGTAGTCCCATGACGGTGGAACGCGGGGAGTTCAACCTCTTCCAGTTCCTCTGGATCTTCCCCTACGTCCGGTAGGTTTGGCATTCTGGACAAGGCATCCGCGTTGGTATTGGAGCGTCCTGCCCGGTATTTAATCGTGAACTCATAGTTGGACAGGCGGGCCATCCATCTCTGCTCCAGGGCACCGAGTCTTGCAGTGTCCAGGTGTGTCAACGGGTTGTTATCCGTGTACACGGTGAACCGGGAAGAGGCGAGGTAGTGCTTAAAGCGTTCGGTGACTGCCCACACCACTGCCAGGAACTCTAGCTTGAATGAGCTGTAATTCTCAGGGTTTCTTTCGGTGGGTCGCAGTTTTCGGCTGGCGTAAGCAATTACCCGTTCTCTCCCCTGCTGGATCTGGGACAGTACGGCTCCCAGCCCGATGTTACTTGTGTCGGTGTAGAGGATAAAGGGCTGGCTGTAATCAGGGTACGCCAGGATTTCATCCCCCGTGAGGGCCATCTTCAGCTGGCGGAAGGACTCTTCTTCCAGCTTCTCCCATCTGAAGGGCGGCTTCTGGTTCTTGGCCTTCCTGGACTGGCCTATCAGGAGGTCCTGCATAGGAGCTGCCTTTTTGGTGAAACCGGGAATTAATCTTCGGTAGTAGCCTACCAACCCGAGGAACTGCCGCACTTCCTTCACGCTGGAGGGTCTTGGCCATTCCTTAATCGCGGTGATCTTATCAGGGTCGGGGGCCACTCCGTCAGCACTCACCACGTGTCCCAGGTACTGCACTTTTGGTTTTAGCAGGTGACACTTCGACGGTTTCACCTTCAGACCGTAGTTTGCCAGGGCTTCGAACACTTCCGCCAGGTGTTTCAGGTGGTCCTCGTAGGTTTTGGAATAAACTATAACATCGTCCAGGTACAGCAGGACCGTCTCAAAGTTCCGGTGTCCCAGACAGCATTCCATCAATCGTTGGAAGGTTCCTGGTGCGTTGCAGAGTCCGAACGGCATGCAGGTAAACTCGCTAAGTCCCATCGGGGTGGTGAATGCGGTCTTCTCCCGGTCCGCCTCTGCTACAGGAACCTGCCAGTACCCGCTAGTGAGATCCAAAGTGGAGAAGAAGTTAGCAGATTTTAAAGCAGCCAAAGACTCCTCTATCCTTGGTAAGGGGTACGCATCTTTGTGTGTGATACGGTTGATTTTCCGGTAATCTACACACATTCTCATAGTGTTCTCTTTCTTTTTAACCAAGACTAGTGGAGCTGCCCAGGGGCTACAGCTATCCCTGATTACCCCAGCCTCCTTCATGTCTCTAAGCATCCCCTTGGCGTGTTGGTAGTGTGCAGGGGGTACGGGTCGGTATCTCTCCTTTATGGGAGGATGGTCTCCCGTGGGGATGTGGTGTTCTACCCCCTTTACTCGCCCGAAGTCTAGCGGGTGTTTACTAAACACTCTCTCGTACTCTCGAACCACCCGATAGACTCCCTGTTTCTGGTGTGAGGGAGTGGAGTCAGTACCCAAATGCAGTTGCTGACACCAGTCCTCCATTTGTTGCTTAGAGCCGTTACCTTCCTCTGGATGAGATGGAGGCAAGGGTTCCACGGACTGTACAGAATTTTGGTTGATGGTATACAATTTGGCTAGCGTAGCATACCGGGGCAGGTACACTTCCCTCTTCCCGATATTTATTATGCGAACGGGCACCCTCCCATGGCGTACATCAACCACCCCCCGTGCCGTCAAAATGGTGGGCCTACTATCTGAGTAGACTGGTTCTACCATTGCCTGGTAATCTCTACCTCTCAGACCAATAGCTGCCCGGCACCAAATCATCATTTCACTTTTCGGGGGCATGGCAATAGGGAAAGGGTCACACATTCTCACGCTACCAATCTCACCACCGGAGAGTTCCACCTGTTGCCGTCGCATCAGTGCCCGGATCTCTTTTTGGAGCACTCGCTGCTGGCCGGAGCTGGCGTTCTTGGCAACCTGCTGTAAAATGAGAATCACCTCTGCAAGACAATTTTCAATCACATTAGTTCCTAGAGTTATCTTTGGGTGACTCTCGCGCTTGTCAATGTCTACAATGATCAGTCCCTGTGCTGCCAGTTCGACTTTACCGATCTTAATGGTCATCTCTTTTAATCCGATCTGTGGCACGGGCTGACCATTGCTGGCGATGATACTCAAGTCGTCGTCTGGGTAGCGGGTTATATCCGAGTCATTCCAGTACTGCTTGAAGAGCACGTACGGGATGGTGGTGACCTGTGACCCGGTGTCAAGTAGGGCACTCATAGGAATGCCATCCAGTACTACAGGCAAGACTGGACGTCCTCCCACGTATTTGTCACGCGAGTTCGATGGGCCTGGTGATCTTATTCCTAGGGGTTGGCCCTCTACCCCAGGTTGTGCCAGTTTTAAAGGACAGTACCTTGCCATATGTCCGGGTTGATTGCAGCGGCGGCAGATGGGTTGTCCGTCCTCGTTGTATCGGTCGCTGGGTCTTCCTCTGGCCGGTGGGGTCCTCCTTGGTCGGCGCCATGGGATATCCTCCGGTCCGGATGCCAGCTGGATCTTCCCTGGAGTAGAAACCTGTAAAGACTGCACAGTTCGGGTTAGCGCGGCAACGCTCTTAGTCAGCTCTTGGACCTGATGGTGCAGGTCTGTAGCCGGGTCACTGTTTAAAGCCTGCGCATCAGCTCCCACAGGCCCTGCAGACAAGGGCGCCGTCTCCTGGTGGTAAGTGATAGCAGGGCGCCCGTGGGTCACAGCGCCACCTGGTGCCGGTTCTCGGAGCACCCGGATGGCTCTGTCCTTGAACTGTGCAAAGTCCAGGTCAGGGTCCTGTAAGGCCATTGCCCGCAACTGGGTTCGGTGGGCATTGCACAGTAGACCCCCAATAAATTGTTCAGTCAACAGCTTATCTTCATTTCCCACGCTGTCAGGGTCGGCCTGCTTAATGGCTCTCAGGGCCTCTTGTAGGTTTAGTGCATAGTCCCTTATATTCTCATGTGCTCGCTGCTTGCACACGTAGAATCCAAGCTTGATCTCGGCTGAGGTACGGGTATCAAAGGTGTCCTTCAGCCGGGCTAGTATCTCTGCGACAGTCCTCCTCCTCCCAAGTGGCCAGGACTTTACCTCCCTTTGGGCTGCCCCTGTTAATTGAGCCACCAGGATGCTCACTTTTTGCTCTTCTGTGAGGGGGTACACCTGGAAGAGGCTATCCAGCCTTTCTCTGAAGTCATTTAGGGTATGGGACTCCCCTGAGTACTGGGGTAGCCAGGCTGCCCCCGGGATGTAGGGCATGGTGAAAGGCATGACCGCAGCAGCGGTGGTGCTGGCGGTGGCTGTAGCAGTGAAGCTCTCCTCCGTATCCGACATCCTCCTCCCCTCTAGTGGACCGTGGCCTACCTTGCGATGATCCTCTTCCATAGGCCGCGGCTCCGCAGTGGATCGTCAGGGTTGAGGACCTTCCGTCGCGCTCCTGTGACGTTGGCGTCTGCTGGGCTCCTTCCAGGACCTTACACAACGTCCGGACGTGAGGCGGGGCTTCAGTTCTCGCGCGCTTTCGGAGTCCACGCCCCTCTTCTTCCCGCGCGGCGTCCTCGAGATGGCGTCCAATGGTGGGAAAACTCCACGGATGGCGGGAAGAAGGCAAAAGATGGCGTCGGATGGCGGGAAAACTCCACGGATGGCGGGAAGAAGGCAAAAGATGGCGTCGGATGGCGGGAATCTTCACCACAGGTAAGTTTAACAGTCTTTTTCAGGCACGCAGTACCCGGTGGTTGCGGGCACGAGATCCTGCCGACTACGCCAAAAGTTGACGCGCCCCCTGGGCCATGTTTGGGGAATACCCGGAGCCGGATCCGATGGGGGTGGTAGTCCTCGTGGCGGTGACCCGGTCCGTGCCCAGGGTGTCAAACTAAGTGGCGATATTTTTAGTGGCAGATGTGATATTGTTCGACTACGCCACCCGTTGAATGCGGTTACGAAACCGCCGCTGCAGGGCAGACCGCTGAGGCCGGTGGTACAGTTGTGCAGCGTGGATAGTATCACCCCCAACGGGAGGGGTATGGCCTCAGGGCAGCGGACGTGGATGATGGGGATGGTAGAATTGCACGCAGGCACCAGGAACCACTCAGAGACGGTGCGGTGTAGTTCAGGGTCTTTACTGGTGACAAAGATAGACCCTCCCGGGAGTACTGGCTAGCGGTCGGGGTCTGGTCAGTCCGTGAGCAGACAGGATCTCCCCTGGCCAGGTGGAGTTGTAGGCCTCCCCAACTAACTGTACTCTTCTTGGCTACCTTGCTAGAAGCGGGTAAAAGTAGCCCACGTCCCTGAGTGTACCGTGTGGTGCTCACCCGTATGGCCGGTGACTCGGGGCCTTCTGGTAGCCTCCGCTCCACGACGGCCGTGCTGGTCCCTTGCGTGTGACCGTGCCTTCGGGTTTCTTGGCCAGAGGACCTGAAATCCCCTGCCGGTCGGTTTCTGCTGCTGGGTATGGAACAGTCCCCACAGCCTCGGACTCCGTGTCTGGTGAGATCTCTTCAGTCAGGACGAGCTCTACAGCTTCCAGTCTCTGACCTCTTTTATCACTGCTCCCACTGAGCTCCTGTTGTCACTTTCCCTGCAACTGCTCCACACCAGACCAGACTGTGTCTCTGTCTCTGTCTGTGTTCTTTTCTAACCCTACCTCAGCCCCAGTTTATATAGGGGAAGTGCTTCCCCTCCCAGGACTGGGCAGGAGGTGTGGCATGCTCAGGATTCCTGACCAGGAGACCTCCCACCTGCTCACAGACGTAATATTGCTATTACTGTGGTAACCAGACCCCTGGGGTTCCACATAAGCATGGCCGATCCACATTAAAAAAGCAGCCATAGAGTGTCCGGGAACCTTCCCCCACACTTTTCTTAGCCAGGGCTGCTTTTCGGCAGGGTTGGGCGGGCCCACCAGAGAACCGGAGACTCCTCCGGTGGGCCCTGGCTTCTCCTTCAGGAGAATTCATAGTGCTGAGGTGAGGCCATGATGATGATAGAGGCCACCATCTGCTTAGTTTTCTGTTACTTGGAATGCAAGTGCAAGTATGCAGCCAGCCACCCACCCACAGGCTGCAACACTAAACTGCCAGATTTCTGGGCAGTTTTTTGCACTTGAAATATGACCTTTTAAGCTCGTGGAGGTGGAAGCTTTTCACAACCTCATGCGGTGCCGGCTGGGTGTCCATACTCGGTCCCCAGCGGCCACTATATTTCCCGGTATCGCCTACGCCTTCCACAAGCACGGGTCCCACAACATTACCTGTGCCCTCCCCAGTGCACTTACTGGGAAGGACCACCTAACCACAAACACGTGGACAGGTGAATGTGGCCAGGGACGGTACGGAGGCAGTCCACAACTTGTTTTGCTGACAGTTGTATTTAGCTCAGTGAAAGGACTGGCATAGAGGAGGGTCTCTGTAAAAAAAATGTTCCCATTATAAAGGAGCGGATCTCCTATAAGTGGTAATGCCCATGCTGTGACTGCAAGGGCTGCCAAAATTTGGGAAAAACCCCACTAAGAATTTAAAGACACATAGAGCAGGGCCAATGTAACAAGGTACGACATGTTCCCATTAGAAAGGAGAGGGTCTGCTATACAGTTATAGGGTATGCAGTGAGTCCAACGGCTGACAATTTTAGGAAAAACCCCACTAAGAATTTAAAGACACATAGAGCAGGGCCACAATAACGACAAATACCCATTAGAAAAGAGAGAGTCTCCCATAGTGTTGGCCTATGCAGTGAATGCAATGGCTGCCAAAAATGTGGAGGCACTTCAATGCCCCTTGGAAGAGACGTGGAGGAGGGCCTCATAAAAAAATGTTCCCATTAGAAAGGAGCGGGCCTCCTATACTTGTAATGCCCATGCACTAAGTGTATGGGTTGACAAACATTTACCCCTGGGGGGTATACATGAACATACTGTATCAAAAAAATTTTTTATGGGCATCATAAACACCCTTTAAAAAAATTAGGTGGGTGTTGCATCACGGACCACGGTCACCCTGGTGATATGGTTGTGGAGGATGAGGAGAAGGAGGAGGACAAGAGCAAATAGCCAAAATCAGGAAGCGTATACCCATGTGTGGGTGTGAAAAGGTGCATGGGAATACACCTCTCAAGAAAAGACACTGGATTGGAGTTTATGTTACGCTGCTATCATTCTGTGGTGTTGAGAAGTCTGGCCTAACCAGCCCTTGTTCATTTTTATAAGAGTCAGCCTGTCAGCATTTTCAGTTGACAGGCGGATGCGCTTATCAGTTATAATTCCACCAGCGGCAATAAAAACCCGCTCTGATAAAACGCTGGCGGCAGGGCAGGCCAGGACCTCCAAGGCATAGAGAGCCAGTTCATTCCACGTATTCAGCTTGGATACCCAATAATTATAAGGCACAGCGGAATCAGGGAGGACGTTGGTACGGTCGGCAAGGTACTCCCTCAGCATCTTCCCAAACTTTGCACTCCTTGCGAGAGTACCCCACGCCTCAGGGCCTGTCCGATTGGAGGGTCTGAGAAAACTCTCCCAGAACTTTGAAAGTGCTCCTCTGCCTCTGCTGGATTGAAGTTGTGTCTCTCTCGCCTGTACTCCTTGGTTATCCAACGAAGTGTGCCCTCTGCCGCCAGCGTTTTCAGATGGGAGTTCCGCAACAAGGGCCTTCTGGTACAGCCCCATTTTTGTAGACCTGTCTGCCTCAGGAATAAGAGATATAAAGTTCTCCTTGTAGCGTGGGTCTAGAAGTGTCACCAACCAGTAATGGCTGTCACCCAAAATTTTGAGAACGCGAGGGTCATGGGAAAGGCAGCGTAACATAAACTCAGCCATGCGTGCCAGACTACTAACAGGCAAGACTTCCATGTCCTCACCAAGAGGATGACTGACCATGCTCTCCTCCTCCTCCTCTCTGTCCTCTGGCCATCCACGCTGAACAGACGGTATGATAGATGTGCAGGTAGTACCTTCTATAGTGCATGAAACTAGCTCCTGTCCTTCCTCCTCCTCCTCCTCTTCCTCATTGTCACCCAATCTACGTTGAGATGAGGCTTGGCTGTGTGTAATCACCCTGTATGGTTCCTTGCTCCATCTCATCATCTCATCGTGCTCTGCCTGCAATGCATCCTCTTTGATTGTGAGCAGAGAGCGTTTCAGAAGACAGAGGAGCGGGATGGCGATGCTAATTATGGCGTCATTGCCGCTCACCATCTTGGTGGAGTCCTCAAAGTTTTGGAGGATGGTACATATGTCTGACATCCATGTCCACTCCTGATGTCTGATGTGTGGAGTCTGAACTGAATAGCGACGGCCTTGTTGATGCTGGTACTCAACAACTGCCCTCTTCTGCTCACAAATCCTTCACAACATCTGCAGTGTAGAGTTCCAATGCGTGGGGACATCACACACTAGTCTGTGAGCCGGAAGCTGCAAACGCTGCTGAAACACTGCAAGGGGGCAGAAGCTGTAGCTGACTTTATAAAATGGGCACACGCACGCAGGCATGTACGTTAACAAGCAGATCCGGCAGCTCCGGGTAGGATTTGAGAAACTGCTGAACCACGAGGTTAAGCACATGGGCCAGGCATGGTACATGTGTGAGCTCGCCTCGCCTCAGAGCCGCCACCAGGTTCCGGCCATTGTCACACACGACCATGCCTGGCTGTAGGTTCAGCGGTGTGAGCCACAGATCTGCCTGCTCTTTCAGAGCTGTCCACAACTCTTCAGCATTGTGCGGTTTTTCAGCTAAGCATATTAGCTTCAGCACAGCCTGTTGCCGCTTGGCCGAGGCAGTGCTGCAGTGCTTCCAGCTTGTGACTGATGTGGTCATTTTGGAGATGGAGGCTGAAGAGGAGGAGGAGGCTGAGGAGGATGACGTGCAGGAGCTGTAGACCGTGGGGGCAACCCTGATTGACCTAGGGCCCACAATCCTTGGCGTCGGGAGGACGTGTTACGTCCCAAGGTCTGACTGGGTCCCGGCTTCCACTATGTTAACCCAGTGTGCCGTCAGTGAAATGTACCTTCCCTGCCCACAAGCACTTGTCCACGTGTCCGTGGTTAGGTGGACTTTACCGGTAACTGCGTTGCTGAGAGCACGGCTAATACACGTGCTTGTGTAATGCGGGGACAGCACACCGGGAGAAATAGTGGCGGCTGGGGACCGAGTACCGAGGGACGGCTGCCGCCATCAGGTTGAGGAATGCTTCCGTCTCCACGAGCCTAAAAGGCAACATTTCGAGCGCAAGCAGTCGTGAAATGTGAGAATTTAGTAGTGTGGCCTGTGGGGCGTTGGCTGCATATTTGTGCTTGCGTTCCAAGGACTGGGGTATGGACAACTGAACGCTGTGCTGGGACAAGGACATGGATGTGCTTCCTGATGCTGCTTCTTGAGAGTATGCAACGACAGGTGCAGGGCAGGAGGCATCTTCGCATGCACCATGGACAGGGGATTGGCTTGCATCCACAACAGCGGAAGAAGCAATGGTGCCACCCGCAGACACTGTTCCTAGACCCTGGGGTTCGGCCCACAAAGTCGGGTGCTTTGCTGCCATGTGCCTAATCATGCTGGTGGTGGTCAGGCTGGTCGTTTTGCCACCCCTGCTGATGATGGCCTGGCAGGTGGTGCAAATGGCCTTTTTGGGGTTATTGGCAGAGTCTTTAAAAAACAACCAGACTCGGGAAGACCTAACAGTTGTACTGGCAACTTCCTTCGTGTTGGTGTTACGGGGAATGGTTGCCTGCCTTCTGTCTGCGGCCACCACACTGCTTCTCCCTGCCTGTTGGAGAGCTCTGCCTCCCTCCCACTGTGTGCTGCTGTCCTCGCTCTGCATGTTCTCCTGCCAGGTTGGGTCAGTTACTATATCGTCCACCACCTCGTCTTCCACTTCCGCACCCTGGTCCTAGTCCTGACTTTCTGGCAATTGTGTCTCATCATCGTCCACCTCTTGTGACACTTTCCCACCCTCGCCTCCGTGTGACCGTGGCTTCTCAAATATTTGGGCATCGCTACACGCGATCTCCTCTTGCCCGCTTCAAGTGGAGCAGGCGAGAGGCCCGAATCTATAAATGGAAAAGTGAACAGCTCTTCAGAGTGTTCAAGTGTGGGATCAGTTGTCTCTGGGTACTCGGCATGGTGCGAAGAAGGAGGATCAGGGTAAGGAATATGCGGTCCAGACTCACGGGTACTGAGGCTTGACCGTGTGGAAGACAGGGTGGTGGTGGCTAAGTGACTGGAAGCATTATCCGCTATTCAACCAACAACCTTTTGCCACTGCTCTGGGTTCAATAGTGGTGTGCCGCGGTCCCCTAGAAATTGGGACAAGAAGGTCAGGCGAAAAGATGTGGGTGTTTGTTGTGGCACAATTTCGGCTTGCCCACGGCCTTGTCCTCGGCCTCTGCATGCACCATTACCATCACGTCCAGTTCCCCATCCCTTGCCACGTGCCTTGCCCATTTTAAATGGAGGACAGTATCTTCCACGCTCACTACAAATGACTGAGTTTGGAGCAAACTTATATGTGATCCGTGTGACTGAGAAAACAGAGTTTTAAATACCTGGCCTGTAGGTAATTAGTTTGAACAGCAAACTGCGGTGAATTGATTCACTGTAACACTGAAATTTTTTTTTAATGGAGGCCAGAAATGGCAGTATTTTCTGAAAACGAATATGTGATCCATGTGACGAAGAAAACACAGTTTTAAATACCTAGCTTGTAGGTAACTGTTTTGAACAGAAAACCAGTGTCAAAAACTTTTTCCTGACACACTAAAAAAAAAATTTAATGCAGGCCAGAAATGGCAGTATTTTCTGAAAACGTATATGTGATCCGTGTGACGGAGAAAACAGAGTTTTAAATAGCTGGATTTTTAGCGCTGTAATATGGAAAGGACGTGGCTGTATTCTGCAGTGCCAACAAGCAAATGGCGCAGAAAAACGGTGTTCTCTGGATTGCTTTTTAAGCAAATTATGAGGATTAAGATGCAAAAAAAATTATTCTTGGCCCCTGAGACCTGGGCCTATTTCTAGAAATATAACAGCAGCAGAAGGTAGAACTGGAATGGAGCCTCTTGTCCTATGTGCACTGCAGTCTGTTATATACCCTGCCTGCCTGCCTATATACACTGCCTGCCTGATATCTCTGCAGATGGATTAGTTAGTCCTCAGAAGGACTGTTTGTTAAGATGGATATGTGTAATGTACGGTTTTTCTCCCTACACTACCTAATACACGATTAAATCTCTCCCTGACACAGCAGCAGCTCTCCCTACACTGTCTGATCCGGAGTGACTGTGACGAGCATGGCAGCGCCAGGTCTTATATAGACATGATGACGGCTGTGCGGCCAGCCAATCACTGTAATGCCCACAACCAACATGGCTACGGCATTACAGTGCATGACAGGCAATCCCTGCATGTTCATTGGCTCTCTAAAGAGCGCCAAACATGCAGGGAGGGGACCCGAGTTCCCGCCCGAGCAACCCGGAAATACTTGCCGAGCGCTGAGCTTGTTGAGCACCATGATGCTCGGGCGAGTACCGAGTAGTGGCGAGCGCGTTCGCTCATCACTAGTGAGAACACTAAAGGGCTTCAATAGGGGAAACATTGTACTGTACTTACGAGAGCTTCAATCAGCAAGATATCTTGAGTAAACAGAATTTACTTCATACTGGTTAAACATGAGATACAATTCAGTGTCACACAGTCCGTGTGCTGCTTACATAACACATTCAGGAAAGAAAGAAACACAGGAAGTAAGAACAACCAACAATTGAGAGCTTTCCTCCCACCATACAGCAAGCATATAACTTTATACACTATCGCCATCTGCTGTCTGGTTAGTATAAAGCCTCCTTACACTTATAATAAGTCCTGATCTGTTGCATATGCCAACACCCTTTCTCAACAGTAAGGACTTATTCAATCAAACCTAACTTTTTTATTAGTCTCTGGTGTTTATCAGCATTCAACGCCTTCGTGAAGATGTCTGCTGTCATTTCTTCAGTAGGACAATACTCTAACTTCAAGACTCCTTGTTCCTGATGATCTCTCAAGAAATGATATTTCACATCAATATGCTTGGTTCTTGGATTGACTCTTTCCATCTGAGCAAGAACAAAACATCCTTGATTGTCCTCTTTCAGTTTTGTTGGTTCCAACTGTGGTTGTCCTAATTCTGTCAACAATTGTCTTAACCACAGTACTTCTTGACTCGCACGTGCTGCGGCAACATATTCTGCGTCTGTTGAAGACAGTGTCACAATTGACTGTTTCTTACTTGTCCAACTTATTGGTCCACCTGAGAGAAAAAAAATATGTCCACTGGTAGATCTTCTGTCAGTTGGATCTCCAGCCCAATCTGCATCAACATATCCTGTTAAAATGCAATTATCACTTGTGGGTAATTTCAGCTTAACATTGCTAGTTCCTTTCAAATAACGCATTACTCTCTTCACAGCATTCCAATCAGCTTTATTTGGTTTTGATACCTTTCTACTCAGGATTCCTACTGCTGCTGCGATATCTGGTCTTGTAACGGTCGCTAGATACAGTAATTTTCCTATTGCTGTTCTGTATTCTTCATTATTTGGTAGCATATTTTTTTCACTGTTCATCTCTTTGAGATAATTAGTTTCCATTGGAGACTTTACTGTTTTTGCATCCTTTAATCCAATTTTTTTGTTATGTCTTGAATCATGTGATTTTGATTCAGTAGGAAACTTCCTTCTTCTTCTCTTTCTACCTGTATTCCTAGGTACTGTTTCACATTTCCCAAGTCTTTGATTTCGAAATGTTGCTTCAGGATTTTTAGAATGTTTTCTTTATCCCTTTCTTGTTTAAAACAAATCAAAATGTCGTCTACATATATGAGTACATAAATCCATCTATTAATCAGCCTTTTTGTGTACAAGCATGGATCAGCTTTGCTTCTTTGAAATTTACTGTTGGAGGAAGTAAATCAGGGGAGCACTTGTTAGGAGTCCTATAAAGAGGGAAACCATCTTGGGAGTGTGAGCAGTCTGAGGGGAGAAGTAGAGGGAGCAGGAGCTCTGCAGGAGCTCTGCTCAGGAGGAGGGCCTGGAGAGAGGCCCAGGACAGACTGAAGAGAGAGAGGAGAAGGAGAGGCTCCAGGAATGTGGAAGGGACCCCAGGGGTACGGGAAGTGCTGGAGGCCACCCGTACGCCCGAATCTGCCTGGCGGTGGAGGGGTCAGGTCGCACAGAGGGGACCGGTCCCTAAACTAGCTGAGTTCTTTAAGTCTCAACTAGGAAACCGGAGGCTATAGTATTTCAGGTACTGCAGCCAGAAGCCACATCTTTCTCACCAAGAAGGTAGCCATAGAGGACCCAGGGGACAGAGAAGACGTCACCCGGCAAGGTGGCGTCACGAACTGTATATAAAAACTATAAATCCCCTATAAATATTCCCCTTTGGATTGACCGCCCTGGGTCACGGACCGGGTCACCGCCACTGTGACATCTCCCCTAGCAACGACCGGCCCGGCACTGAGTACCCCACGGCCCAGGGGGCGCGTCAGTACGCCAAAAGTGCCCATCAAGCCAATCCAACTTGTGGGAGGGGCTTCAGAAAGCATAGGGTGAAATTTCTCAAGATTACCTCAGCAAATTAACAGCTAGAATGCCAAAGGTCTGCAATGCTGTAATTGCTGCAAAGGGAGCATTGTTTGACGAAAGCAAAGTTTGAAGGAGAAAATTATTCTTTCAAATAAAAATCATTATTTCTAACCTTGACAATGTCTGGACTATATTTTCTATTCATTTTGCAACTCATTTGATAAATAAAAGTATGAGCTTCTATGGAAAACACAAAATTGTCTGGGTGACCCCAAACTTTTGAATGGTAGTGTATGTCTAGTTAGTGAGATATTTTTTTCAAGTTGGTGAAGAGGGGAGGTAAATGAATGATCCAGCAGCTGTCCTATCTGGAAGGTGTGTCAACTATTGCCATCATAAGGAAAAAACTGACTTCGTTTTACTATCAATCATTTGAGTCTGTGACGCGCCCCCTGGGTTACTCGGTAGCCGGGCCGGTCGGTTCTATTTGGGGTAGTCATGGTGGCAGTGACCCGGTCCGTGGCCCAGTATGGTCAATAGGGAAGGTCAATTGGGGAAATAAAGATTTGTGACGCCACCTGTGGTATGCGGCTATAGGTGGCCGCCGCTGCTGTTCAGATCTACTGGGACTGTTAGTGACACAGCAGAGATGGTTCAGCTCTCCATGGGTAGAGCTAGGCCCCAGGGCAGTTAAATAGGAGATTTTGGATGCTGGTGTTGTAGTGCAAGGCATGTGACGCATGTTAACTCACAGTTTTTACGGTGTTCCAGATTACAACGGCTAGCCAGGTTATAACAGCCCACCAAGTCCTGTGTCCTCCGGGGAAGTGATCCAGCCAATTCTCAGTTAACTTGGGTGCATTTGATCGGGTTCCCTTTCTTGTGTACCTTCCCGGGCTGTCTCCCTGCGCTGGCTCTTGCCCTCCTGCCCTGCGCCTCACACACAGTGTCCCGAGTCTGTGGCCGCAGGCCTTGTTGGGCAACGTCCTTTCTGTCCCCTTTGTCCTATATGGCCACCTTTTCAGCAAATGTGTGTGGTTGTTGGCTACGGCACTTGAAGATACCGTAGCCTCCGGTTTGCTAGCTGAGTCTTGCAGTCCTCCACTAGTCTGGGGCCGGTCCCCTACTGCGATCTGATCCCTTCACGGTCAGCGTGAACTCGGGTGCACGGGTGGACTCCGCACTTCCCGTGCCTCTAGGATCCTCTCTCTCACTGGAGCCCTTCTCACCGCTCCGGTCTTCTCTCTTCACTCCCAGTGACAGACTCGTGTCACCAACTGTTCCGACTGACTAACTCTCTAACTCATCCACGGTCCCCTCTTACTGCGCTCTTGCTCCTAGGACTGGAACGGAACGCTCTAGATCCTTCTATCCTTCCTTTTATACTCTCTGTCATGTGACCCACGTCACTCTATGTGGTCCCTTCTACCTTCAGTCCTTCCTTTAGTTCTCCCCTAAACTACTTCCCCCACCCACCTCCTCTACTTAGTTCCATCCTCCAGACAGGGACCGAGTCTGTGCTCTCCCTTAGGAGCAATCTGGACTTTCCTAATGGAGTGGTGTAGTGTTGGATGTGAGTGGTTGGGACCCGGGTAGTGCTCCCTCCTTACCTGAGAGTGGGGTACCACACCTCTGGGTGAGATGTAGTACCTCCGTGGCAACTGGACCCATAGGGGCGCCACATCTGCAGTACAACCGATTAGGGGTCGTGGCACTGGAGCACTGAAGCCAATGGTGGACTTTGAATCAGTTTTCCAGTTGCGGCCGCTGCACCCAGAAGGTTTGAAATTTACTGGTTGTTGGTTTAAAGAAGAGCTACATTTTTCTTCATTTAATTATCCTCCTCACATTGCAGACTTGTGAATTTTTGTAACATTCTTCATTAGCTTCAAACATAGTGCTGAAGTGCTGTCTCACCTCCCCGTCCAGAAGCTTCATTTAGTGGGTTATGTGGCATTTTAAACAAGATGGTTGTGCAGGAGTTTTACCCAAGGATTGGAAGAAAAAGGTGGCAGAAGAATTTGATGCCATTAGAATTATTCCCAAATGTGGTAACAATCGCGCTTTGGAAGAAGAAATTGCCAAATATTTGGGTGGTTTTTGGGCAGACAATATCAGTGTAGTTGGAGCAGTGAATCATTTGATAGCAGCTGTTACTCTGCTCTGGCCCCTTACAGCGCGAGGCATTGAGGAGCGAGGAACATGATAGCAATATTCTGCTGGAACATGTGCTGGAGGTGAACAAGTCAATACCAGACGTATTGTTTAGTAGAAAAAGGGAGACTTTCTTTTCATTTGTACTAAGTGCGCTGTGCGGCCTCCTGCTGTCTCTGGGGGGGGTGCCGTGCGGCCTCCCGCTGTGTATAGATGGCTATGTGCGGCCTCCCGCTGAGTATAGATGGCGCTGTGCGGCCTCCTGCTGTCTCTGGGGGGGGCGCCGTGCGGCCTCCTGCTGTGTATAGATGGCTACGTGCGGTCTCCCGCTGAGTATAGATGGCGCTGTGCGGCCTCCTGCTGTCTCTGGGGGGAGCGCCGTGCGGCATCTATACTCAGCAGGAGGCCGCACGTAGCCATCTATACACGTATACTCAGCAGGAGGCCGCACGTAGCCATCTATACACAGCGGGAGGCCACACGGCGCCATCTATACACAGTGGGAGGCCACACGGCACCATCTATACACAGCGGGAGGCCGCACGGCGCCATCTATACACAGCGGGAGTCTCAGTGCTTTGCAAGAGCAGTCAATAAATTCTCCTTGACTAATTCTGAGCACCATAAAGTCTGGTTCGCTTCTAACCTGCTGTCTTCATTTTCAGCTTGCTGAATTCTATCTCATTTACCGTCATTCGAGACGATGCCTTTGCTGGTCTCTTTCACCTTGAATACCTGTAAGTGCTCCACTTAATGTCATATTTTTGATTCTGTTCTTCTTCATCTTTTGGCATGTGAAATTGTATGAGCAAGTATTCATATGAATTTATGACCTACTTAAACCTTCGAGGACCTTAAATTTTATTCAATCAAATTTTTTTCCAGTTTAAAACTATGGGACATATATGTGCCTTGGTCCTCAAAGGGTTTTTAAAGGGGCTGCAAACATAAATACGAAAAAAATAATTCAATTAGTGCTTTTTGTGTTCATTTAATTTTTATTTGAAGTCCATTTTTTTTATATACCTTGAAATTAAGCCCTACCCCATGGAATGAAGCCCTACCTACACGACATCTGAGAGCTACATGGATCCCGCTTGTGAGGTGCCTGTCTGTCACTACTATTCAGTTTTAGGGTCCACTCACTAAGCCATATATTCTCTCATGCAAGAGAATAGGGCCAATTATGCTAATGACACTCGGCTCAAACTCAGAGCTTCAACTGAGTGTGATCCGATTCTCTCGCACCACAGATATGGAGAAGATGGAGAACTTACTTTCTCCATCTTCTCCATAGTCTCTGTGAGTGTTCATCGGACTGCACTTGGATGACATCCGAGTGCAGTCTAATGTTTTACGTGCACCCATAGACTTGTATGGGTGCACATGGTCCGCATATCGAATGAGATTATTTTCTCATGCCAATAATCGCACTGTCCCATAGTATAACATAGGGCCGAGTCCTATCCGATAAAACATCAAATAGCATTCAGCCGTGTTATACGACAGTGTGAGCGAGCCCTTAGAGTCAAGGAATATTTACATGCAGATGATGATATTACTCTCCAAGTGTATATTTTTTTAGGCAAGTTCATAGTAAATGCTTTGCCTTTTTGACATGTGATCAACTAAAGAACAAGAAAGATTTAGGACCTCCCCTATAGAGAAACGGAAAATAGTTTGGAGGACTGGCATGTCCTTTTTTATTTATTATGAGAAAATCATAAAAGATCCCGTTTTTTCACCATGCTGTGACTTTCTGCTGAGGGAGAGGGAGAGAGCTGCCCTATTCAGAGTCTGTAATAAGACCTGCTGACAAAAGTGTTGAAGATACAGTCTAATGTGAATTAACAATGAAAAAAAGTTAATTTCACAAATGGCTAGTATTTTTTTTAATACCAACCTTTTTGTGTTTACAGCTCCTTTAACACTAGAACTACTGATGGAGTCATTTTGACTCCTTTCGTTTTTTATTTCTCTTCTGTGACTACATTTTTCATAATTCCGGCTTGAAACTCGGTGACTTTTCCTCAAATATGATGTGAAAAAAGATTTTGTGAGAATAAATAATTTTGGTGAAAAATTTGCGCGTTTTTTTCAAAATTTACCAAGAACTACTGAAGGGAGTCATTTTGACTCCCTACTATATTTTGAGGTCCTTTTGTCACTAAATGTTGCTATAAAGTTTTGTGCATAATTTTTTCACTGTCTTATTTACCCTGATGTTCATATAGATGTAGTTCAATTTACATGTCAACTTTTCACATTTTCCTTGTGTTTTACCTGCTTGTATTACTGTGTAATGCTGAACAAAATAGCTTGTTTACTCTAGGCTCTTATCTTATGCTAATGAAGGGTGGTGTTTTTCTAAGGTCCTAGCAGGAGACAGTATTCTGGATAGTAACTTTACTTTCAGTTCAGCTGAAGAGACAAAGAGAACAGACGCAGACATACGAGCTCTGAAGACTCATACAGGTATGAATTGTTATGAAATAGTTTAGCTGTCTGTCAACTGATTCAGCCCACCTACTTTTGAAGGTGGCAGAACAGTTATTATTTCTTTTAGTTTTCATTTCATTTCTATTTTTCAGCAGGGAACTATATAGAATTATGGAATTTGTGAGGAATATGGAGAGAAGACGTTTGATAAAGCCTCAGGATATTCTGGCTACTTTGCAATCCATACCGGAGGATGAATCGGAATTCGAATTGCAGGAACATGTATTTGATTCTGACAGTGATGAAGATTTCATTCCTCAGAACATATCAAGTGAATCTGAAGACTCAGAAGGAACAAATCCAGAAGGTAAGTAGTTATGTGTATTTATTTGTTCTTCCACACACTGAGTTAGGGCCTGTGCACACTAGCAGAATTCTGTCTGAATAGCCATCTGGATATTCTTGCCGCAATACAGGCCGTACCTGCCCGCTCATGCCTGAAGCTCCGCTCCGAACCCCGGGCTGGAGCCGCTGTCAGGGACAGAGCAGCGCTTGCTTACGCGCGAGCACGGCTCCGTCCCAGACAGCGGCTCCAGCCCGGGGTTCGGAGCGGAGCTTCAGGTATGAAACTCCGCTCTGTACCTGAGCGGGCAGGTACGGGCCGGATTGTGGTGAGAATATCCGGTCGGATATTCCGCCGCTAATCCAGCCAGTGTGCACGGACCCTTACAAAACAAAAATTCTAAATATTCATCAACTTTTTTACAGATATTCCAAGCACATCAACTGGGGATCGGGCTCATGCAGTTATGTTGCCTCGTGACCATCCTCCTGGTCGTGGACAGAAAAAATCAGCAAAACGTCCCAGAAATGAAAGAACAACAGATAACGATGGCGGCGAAGGTAATGCAACAACAAACACCAGAGAAGGCGAATCTGAAGGAATACTAGTTTCAGCGGATGGTATTCAATGGAAACCTGTTGAAATTGGAGAACACTTGCCTGGTAGGCGTGACAGCCAAAATATTCTTCGAGAAGCACCTGGCCCTACAGGATACGCCAGAAGAAATATCATTATCGATAGTCCTTTGAGCGCATGGCGTTTATTTTTTGATTCATATATATTGACACATATAAAGAACTGTACGCTTGCAGAAGCATGCAGGAACAATAATTTACAGTTTACTCTATCTGATGAGGAGCTAGATGCATTCATTGCGATATTCTATGCTCGTGGAATATCTGGCACGAACCGTCACTCGATTAGCAGTATTTGGTGTAATGACTGGGGAATACCGTTTTGCAAAGCGACAATGTCTAGGGACCGCTTTGTTGAAATTATGAGGTTTCTCAGATTTGATGAGAAATCTACTCGATCGGAGAGACTGCAAACGGACAAGTTTGCTCTATTTTCTACTGTGTGGGACAGGTTTATTGAAAATTGTATTGCGTGTTACAAACCTGGCCCATACATAACGGTGGATGAGCAACTTTTCCCAAGCAAAACTAGGTGTCCATTCACGCAGTACATGCCTTCCAAACCAGATAAATATGGCCACAAATATTGGCTAGCTGTTGATAAGAGGAGCAAATATCTGGCAAATGGCTTCCCTTATCTAGGCAAAGATGACACACGCCGTGCTGAGGACCGTTTAGCTGACCATGTGGTAATGAAGTTATTGGACCCGTTTTTGAAAAAAGGTCGCAATGTTACAACCGATAATTATTTTACTTCAGTAAAATTAGCTAAACAGCTAAAAAGCAAAGGAACAACCATCGTGGGAACACTGAACAAGATAAGGCGAGAAGTGCCTAAAGAAATAAAATCCATGAAAGAGGAATTGTACAACACTAAAGTGTTTAGAAATGAAGACAATTTTACACATACAGTATATCAAGGAAAGCCCAACAAAAATGTTGTCATTTTGAGTTCCGTCCATCCAGATGTTGTTGTTGCGTCTGATTCCGCTAAAAAAACTCCAGAAACGGTAAAGTTTTACAATGAAACAAAATATGGAGTAGATGTAGTGGATCAGATGGCACGAAAATATTCCACACGAACATGCACAAGGAGATGGCCTGTTCATGCATTTGAAAATGCCTTAGACTTTGCGGGTATAAATGCATGGATAATATTCAAGGAGATTACCCACTAAAAAATGTCACGCAAGGCATTTTTGCAAACGCTTGTGAGAGAGTTGAGTGGTCCTTATGTCACAGATAGGGAAAAGGGTTCCACGTCCCAAGTTTCTACATGCTCAGAAGTGATGGTTCAAACAAAATTTTGCCAGATCAAAGAAAAGTGCAAGAAAAATAGATCTGTCGGAAATTGTAAGACTTGTGGTAAGTCTTTGTGTGGGCAATGTACTGCCATAAATCAAAGGCAATGCCTAAAATGCGAAACACCAAATGTTTAGAAGGTGAATTCTGCGCCATATTTTCATTTTTATGCTCCTCCACCTACATTTTCTCTGCTTTTTGTTCTTCAGTTGTTGTTTATATGTGTGCACTTGAATAAAAAAAAATGTTTGAAAAACGTCTATTATAATTATTGTTATTTTCTGTAGAAAAATAAGAAAAGCAGAAAAAAAACAATCAAAAGCATTACTGTTGGATCTCACAATAATAATACATTACAAAAAATATAATTATTAATAAATAACCACAAATTAAACTCTAAAAATAAACGAAAACAAGCAAGGAGTCAAAATGACTCCTTTCAGTAGTTCTAGGCGGGGTCACGAGTCCAGTAGTCCTAGTTTAAAGGGAATCTGTCATCAGGTTTTTGCCACCTAATCTGAGAGCAGCATAATGTAGGGTTAGAGGCACTGATTCCAGTAATGTGTCACTTACTGGGCTGCTTAGTGTTGTTTTGATAAAATCATTGATTTGTCAGAAGGTAATTGACTAGTAAGTTCTGTAGGACCCCACCCCCATCACTGATCAGTAGATTTCTGTGTACACTGAGCATGGGCAGAAAGCTGCCAATCAGTGGTGTGGGTGGGGCTATACAGAGCGCAGCATTCAGAGAGCTGCTAGATCTGCAGCAGATGAAACGGTGATTTTCTCAAAATGACAACAAGCAGCTGAAAAAGTGACACATCGCTGGAATCAGGGTATCTGCCCCAATATTGTGCTGCTCTCAGATGAGGCAGCACAATTAATATTGTGGCAAATTAATTTCCCGTGAACTATCACAGGGGATCATGTGACATGTCACGTGATAAATCAGGTGGGGGGGGGGCCCGCGCCTTCTAAACTGCTCGGGGCCCTTGCTACTCTTAATCCACCCCTGTGTAGTTCCCAGTGTCAGAAAGCTGGGTTTGTGTCCTAGGTGATGGGTCTTCCCCAAGAAACCCTCAGAAATGGATGGAAACAAAGTGCTGGAGAGTTCTGAAGTGGCAGCAATGAGTCCGAATGTAAATCCTATTGATCACCTGTGGAGAGATCATAAAATTGCTGTTAGAAGATGCCTTCAAATATGAGAGACCTGGAGCAGATTACAAAAGAAGAGGGGTCAAAATTCCAGTTGAGAGAAGTAAGAAGCTTGTTGATGGTTATAGGAAGCGATTGATTGTAGTTATTTGTTCCAAAGCATACATAGCCAAATATTAAGCTGAGGATGCCAACCATTTTGTCCGGCCCATTTTTGGGGTTTTGTCAGAAATTTTGCCCAATTTGCCTTTTTTTCCCCTGTGTTTTTTTTTTTGTTGTTGCAGCGGCCAGATGGAGTATGCGGAACACGGAAACATAGAATGCAAACTAAAAAGTTTAATAAAGTCCTGGAAACTATAGACAGATAGCAGAATACTGGACACCTTAGCAAGATAGCAGGGTTACTGTAGACTTTGGACAGGTAGAAGGGTTACCGTAGACCTCAGACAGGTTGCAGAGTTACTGAAGAATGTTGGCAAACAGGAGGCGTCATGGAGACCCAGACAGGTAGCAGGCAACTCCGGAGTGAAAAAAAAGTCTAATGCCATGTAAGATGCACATAGCCAGGAAGACGTCCTGAAAACCACACGTAGAAGAGGTCCTGGAATACCGTGGACAGGTAACAGACAGAATTCCAGAGTGACAAAGTCTAATGCCTTGGAAGCTGCAGACAGTCGCAGGCAGGTTGATACTGGAAACCGCAGGCAAGTGGGTATCGATACTGGAGACCGCAGATAAGCAGGTGAGGTCCTCCACTGTCAGGGAGCAAGGTTATTGGAAACCACAGACAAATATGTGAGGACCTCCACTGACAGGTAGCAAGGTTACTGGAAACCGCAGACAAGTAGCTCATAGACGGCCAGGAGACGTCCTGATGAATGTGAACTGGAACTGTGCACAGCTAACTAAGAGAGTTACTATGAGTCTTAGAGCAATACCAAGACACAGGTGTGTCTCTAGGGAGTCTTTATATAGGCCTTAGAAATACAACACATGGAAAATCAGCACAAGAAAATCAAATGGAGCAGGCATGTGCGTAACACTTGTATCACAAAAAGTCTTCATGTAGGCCAGTTGTTTCAAGGAGAAATAACAGAGGAATTTGTCGACACAAAGTAGATGTGTAAGGCTTCTGGAGAATGTCGCTTTCCTACCCCTGAAGACACGAATCGCACCGAGTGTATTATGTCCTGCATCTTTGTATATATTGTATCATGTGAAGTGTAATATGTGTAGTGTATAAGTAATGTAAAGGTAATGACATTAGGGTAACTTAGTGTTAAAGTTTGGGATTAGCCCATAGTGGGAGGATCTTAGTGTTAAGGCAAGTGACTGCTTCCTGTAGATAGTTAGATAGGGTTGAGTTCAAGTACAAGTAAGAAGTGTTCTATAAGCAGTGCTGCCGTATTGGGTGAACTACAGGAAAAGGAGGCTAAGGGACAAGGGAATATTGAGACCCTGAAGTGACTTAGGAGACAGAGTGGCCTTCCAGACAAGGGGTTCTTGGATAGGATGACGTGTCACGAGAAACCCTAAGCTTGTGAAACGCCGAAGGTAATGGACCTAAACAGGACTGAGTTAATGAGACTGGTGGAGGTCCCAAGCGTTAGATCCAGGGCACCAGTAGTGGTAGAAATAGGATGCGAAATCATTGAGCAAGTAGAGAGACTTGCTGGTCAGAACTGTGGCGACAAACTAGGTTGTGACAAAGTAGGGCAAAACATTGTGATTCACCAGCCCTGGAGAAGAAGAAGAAGACTACCGAGGAAAGATACTGTTTGAATGAACACTGGAAAGGAAACGTCTTTAAGACTTTCTACTCTTTGTACATAACCCTTACCAAGTTACCATTCAGTAAAGACTGTGTTTTAGAATGGGAGTCTTCTTTATTGAACTGTGGAACCTATGGCCCTGGTCAGCCAACACCACCCACTACAGGTGGCCTGCAAGGCCCTCACTGCATGAACACCGACACCCTGCCAGGACCCACACTTTCATGTAGCGTACCAATGCGTAAAAGGAGGAGACGACTGCCTCGCCTGTAGCTACTGCCCCATGCCATGCTACAGATGCTCCTGAATTCTTATCTCATAGACTCCACTCACATGAATTACATGGAAACTGACAACTGCAGCCTTCTTTTGTTCTGTCTCTGCCGTCAGAGAGAAATCTATATTACCTGCAGGAGTCAGTCATACTAAGGCTGGTGCACAGGACATAGCTCAGCGTATAAGGTACTGAGGTCAGGATCGCAAATGTGGCGCCCCTGAGGGTTCAGTCGCCACAGGGGTACTGCACCTCATAACGAGGTGTGGTATCTTTTCTCCCAGGTAAGGATGGAGTACCACACAGGACCCCAACCACACACTCAACACTACACCACTCCAGTTCTGTAGGGGGCCTAAAGCACCATAGTGCTGCCCCGGGCCTGAATGGAGGAATTGGGGGGAACCAAAGTTAGGGGGAACCTCGTAGTGAGTGAGGGTGGAGGAAGCACTTTACTTAGGCACTTATGAGAATCATATATAACTGGAGGCCATCTTTATAGCAAGGTCTTTGGTCGTGGGTCTTTGGGACGGCAAGTCAGTACAAAGCTGCTGCCGGCTGAGGGTCCACGGTTCCCGGTCTCAGGCCTCGAGACAGGGGGTTGAGGCAGAGTTATAATCGGCTCTGTCCCCGATCAGGGTCCAACCAAGAAGGCCCAGGAGGGGAGCAGATAGGCTCCACAGGCGAAAGGATCTCAGGGGGTGCGAACGGAGTGGAGTCGCCACCTGCATACCTTATTCTGGCCCTGCCAGAGAGACCCTACCGCAAGAGGGGGTACCGGTCCCCGATTATCTGACTTTGCACTTCACGTCTCTGTCGGAAAAGTCCGGAGGCTTATGTGAATCCCAGGGTGATATGGACGGAGCGGAGTCGCCACCTGTATGCCCTAATCTGAGTTTATCCAGAGGGACCTGGCCTTACGCCATGTTCTCACCACTAGTCACCAAGAAGGGCACTCAGTCGGTCCGGGAGCTACACATTACCCACAAGGGACATCGCAGTACCCGTACGGGACTCAGTGGGGGACACGAGGCGGGAGAAGTTCAACAAGAGAGGAACACACTAGAGCGGGGTCCTGTCAAGCGCTCCTGAACTACCTGGAGTGTGCTGAACCCCACCCTGGCAGCCGCAGCTCGCCGTGTGACAGCAGAGAGAAGCTCTGAGCTGAGAAAGCACCGTGAGTAAAGACTTGGATGACTTCAATTACTGCCTCTGCCTGTTCTTTCCTCCGCGGCTCTGCACCCGCCAACGCTCTATTCTACACCCTCTCTACGCTGCCCTGAGGCCCCGCTCCACCTGTGGGGAGCCGCACTAACTAAGCTGCCTGAACACCGACCTCAGAGGACTGTAGCAGCGCTGGTGACGCTCACCAGACACCACAGGTGGCGTCACGAACATTCCCCTATCCCATACAACTTCCCCCCTTCTTTTAAGAGTGACCCCAGGGTACGGGCCCGGGAGCCGGCCACCGCGACATCCCCCCAGATCAGGCAACAACGAGGCCCGGGCGCCGAGTCGTCCCCATCCCCTGGGCACGTCACATATGCACTGCTGCACACAGACCAGAGAGAAATACATGAGGCAGGCCAGGCGGCCCACTGCACCAGTGGCCCATTGCGAATCTGCCAGGTGAGGCAGATTATCAGTCTGGGTCTGGTTGCCAGAATAGCTTACCTAATGTTAGTTTAAGTGGAAATGCCCGAATTGAGTCCATCTTAATTCGCTAATTCCGAGTAAGTCGAGTCCTGTTCTGTCCATTTAGGCTTTGACGACGTTGAGTTTGCCTTGGTTCATGGTTCGTACATTCCAAGTTTCAAACTTTATGAAATCTCTGCAGCTTTTGATCTTCCCTTTCGACAGAACGATATCAGCACCATGACATTCTTACGGCTTTGATCCTGGCGCATCATGAGCATTGATCATGCTCAGGATGACGATCGGCTCTTCCCCAGTAGCTTGTTGAGTGTCTTCTGACCTACCGGCGCATCTTCCAGCAATATAACGAATTCCATTAGTTGTACTCTCCATCAAGTTTTCTTGGCATAATACAGAAGTAGATTGCAAGGCCTTTCTTCCGTGCAGTAATCTTGCACCTTTCTTTCGCACAGTAATGTGAAACTGTCATAGCCTGTATAAAAGCTGAGGCAGGGAATGCAGTAGACATTTTGGGATGATTTAGGATAGTGAGAATACAGAGCTCACAGCTAAGCAATAGAGATATAAGTGAAAGTGTGAAAACATTGGACAAATACTCCAAACATTAATGTGTTGTATAACTGGAGCAAAGAAGAAGATGAATGTCCTTACAGATTTTAAGCTTGCAAGCAGGGCCTTCACTCCTCCTGTAACTGTTGAACTGTGTTACCTTGTATTGTTTTTATTGTCTGTACATGTCCCCGCTTAATTGTAAAGTGTTGTGGAATATGTTGGCGCTATATAAATAAAATGTTATTATTATTACTAGTCTGTGAATAATACAAAGGTTCAATTGATAAGGGGAGAGAGAGATGGCTGAGGTGATGGCAGCAGTGCCAGTGTGATTCAGTGATATTTTGTAGTTGGCATCTATGCTTCAGCATTTGAATTACATTTACATATTTTTTTCTGAATTTTTAATGCAATAGAAACCAGAAGCAAGACAGCACAATAGTTAAAAAAAAAAAAAAAAACTGAAATCCATGTCAGATGTGTGCTTGCTTGTCAGGAGTGACTGTACTGAATTTTTGCACTTCTTGTACAATCGTTTTTTTGTGAAGTGGGAATAATTGTTTTTTTAAAAAAATACATATAAAATTCCCTAAAATCTAAACATTTAACTCCGACTATCTACTTCACAAAGTGCGCGTGTTGCAAACAATTTTTTGAATATCTGTTTTAGTAATTAAATTTTACATCCATACATGCCACAACAATACGGCGCTGGCTTTTTGGTTGTGTACCTATCTAGCATTTCTTACTTTGTCAGTTTTGGGAGGGAAATTAAATTTTGTTGAAAAAAAAATAAAAAAATAAAAATGTAGAAATTTAATCTGCATGTCTTAAAAAAATGTAGAACTTTAACTCTGCATGTCTGTTCTTGCACATCTGCTTCATCAGTCCAATTTGACAGCCATACACAACACACCTCTACTGCAGGTTATAACCCACATTTTGCTATCTGTACATGTATCTACCTACCAGGTGTTTCTTATTACACCCTTGTTGGCAAAGCTTAAATAACTGGGGTTGAAAAGATTGTCAAAAGTTAATTACAGTGTTGTACAAAGTGTATACTAAGAAAAAAATTGGCAATGACAATGGATGGGGTAGTGTAAAAGAAAAACATACTATGTCTAAGAATGTGGGAGCCGCTTGCAGCAGCAGAAGCACCACCACAACCACCACAACCACCACTGGCAGTAGTACAACTAAATAAAGACCACAATGGAGGGCACTGTGGAATTTAAGGCACATCAATTGTCTCAGCAGGATGATGTTACCTCTGACAGCGACACCATCAGTTTAAGTCAGTGGACTGCAGAAAACGGTCTCCCTGACCACAAATGAATTAAAAGGATAATTTAAATTGTGTTTTAATTTAAAAACATGAAAAGTCTGTCAATGTGCTGTACTATTTAACGGGCTTTTGGCTGCAGTACATTGGTTGGTTACAGTTCACTACATTTCTATGGTGAGGCCACTTTGATTATTTTTAAGGCTACGTGTGAAGAATATTGGAGATATAATCCCATGTCAATCATTGTATCATATTTGGCAGGGGATTATAAAGATCTACAGCATACAGTTGTAACTGGACACTTCTGCAGCTAAGGAGAGAGGGGGTCGAGAGACAGTGAGTGACAAATGTCTCACTTAGCAGCTCCAAGCCAAGGGGTTACACCCCTACCAGCTAGCTGGTGGGCTTCAACAGGAAGACCCCTTGGAGATCGAAGCCATGCGGCTCCCTTTGTGTCAGACAACTGTAATTCAATACAGAGTTCTGGAAATACTATACATCCCAGTGATACACCAAATAGATTTTTGAAATCCCACGAACATGAGGAATGTCACCCTGGCTTCCAGCCCAGTCTAGCGCGTAGGAATGGGGAGATACATGGCACAGCCTTTCGGAAACTGATTACAACACAACCGGCTCCCTAGGACCGTCCATTAAGGAAGTATAACCCATTTTAGTTTTTGGAGTTTATAGCTGAGGGAAGCCAGGGGAGGAGATTTAGGTCCAGCCCAGGGAGCAGGAGGGGGAGTGAACAACAGAAGTTAAAAGCTCCTGCAGCTCTAGCCCTGTGCTTTTTCTCTGGGAGGGCACAACGACACATCGTCTGAGGGAAGTCACCCAAAAGATAGAGGGACCCACAAGCTTCCCATGTGGCAGCCCCTCCCCCGCAAGCCAGGCCTTCCATCTGACTGGTAACTGATTCTTAATATCTGCGGCATATTATTGTACCACTACTATTGTGTTTGCATCTCTGACCATTATGTATGTATAACCCTTGTGTATATAGTGTATTGTCTAGTTTGCCCTTAAGGCGATTAAATATATAATTTAACCTTGGGCTGCTCTTTTATCTTGATCCACGAATCCTCATGTCCGTTGTTCGGTCCAACTAACACGCTACCGTGGCTGGTTTCTGGCATGATATAAGTCCCATTATATCTAATAGAAACTGGTAGCAGCTCTAGCAGGCTGACAAGGTTTTATTTCACTGGGGTCAGTGAAAGGGGCCTCTCAGCCTATCAGAGGTGTGAGCGAGTGTTGTGCCACGTCAGTGACTAAGTGGGCCACCTCTTCTCACTCCCGGTACCTTCCTGTACCTGTGTGGACAGGAGATGTCTGTGTAGAACTGTACCAATCTGACCTTCCGCGTCCCCGAGGGGGTGCGGAACGTCACGTTGGTGCAAAGGGCAGATCCGTATCACGTGTTCTGTCTGACGTAATTGTGACATCAGGCAGGTGGCGAGGTGTGGATCCTTCACATGTGGTGGCAGCGGTGGGATTTTGTGGGATCTCTCTGGTGCCATGCCTCACAGGTGGTGGCAGCGGTGGAATTCTGCAGGATCTCTCTGGTGCCATTCATCACACTGTGTTTACGGTAAAGAGATTGAAAATAGTTGGATACAGTCCTAGGAGATCACAGCATGTTATATATACCTTTAAAGGCCAATTAAAGTACCTGTAATCCACAGCAAATTTATTCACAGCAAATCATATTTCTGAGAAAAATCTTCTAAGAATGGTGATTTTGAATTTCCAAAGTGTCACATCTCCACCAGGACATCTGCTTTTGTTGCCAGGCGCTGCCGTATTCATTCTGCGGGCGGCACTGGTGATAGAAGAGACATTGGAACCAGAACCTCTGGACAGCACAGGCTCTATCCAGCCACTCTAGATTTGGGTGGCCGGTACCTGTTTTGCCATCCAGTCTGGCAGTATGGGTATGTGTGCTGTTCAGCTGGAGTTATCAGCTCCCTGCTCCAGCCATTTGGAGAGCACCACACCCTACTTTAGCTTCCAGCTTACTGCTGGAAGGTGGCAGATCTGGTATTGTGCTTCTCTGGTTCAGTTCTGTCTTGTTTTCATTGCTCCTTGTTTTGACCTTGGCTTATGTTTTCTGACTATTCTTACAGATCTCTGATTTTGTCCTTTATGCGACGTCTCAGCTTTGGCCCTGCATGGTGACCATTCCTGTATCAGGATGGCAGCCTTTACGTGGTAGCTATCCACCAGACCCCATTGTAAGCCTAGATTCCGGTGTTTCTCTGGAATTTGCCAGTCAGAGTGGCTTGTGCCAAGTCTGTCCAAGGAATCCTTTTTAAGCCTGTGGCCTCAGTCAGACGTTACAAAAAGATTAGATCACTACTGTTTAACAATTTAGATCAGGGGTCTCAAACTCGGCTGGGTATATGGGCCGCACATGGAAAAAATTTGAATTTGGGGGGCCGCATTCTTTGTTCAATGTGACATTTTTAGTGATACCATTTTTTTTGTATACACCTTTTGAACATTTTTGCCGTGTTTATTTTTTTATGGCTTGGGTCGTTATGGATGTGGCGATAATAAACGTGCACTTTTTTGTGTTTACTTTAGTTTACATATAAAACAGCATTTTTAGTGCCCAATATTTTTTCATGCTTTATTTTATTTTTTATTTTTTTTACAATTTTATTTCCCCCAATTGGCCACATACAGTAATATTGTCTTACAATTAGCATCATATAGTAATAATGGAAAACATCTTGTAGTAATGTTCCCCATCCAAGTACCCATCTTGTACTAATGTGCCCCATCCAGGTCCCCATCCTGTGGCTATGTGCCCCATCCAGGTCCCCATCCTGTAGCAACGTTTCCCATCCTGGCGCCCATCTTGTACTAATGTGCCCCATCCAGGTCCACATCTTGAGGCTCTGTGCCCCATCCAGGTCCACATCTTGAGGCTCTGTGCCCCATCCAGGTCCCCATCCTGTGGCTATGTGCCCCATCCAGGTCCCCATCTTGTGGCTATGTGCCCCATCCAGGTCCCCATCTTGTGGCTATGTGCCCCATCCAGGTCCCCATCTTGTGGCTATGTGCCCCATCCAGGTCCCCTCTTGTGGCTATGTGCCCCATCCAGGTCCCCATCCTGTGGCTATGTGCCCCATCCAGGTCCCCTCTTGTGGCTATGTGCCCCATCCAGGTCCCCATCCTGTGGCTATGTGCCCCATCCAGGTCCCCTCTTGTGGCTCTGTGCCCCATCCAGGTCCCCATCTTGTGGCTCTGTGCCCCATCCAGGTCCCCATCTTGTGGCTCTGTGCCCCATCCAGGTCCCCATCTTGTGGCTATGTGCCCCATCCAGGTCCCCTCTTGTGGCTCTGTGCCCCATCCAGGTCCCCATCTTGTGGCTATGTGCCCCATCCAGGTCCCCATCTTGTGGCTATGTGCCCCATCCAGGTCCCCATCTTGTGGCTATGTGCCCCATCCAGGTCCCCATCTTGTGGCTATGTGCCCCATCCAGGTCCCCTCTTGTGGCTATGTGCCCCCTGTGTTGTTCTTCACACACATAAAATAGAAAAAAAGATGATTCTCACCTGTCCTCCGTTCCCTCGGCGGCCTTCCTGCAGATGTGGCCCGCAGGCACCACAGAGTCCGACCCCTTGACGATCCCGACCTGGTCCAGGAGGAGCCGCCGACAGCAACGCTGCATTGCCGCACACAGACTGTCTCCCAGCACAGCATTTCCAATGCCAGCCGCTGGCCAATCAGAGGCCAGCAGCTGACATCAGCGTACGGCAATGACATCATACTCACTGCGCCGACATGCAGATATCAGCTGCTGGCCTCTGATTGGCCAGCGGCTGGCATTGGAAATGCAGTGCTGGGAAACAGTCTCTGTGTGGCAATTCAGCGCTGCTGGCGGCGGCTCCTCCTGGACCAGGTCGGGATCGCCAAGGGGTCTGTGCCTGCGGGCCGCATAAAGCAGCCTCAGGGGCCGCATGCGGCCCGCGGGCCGCGTGTTTGAGACCCCTGATTTAGATGCAGCTTTCAATCTCTTTGAAAGTTAACAAAAAATTTTTAATATAATAAAAGAATTAAAATGAAAAACAAATATTTAAATTTCCCCCTTATCTCAATTTAACAATAATGAAATAAGAAAAAAACATATTTGATATCATTGTGTCCATAAAAATGCAATCTATGAAATTATAAGGAAGTCGTGAAAAAAAGATAAAATGCATCCCAAAAAATGGAATAAAAAGCGATCAAAATGGTACCGATAAGTGACAGCTCACCATGCAAAAAAACAAACCCTCACACAGCTTCAATGGCAGAAAAAAAAATTGGTCTAAGAAAGAGGAGACAAAAAGAATAAATATTAAATATTTTTAATCACTAGCCTATAAAAAATAAACTAGCACCGTAATCGTACTGACCTGAAGACTCATAGTACCAAGTCACTTTTACTTAACAAGGAATGACGTAAAAACAAAACCCAAGAAACAATGGTGAAATTGAATTTTTTTCACATTTTTATTCCCCCTGCATTTTTTTTTTGCCTGTTTTTGGAGTAATTTTTATGGATAAACTAATAGTGTTATTCAAAAATAAATCTTGTCCAGCAAAAAAAAAAAAAGAAAATTAAAAACCCCATACTAAAAAATAAAAGAGTTCTGAAAAAAAAAAAGAAATCTCAAAAATAAAAAAATGGCGACAGCGGGAAGGGTTTAAAATGATTGTACAGGATTAGAAAATGTCAGTATTTTTTTAAAAAACAGCGCCACACCTTTCTGGAGGTTGCATGTGAGCGCCACACCTATCTGGAGGTCACATGTGGTATAGCAGCTCGTCTCCATTCAATTCAATGGAGCGGAGCTGCCATACCAGGTACAATCCATGCACAGACCTGCTGCTGTTTGATTATCCTGAAACACATTTAAAAAAAAAAAAAAAAAAAAAGGAAAAATAAATACATTTTTTGGCAAAATTAAATGTCATCATTTTTACAAGTTTTAATATTGATGTACAATTTTTTTCAGATTTTTTCTAAATTGGGAGAAGGGGAATAATGTGTAATCAGCGTTAAGGTATTGTACAAATATATTCACCCCTCCTCTTTCTGAACATGGAAATATCTTTCAATTCTTCAACCCTGGGTAACCCCGGATTGTCACAGAGCCAGGTTTATATTGCTGTGCCAGAGAGAACTGCACTTTTAATGCAGATGTATGCATTGCTAATGACAGGGGGAAAGGTTTATAGTTGATATAAATATCGGAGAAGGCAGAACCCCATCTCCATTTGGTCCTACTATTCCTCCAACACGAGAGTGATTCAGCCTGCTGACATGATGAGAAGTGAAGTGAAAGGGAAAAAGCAGAAAAGAAACAGAAGGCGTCTCCCTCCCCCCCACTAACAGATGTTAGGCCTCTGATATCCCTGCATTATTTTCTCGGAATCTCAATTCACTATGGTCCGGGGTCACCTCATCTGCCCAGAGATGTCTTGGACATGTTACCTTTTCTTTTGAATTCAGCCCAAAGTGAGAACTCAATGCAAACACCATTAAAAGCTAAGAAAAAAATTTATCAAATAAAATAACATATTCAAAGAACAAAAATAAAAGTACATACAAATTAAAAAAATATATGAAAAAGTAAAAAAAGTAATTTAAAAATTCCCAAATTAACCTTTAAAGAAAAAAATAAGCTGTTAAAATAAGGTTTTGCCTGTTCTGTTACTATTGCGTAGATGGAGCAAACTTATGATGTACTTTACCAAACTGAAAAAGAGAGTAATTATAAAAAATACACTTAAAAAAAAGGACAGTCCTGATGGGTACACCTTGTTGCGGTTGGAAGGAACGTCCCGATGGGTACACCTTGTCGTGGTTGGAAGGACCATCCCGATGGGTACACCTTGTCATGGTTGGATGACTTTTACGCCTAGTACCTTACGTTATTTACATGTACTTTTACTATTTACTCACTGCAGGGTATATGCTAATTTTTGTCCGTGAAATGGCCATAATATATGAACGTGCTCTTATACATTGCACAAATACCAACTTATGCTTCAGCTCATTTGCTTGGTTTTTAAAAAATACATATTGTTTGTACACGTTTTAAATAATAAAATTGGAACAAATGAAACTATCAAAATTCATGGCTTTTTTTATATTAATATTTCAAAATATTGTTGGAAACTAATCTTTTTTTTTGTAATGCTGAATCTACTGATTGCTTTTTAATTAATTTGTTTGAGGTTTTTCTAGAAAAAAAATCTAGAAAAATATTATCTAGAATAGCAGTTGGGCGGAGTTCAAATATATCAGTTGTGCCCGGCATTTTGTTTTGTGCC